>NW_022103918.1:16255549-16264778 GCF_000313985.2 Echinops telfairi
TCAGTGCCAAGCCACACATCACCAACCCCAAAGCGGAGATCACTCGATTTGTGCCCACTGCGCTGAGAGTCCGTCGGGAGACCAAAGGGGCTCCTGCCGCTCCCCAAAGGAAGTCAGAGGATGATTCTGCTGCACCTCTTGCCAAAGCAGCCCCCAAATCCGGTCCTTCTGTTCCCGTTTCCATACAAACTAAGGATGATGTATATGAAGCTTTCATGAAAGAGACGGAAGGGCTACTGTGATGGCTTTAGCTGCCAGAACTGGCATCTGAAGCTGAGTTATTTTTAATATTTTCTTGTAAATATTTTATAATATTTTGCCTGTAGTAAAATGGATCCAATGTCATTTCCTATTACAAAGTAGGGTTGTAGGGAGAAACTGTACAATTCTTTGATTAAAATTATTTCCTGCTAAAAAAAAAACAAACATGATGACCAAGTAGGATTCATACCAGGGATGCAGGAATGGTTCAACATTCAGAAAACAATGAACATAATCCACCACATCAACAAGGAAAAAGATAAGAACCATATGATCATATCATTTAATGAAGAAAAAAGCTTTTAATAACTCCCAACACCCATTCCTAATAAAGACTCTCAAGAAGATAGGATTGGAAGGGAAAATCCTCAATACAACAAAAGCCATATATGAAAAACCAATCGCCAATATTACACTCAATGGAGAAAACTGAAAACATTTCCACTGAATAAGGGAACCCAAACAGGATGTCCCTTATCCCCACTTCTATTCAACATTGTGCTGGAAGTCCTAGCCAATACCATAAGAGAACGGCAAGATATCATGGGTGTACAATTGGGCAAAGAAGTGAAACTGTTACTATTTGCATAAGATATGAATTTATATATTGAGAATCCCAAAGGGTCCACAATAGGATTACTGCCAATGATAGAGGAGTTTAGTAGAGTAGCACGATACAAGATTAAGAAGCAGAAATCAACTGGATTCCTATAAACCAGTGATGGAAATACTGAAAAAGATATCAAGGAATCAGTACCATTCACAATAGCCACACAAAAGCTGAACTACCTAGGAATAAACCTAGCCAAAAAGACAAAAGACCTATACAAAGAAAACCACAGAACATTACTACAAGAAACAAAAAAGTTCTACGCACAGGAAGCATATTCCATATTCATGAATCAGAAGACATAATACTGTGAAAATGTCAGTACTACCTAAAGTAATCTACAAATTCAGTGTAATCCGATCCAAATCCCAGCATCATTCTTCAAAGAAATGGACAAACTGATGACCGTAGCCCAGGTTTCGGCAAAGAACTCCTCAAAAAGAACAAAGTAGGTGGTCTTGCACTATCTGACTTCAAAACCTACTATGCAGCCACAATTATCAAATCAGCCCCTGGTACTGGTATAATGATAGATACTCAGACCAATGGACCAGGAAAGAAAACCTAGGGAAAAAAAGGCCCAAAGAACATTGGTTTGGGAAGCAGATGCCCTCTTCAATAAAGGCGGTGTTTGAAAATCTGTATATCCACTTGCAGAAGAATGAAACAAGACCCATATCTCAATCCATGCACAAAAACAAACTCAAGGTGAAACAATGAATTAAATGTAAAACCCCAAACTATCAGGGTCATCAATGAGAAGATTGGGACAAAGCTAGGAACCCTAGTGTAGGGAACACATGGGATATCAGAAATAAAAAAGCGACCACGCTCCAGGGAAGATAAAAGCGACGAGTGGGACCTATTAAAATAAAACACTTGCATACATCAGAAGACTTCATTAAAAGAGTTAAAAGAGAGCCCACAGACTGGGAAAAGATATTTAGTAACAATATAACAGACAAAGGACTGATTACTAAAATCTAGAATTTTACAAGCCTACAGCAAGAAAAAAAATCATAGCCATCAGAGAAGGTGGGCAAAGGACCTGAACAGGTGACTCCTAAAGGATGACACTCGAATGGCTAATAAACACACGAAGAAATGCTCCTAGTCAGTAACCATCCTGGAAATGCAAGTCAAAAGATACCGTGTGAAACCACATAACACCCATCACTGTAGCCCAACTTGAAAAAAAATGAGAACAACAAATGTTGGAGAGGGTGTGATGAGATAAGAACACTTATCCACTGCTGGTGGACTTATAAATATGTACAACCATGTGGAAGGCAACATGGAGGTACCTAAAACAGATGACAATTAAAATACCATATGATCCAGCAATACCACTACTGGGCATGTACCAACAAGAAACAAGAAACAAATCAGGAAGAGACATTTGCTCCTCCATGTTCACCGCAGCACAGTTCACTAGTAGGAAACCGGGAACAGCCTAAATTCCCATAAATAGAAGAATTGATTTCAAAAACTCTGGTACTTACACACAGCGGAACACTACATATCCCTAAAAGACAGCGATGAAACCATGAATCACCTCAACTCGCGGAGGGATCTGGAAGACAGTGCTGAGTGAAGTTAGTGAAGGTAGCCAAGCACTAAAGGACAAATACTATATGAGTGCACTGAGTGGGGACAAGCAGCAAAACAGGCACAAGCTCACGCCTGTAGGGCATCCAGTCTTCTGTCTGGGGGGCCAGACAGCCTGGTACAGAGCCGGACCAGAGCCATGAACCACACGTCATCCACTCCAGGTAAGTATAGTGTAGGTCACTTGGCCGGAGGGTGCCTCCCAACAGCTGGAATCAAATAGTCAAGGGGGTGCTGGGGGTGGCGGGGGTGGTGGCGGTGGCAGGGATGCTGTCTTCTGAGTGGTTGCCGTGGACCTGGGGTGAGGTCCCACTGAGAGGGAATCGGTCCTGGCATAGGGATGAGGCTTACTGATTGGATGGGGCAGTTCCGGAGAGGTGAGAGGGAAAGGTCACACTTAGGGGAATATTAGGGCATGTCTGTTGCGGGGAGGGGAGGGAGGGTTGACCTCCAGGTCAGGGAGGAATGATTTAGGATTCTTTGGGGGAGGATTAGGTCGGAAGTGTCTTTAGTGGCGTGCAGAGGGTGGGCAGCATTGAATTGGGGCATCTGGGAGAATCCTGGGAACCCAAGCCAGGTGCTGTGGAATGCTGAGAACCTGAATCCTGGATCCTCAGGGTGCATGACATGCTCCTGAGTCCTCATGCGGGGACTGTACTGGATGAAATGGACCCTGCCGCAGACACACTTGTAACCTGAGGACTTAAGTCGGAAAATGCACGGTGTCTCCGGAAGCAGACAACAGTTGTACCAAGGGTGGTATACTGTGGGTTCGCAGACAAAGTCTTGCTACATCAGCTCCCCATAGGCTGTATTAAGACACGAATTATTCCGGCAACCCTGTGACGGACATTCTGTTTTATTTTGCTTATACTTGTTCAGATTAGGATGTATTAGCAGAATGGGTGACAGTAAGGGAAAGGGTATTTGGGGAGTAAATAATGTTGGGGAAGGGAGCACTAGAACTGATTGTGATTGCACAACTCAGTTTAAAGCGATTTAACCATGGGATTGGGGAGGGGGGCTGTAAGATAGAGATGGTGGTGATTGTACAATACAATTCCCCTTGAAATGATTGAATGATGGAACTCTTCAATTGTATGATATGTAAATTATATGCCACTAAAACTGTTGGGGGAATAAAAAAGAACAATTCGTTCTTACATCAGGACCCTGCTGGTACTCACCCTCAGGAAGGGAGCACAGAAGATGTTGGTGCTATAGCAAACTGTTGCGAAAAATTCACATGGTTCCAGCTATCAGATAAAATAGCAATTGGGCTCTTAAAAGCTTATCTCCAAACAAGCAACCATCTAAGTGAAAGGTCAGCAAAGTTCATATGGAAGAAGGACACCATTATCAGTCACTAAAGGAGTGGGATCCATATAATCCAAAGTCAAAGGAGGAATTAGTATCAGAGGCCAAATTGTGAGAATCTAGTGTACAGAAGGCAATGGATGACAGTGAGAGCCCAAGATTCATTTGTGGAACTGCATAGGAAATAAGCCTTCGGAGAACTCCCCTCATCTAAAATTGAGGGATGGAAGGAAAGTAGTCACTAAACAGAGTACTTCTGAGAGAGGAGTATAAAAGATCAAAGACATAAATCTGACCCGAACAGTTAAAACTTCATCAGTAGTTCCCCCCATGAATCAGGCTGGACCTGATCTGGTTTCTAAAATTTTCTGTATTTTTGGTTTGTATTGTTAGGTTTTTGTTTGTTCATATTAGAGTGCATCTCAGAAGTGCTATGTTGGCCACCTTCTTGCAGCTGTGTTATATGCTTTTCCGTTTTTCGGTATATGAAACCCAGGATTGATGAACCCACAGGGACAGCAAGTAGAATAAGGGGTTGGCGGGGAGGGGTAGTGGTGATAGTGGGGTGGGGTGGGGGGTAAAAGGGAGACGGTGTCAAGGAGTCCATATAGAAAAAGAGTAGTTGGAAACTGATTGTGGTAATAATTATACAATTCTACTTGACATTATTGAAATATGGAATGATATGGTATATTTATTAATCATATTAATACTAACCAATAATATTTTTTTAAAAAGAACTATGTCAGTAAGGGGAAAACAATCTAAACTCTAGAGTTGTTTTTCTTATCTAAACTTCTCAGTTGATCATTTTAAGCTCACCTATTAATAAAGACTAATCGAAAGAACAACAAAAAAAGAAGCAGACCTAAGAGCCTTGGAAATGCTGCTAACTGCTAGGGAACACTATTCCTGGGACATTTCCAAGGCTGGTACTTCTACAGCTTTGCAAGAATCTCGAGATCAGTCCATGACAGCGCCTTTGTAATTTGTCCTTGGTAAACTTGAACAATAGTGCAATGAGGCCAATCTTCTTTTCCCTTCAACAGGTCACCCACAAAGAGACTTAAATCAACCATTAATCCATGATAAAATTATTTATGCCCCAGGGCATGAGGTCAAAGAAATTTCAATGGTGATTTTGCTTGTTCGATATTTTCTCCAGTTATCATAATGTCACCTATTGTTCCAGTTGTGAGGACTTTAGTCTTCTTTACATTGAGTTGTACTCCATATCGAAGGCTGCAATCCTGGATCTTCATCAACAAGTGCTTCAAGTCCTTCTCATTTCAGCAAGCAAGGTTGTGTCCTTTGCATATTATAGGTTTTTCATAAGCATTCCCGTGATTCTAATGCTGTATTCTGATTCATATAATCCAGCTTCTCAGATTATTTCAGCATATAGCTTGAATAAGTATGGTGAAAGAAAACAACCCTGACACACACTTTTCCTGATTGTAAACCACGCAAGTCCTGTGATTGGTTTGCCTAACTGTCTCTGCATACATGTACAGGTTCTGCATGAGCACAATGAATGAAGTGTTTTGGAATTCCCATTTTTCTCAAGGCTATGCAAAGTTTGTTATGATCCACAAAGTTGCATACCTTTGTACTATCAATAAAACACAAATATACCTCTTTCTGATATTCTATGCTTTCAGTCAAGATCCATCTGACGTCAGCAGTGATGACCCTTGTTCCACGTCCTCTTCTGAGTCAGGCCTGGATTACTGCCAGCTCCCTGTCAAGGTACCACTGCAATAATTATTGGATGATCTTCAGCAGAATCTTGCTTTCATGTTATATCAATAATATCGTTCTTTAATTTGATCATTCTGTGGGGTTATTTTCTTTGGAATGGATATAGATATGGATCTCTTCCAGTCAGCTGGCAGGCAGTGGTCTTCCACATTTATTGGCATGGACCAAAGAGTGTTTCCAGTGCTATGTCAGTTTGCTGAAACATTTCAAATGGCATTTCATCAATTTGAGGAAATCCTCATTTTCCAATAATGCCTTTACTACATCTTGGACTTATGTTCATGTCATAATTTATTGATTTTATGCTGCCTCTTGAAACAATTGAAAGTATTCATCTCATCTGCCAAGGTTCATGTGTATACTCAGCATTTATGTTGTGTAAAAAAGGAATTTTCAATGAAGACGTTTGGGGTCTTGCAAAATCTTATTCTGTCTCTAGCTTCTTTTCTATCTTATCTTTTTTGACTGCTGTTCTTTCCTCCTTGTTCCCAACTTTTACATTTCAAAAAACAGTCAGTATTAATGTGTTTTGAGAGGATGTTTGATCAGGTTCAGACAGGATTCTTTAATTTCTTCACCTTAGCTTGAGTCGTTGGTGCATAGCTTGGTGTAACAGTTGCATTAACTAGTCTTCTTTGTAGGCATAGAGGCACCATCCCAACTCAGAGAGCGTTATACGCCAAGATTGATCTTAAAATGTTCTTTTCAACTATGAATGGGACAGGACTTCTCTTGAAATGTTCATTTCCAGTATAATGAACCATTGGATTATCCTATTCAAAATGGCTAACTACAGTCTACATTTGCTCACTATTATCTAGGTTATTGACCTTTTTGCATTCTATTCTAATTTCAATGACTTCCCATTTTCCTAGATTCATATTTTGTACATTCCAAGTTCCAATTACTAATATATGTTTACAGCTGTTTCTTTTCATTTTGAGATTTGCTCCATAATAAGATGATGGTCCCCAAAGACTTTCTTCATTCATGTCATTAACATCGGCTCTGCACTGAGGAAGCAGCTCTTCCCGAGGTGTATTTTGCATGCCTTCCAATCGGAGAAGCCCATTTCTGACACTGTATCAGACAATGTTACACTACTATAGAGAAGATTTGTAGTGCCTAATTTGTCAGAAGTGGACAAACTCCTTTATATTCCAAGTCTGACCTTAGTCTAGAAACTCCACTGAAACCTATTCACCATCGGTGACCCTACTGGAATTTGATATGTCCTTGTCAGAGAAAGATTGACCCAATGGCTTCAGCAATTGACTCAAATATAATGAAATCATGACCGTGGAACAAGACTGAACACTGTTCCACGTGGTTCTACTGTTTGTAGGGTTACTAGGATTCAGGGCCAAGTTCATGGCAGCTAACAACAACAGTATTCCAGCCTTATCACTCCATTCTAAAGTACATCGGGCTACAGAATGTGAAGGGTAAAAATAAAATTTTTTAAAGTGCCCTTCCCACAAATTCCAGAAGTGATTTACTAGTTAGAGAAGCTGACCAACTCCGGATGTTCCTCAACATCCCTTGTCCCTTAACACAGCGTGTAAGGAGAAGAAACAAGACTGAAATTGTAATACCCTTAACCACACGAAGGAGACAAGAATGGCGAGGAAAGAGCTGGCTGTCACTATGTAAAAGAGAGCCAATAAACAAATAAAAGAGGAAAGTATGCGCTATGAATTTTTCCCAGATTTATGCAAGTGCTTATTTTCAGCATTCCTCTCTGTATGGACTAAACACCCAGTCTCCTTTTTGTACCTGTGTATTGGAATCCTGTGGTTCTTTACTGGTGTATGGTCAGTTTTCAATTATTCCTTTGCTTTGAGTTTCTTCTGAATTCTGATACTTAGGGATAGTTCTCCCAACCTCCATCTGGGGTCAAGCCTGTTAAGATCTTTATTTGTACCTGGAGGAGCCAAAAGGAAGTTATCAATTCATTGTTGTTTGCTATTTCAATCCCATTTTTCTACATGTTCTCATAATCCTTTCTTTGTAACATCTTTTAACAATCTCCCTAACTGCAGTCAATATGTTAAATTTTTGATAGAATTTATTAAATTGATTATACCATCTCAAAAAGATAGCCTTGGGTGGCTCTAATAGTTACCAAGTACTCCCTATTAAGTATTGTCCTTATATATATTCCAAGGTTATAAAGAACAGAAATTTAGTTTCCTGTAGTCCAGAGGCTATAAGTCATGATTCAGAGTGTGGCTACAAGGAGAAGTTCTTCTTTGTTTAATAACTGTCAATAATTGGTGTTCCTGGACTTTGGGGTATATTTGCCAAGTGTCTGTCTTCCTATGATGTCTTCCCCTCAATGTGTGCCTACTTTGTTCTCTCCACTCTACTGTGGCATCACTCAGTAACATAGTAACAGAAAGCTTCATGTCTAAAACAAAATCCATCAACATAGAATTGATTCTGTACCATAAAGACCCTATAGGATTCATCATAGGGTTTCCAAAGTTGTCATCTTTACAGAAGCAGACTATACCATCATTCTTATGCAGAGTGATTGATCGGTTTGAACTACTGATCTTTGGGTTAGTAACCAAGTGAATAACAACTGCACCACCAGAGATCCTTCTCCTATTTCCAAACAGGGTCATCACTATGGAAACATTGCTTAGAATTTTTATCAATATTTATTATGACACAATTCTATCCATAACTGTATATTAAAGCCAATTATTAAAGTCCTTAGCCTTGGCCTTAAAATATAATGGTCTTAAAGATGGTAATTTTCATTCAGTAGAGATCAGTAGTGTATGAGAAGACATTTTCTGACATACTAATAAAAAATACTTAATAAAATTAAAAGCCAACGGTTTGTAATATTAGGTGATGTTATTTATAATAGTAAATATTATAATTTTATTTTATAACTTTGCTTTAAATTTTGCTGTCTTATGTATGAATCCACTCAGAATTATTTGATTGATTGATTTTAGAAAATATAATATTTCTTTACTTTGTAAAATGAGGGTATTTATATAGACACATGGAATCGCCATCCACAAAGGCTTTGCTTTTTATCAAAAGCTAAATTTTTCTTCATTGCATAATTTTCTTCATACAATTAGGACTAGCAGAAATCGACATGTTTTGTTCATTTTATCTTCCAGATAGACTTGCTCCCCAGGGGAACAATGACCTTGTTCTGTCCTTGGCTGCTGTTTCTGCAGTGTCTACAATAGTACTTGGCACAGAGTAGGCTGAATTCATTGAATGAATCCACGTCACTGCTCACAATTTTCTTGTTTAAACTCTTCCTAAGCATTTTTTCATACATCTACCCTCCCAGAGAGGATCACATCAACAGGTAATCTTTCAGAAAACCAACCTGTAAGGCAGAATCTTATTAGCAGCAATTCATATGGAGGAAGATCAAATCACAAGAAACATAGAAAACATCAAGTTGAGGCCAACTTCAGGAGGAAAATTTTTAAAACAGAGGAAAGAACTAGGAGGTAAAAGAAATTTATAGAGGTATAAATATAGGCATGTACATATGTACATATATTAATATATAATGATAGGGATATAGGTTTATGTACATATATTTATATGTTAAGTGTTAAGGTAACAGTTGGACATTGGGCCTCTACCCAAGTCCTCCCTTAATGCAAAAACACTTTGTTCTAATAACCC
>NW_022103918.1:16265857-16277053 GCF_000313985.2 Echinops telfairi
GACTACATTTGTGGGTAGAGATGATTGAGAATCTCAATCTCAGTAGCTAAAATCAGACAAGGAACCAACTGTGAAGGAGACAACAAATTATCCATATGTACGTTTAGATTGAAGCTGAAGAAAATTAAAACAAATGTACAAGAGGGAAAATTCAACCTTGACTATAACCCATCTGAATTTTGAAGACATCTAAAGAATAGATTTGCTGCATTGAACACTAATGACAGAAGACCTGATGAACTTTGAATGGCATCGAGAACATCATTCAGAAAGAACATAAAAAGTCGTTAAAAAGACAGGAAACAAAGGAAAGATCAAAGTGAATATCAGATACGGCTCTAAAACTTGCTCTAAGGATAGAGCAGCTAAAGCAAATGGTAGAATGGATGAAGTCAAAGAGATGAACAGAAAATGCTAAAAGCAACTTGAGGAAACCAAGGCAAATATAATGAAAAGTTCAATCAGCTAGAATTAGAAAACTAAAGTTAAAAAATAAACAATAAGCACATCTTAAATTGAAAGACATAAAGAAAAAAATCAAGCCTGAAGTTGCAATTTAAAAAATTCTATGGGTAAAATATTGAAGGATGAAGGAAAAATCAAAAGAAGATATAAAGAATACATTCACTGCACCAAAAAGAACTCGTCAGCACTCCATCATTGCAAAAGGTAGCATCTAATCAAGAACCAATGGTGCCGAAGGAAGAAGTTCAAGCTACACTGAAAACATTAGACAAAAACAAGGCTCCAGGAATCGATAGAATGTCAATTGAAATGTTTCAACAAACGGATGAAGCACGGGAAGCACTCACTTGTCCATGCCAGGAAATTTGGAAAACAGCTATGTGGCCAACTGACTGGAAGAGATCCATATTTCTATCTAGTCTAAAGAAAGTTGATCCAACACAATACACAATTGTAGAACTAGATCATTAATATCACATGGAAGTGAAACTTTTCTGAAAATCATCCAACAACGCTTGCGGCAGTACATTGATGGGAGCTGCCAGGTGTCATTGCTAATATCAGATTGACCTTAGCTGAATGCAGAGAACACCAGAAAGATATTTACTAGTGCTTCTTGACTATGCAAGAGTATTTTACTCTGTAGAGCATAAGACTATGGAGGGCCTTGGAAAGAATGAGAATTCCAGAGCACTTCATTGGGCTCATGGGGTCCTTATATGGACCCTTACAAGAGGCAGTTGTGCAAACAAAAACCAGGAATTCTTGCGTGGTGTAAAATCAGGAAAAGTGTGCATCCGCTTGTGTCCTGTCACTAAACTTATGCAATCTGTATGCTGAGAAAATCACCAAAGGAGCTAGATATATGAAGAAGAAGCAGTGTTGGAGGGAGGCTTTTTAACAACCTGCAATATGCAGATGACATAATCTTGCTTGCTGAAAGTGAGGAGTTGAAGCACTTGGTGATAAAGATCAACGATTGCAGCCTTCAATATGGATTACAACTCAATGTAAAGAATAGCAAAATGCTTTCAACAAGACCAATAGCTATCATCGTGATAAATAGAGAAAAGTTTGAAGTTAAGAATTTTTTTTGTTTGAATCCACAATTAATGTCCATGGAAGCCGCAGTCAAGATATCAAATGACACATTGCATTTGGGTAAATATGCTTTTGAAAGCATTGGAAAGCAAAAATGCTACTTTGAGAACTAAGGTGTGCCTGACCCAAGCCATAGTATTTTCAATCTTCTCATATGCATGTGAATGTTAGATATTAATAAGACTGATGAAGAATCGATACATTTGCATTATAGTACTGGCCCAGAATATTGAAAGTAACATGACTGCAAAAGAGCAACAATTCTGTCTTGGATATGGTACAGAATGTTTCTTAAAGGTGGGGATGGAGATACTTTGTCTCACATATGTGGACATGTTATCAGGAGAGACTAGTCCCTATAGAAAGGCACCATGCTTGATAGTGGGGCAATTCAGAAAGAGGGAATCCCTCAACAAGGTCATTGACATAGTGGCTGCAGCAAAGGGCTCAAACGCAAGGACACTTGTGAGGACTGTGCATGGCCAGGTAGCTTTTCCTTCTGTCATGCGCAGGGTCACTGTAAGTGGGAACTGACTCCATGGTGCGTTTTGTGTGGTCTTTGTGAAACAGCAAATCAATCTAGTAAACTATGGAGTATTTTAGCTATCTACATAAAGTGTTGAATACATAGTAGGTGCTCATCCAAACATTAAAAAAAAACACCCTACTTTTCTTTTTTTCCATTGGGTTTAATCTTCACTAAAGTTATTTAAGACACTAACAAACTATGTACTCACTTTGACTTTATAAACATCGGAATGGAAACAGCTGCTGCTTTGAAGTACTCTGTCCAAATCGTGTGGTTTAGTGACCCCTTTGTTCAAAATGGGTTTAGTTAACAAAGGATACTACATCATGTTACCATTTTTACTCTTTTGTGTATTGAGGGAGTTTTTGCTGAGCTGAGGGGATTGTGTGTATATCTGATCACGAGTCAACGTTCTAACCAAACATATGTAAGAGGCAGCTCTTGGTGAACAGAAGCCAGTGCCAAATGGTGTAAACTAGATCATGCCCTGTACCATAAATCTTTATAAACCACGGAAATCTATTCTCCATTAATGTTTCCAAATGCATCAGAAATAATATTTTCTATTTGATTTCTACTATTCTAACTGCCTCTAAATAGCTGTGTCTCACTTCAGACATAGTTTTTCATGTATGCATCTTATATATCTATGCACATCTCTGTGTGTGCATTGGTATAAATAAATAAGCCACTTAGTCTAAGAATATGTATTCACCTGGGATTTTTATAGATTCACTTTAGGGTCTATAAAAATGAATTCAATCTCAAGTCCACAGACTTCTTTAAAACTGGGGTGGAGGAAGGTTTGAAGAATGTGAGCCGAGTTAAGAGCCATCTGCCATCAATACTTGAACTGAAAGTGTAGTTTTAATCTATTTTACAGAGTTAGTAAGATTTTATGTGACTAGTCTCTTGCCTAATACAATTTTTATAAAAATATAAAAAAGGACAACAGTTAACTAAAAGTGTCTTAAAGTTCTGGAACATAGCCAATGTAAAACTTACATGGAAACATAATTAGGTAAATTATGCCCTATTACCAATTGATGGAAACAGAGTGTGTAGGCTTCAGTATTTGCCTAAGTACCTATAGTCATGAGCAGTGACAAAGGGTATGTCTTCTTATGCTTTCTAATTCATTTAAATAGATACAAGTTAAGTACCCAGTGGATGAATAATTTTAGTGAAAGAGGAAAGTCAAGAGTTAGAATAATGGAATGGATCATTTTGAGCTTCTGAATTGGCATTATTTCTGATTTGCTAGTTGCATTAACTGGAGAAAGACTCTTTAATCAATGTTCCTTTGTCATCCCACAGAGTTAAACATGCTGTGAAGTCAAGATTGCAGAACAAATTCATATGAACTACTAAAGGAACAAGGTCTTATTGGTAGCAAAATCAGTGATAAAAAAACTTACTGAAGAATTACATTTCTGTAAAGAGTTGTATTTATGACCTTCTTTCAAAACTATTGGGATTTTTCATTTTACAATGAAATTGGAAACAATCATTTGGGGAGCTATGTGAGCAGCCACTTTCTTAATTAGCAATGTTCCAGTCTATCTTCCTATCCATGCCACCTTTTACATTTTGTTTATTTTAATGAAGCCCTGGACCGTCTGTTCCAGAGTCCCTCCAGCTTAAAGATTCTATGATCCCATGAAATGTTGCCTGTTGGAGTTTCTCACACCTCCCATGATGTTTGTGTTGGGACACACCAAAGGAGGAGAATTTCCAGTTCTTTTTACTGATTTGTTTGTGCGTTTTCTTCTATCTGGATTCTTGAGGAGGGGAAATGCTTTCAAACAAAAATCTTAGTCTTAAAAAATAGCCTTTCAGAAAAAGAAGTCTCACTAGGCATTGCCTGTTTTTACATTCACTGGTCTCTACATAAGTGCCAGCCCTTTTCAGAGCCAGGGAAGATTTGAACTGTGTGAGCTGGTTGAAGCTCCCAGGGGAATTCCATTGTATAGTTTCATTATCTCTCCTGGTCATTTTTTTTTCCAAATGAGAATTTTAAATTTAGAGTCTAGGCTTCCTTTAAATACTCCTTTGGAAATCCAGACTCTTCTGTCTCATTCGTGTACACCCTCTCTGGTGTCTTCTACTAGTATCCTGTATTAGTGTAAGTACTTTGGAGAAACAAATCCACAGTGACTCATCTATAAGAGAGTTTTATGTAAAGAAAAGGTGCATCACGAAAAAAAACCAACCCAATGCTGCCCAAGCCCACAAGTCCAACACTAAGCCATTAACCCAACACCAGTCCACAAAGTCCTCCACCTCACAAAACAGAGGCAATGATGCCGACTGCAGGAGGAAAGCTGAGTCAGTGAACGAACAAGCATCTCAGCACTAGCAGGGGTCTCCACAGGGCTGCTTCAGCACCCAGGGCTGCATCGGGATAGGTCCATGTGGCTTCTCCTTGGGGATGTCTTGTAGGAAGTCAATCTTGCAAGCTGAAGCAGGGAACTGCTAAGGCAGCTGCACCCTGGTGCAACCATCAGAAAACAAGAGACTCGAGAACTAGAAAGGCGAGGCTCACCACCCATTTATCCCTCCACCTTTCAATTAGCCCCACATGTGATTATCGGCCAGGCTGGCACAATTAACTAACTCATATCCCATGTGCTGTACCACTCACTGAAGACTTCCATTCTTATTTTAGTATCTTTGGCTCCATCCAAAACTCTGCCACCCTATGAATGATGTGAAAAATCCTCTTATATGACACAATAATATTCTGGCCTTTGGTCCCTTGATTTATTCACTTTTAGCTTGTCTGATACCCATGTTCATGACTATAATTTTATTTTAGCCAGGAAGGGTCTTTTCCTGAAATTACAATTTACAATCATGTAATCATTATTTATGTTATGTTCTTCCATTCTTCTTAGTTAATTATTGTCGCTGTATTCTCTGACTTTAAAAATACCTGTATTTTTCACTCACATTCTTGTGTCTATCCAGACTTTCTCTGTTTTCTCAGATTAGATTCCATGAAACATAACTTCATGGGACAATTGTTAAACCGTAGACCATATCCTCAGTGGTCATGCAAATTATTCATTAAATTACAGGTTGACAAAACCTAATCTCTGAATTAACTCAGTTTCTTTTTTTTTTCTGAATGTCATAAGTCTATGCAGAATTAAATTCATTATCTTTTCACCAACCATATCCAACTGTTTTCTATCTCCATGCTCAATATGACTAATAGCTGAGTATCATACAAAACTTGTCCATCTCCTCAGCAAACCCCACTTTAAATTTATTAAGTGGGCCTCAATGACTTATCTCCAGTTCTTATTTCTGCCCTGCCACTTCCTTAGTCCACTTTATCCTAGACTTCCTTAAGAGGCACTACACTCATTTCCTTGCATCTAGTCTTGCCCCTGTCAATTCATTCAGCACACCCAAAGCAATAACAATATTGTTAAAGCAAAATTATTTTCAACAGTACAGAGAAGAAATGAAACCAGACGTTGATGCTTTGAAAAGACCAATAAAACTTGATAAGCATTCAACTAGACTGACAGAGAGAGAGAGAGAGAGAGAGAATGCAGTTTTTTAAAAGGGGATGTTAGAATACTCTGAACTATAACAGATAATGAAGATGAAATGGGAAAATTCCAAGAAACATACAAATGATCAAACCTGACTGAAAAATAAAATAGCAAATCTCAACATACTGTAAAAATAAAGAAATTTAATCATAAATCAAAAACCTCCAAATAAATAAAGACTTGGAATTTTTCACTAGTGAAATCTTAAATTCTTATCAACATCTCCAAAAAGTATAAGAAGAGATATTTTCTAACTGATTCTATGAAAGCAATACTATCCTTATACTAAACCTTGTGATAAAATATTACAAGAAAAGTTTGGGACATTATTTCTTCTAATATTCTTTCTGACTCTCACTCTCTTCTCCTTCTGTAGATACTGTATATATTAATCCATTATGTGGTAACCAACAGGTCCTTTCAGGACATTCAACTTGTATAAAATAATATTTTTCTCCTCCTCAGAAGATGTATTGGCCAGAAATAAACCCAGTTCACCCACATAGAAGATGAGAATTCTACCATCAAATCACCCACTACTCACAACCTCTTACCCCAGCACCTTACTGCATACCGATTCCAAATTGTATAAACAATTCATTAACCTTATTCTATTGCACATAGCATAAAATTCAAACTCCTGACTCTTGACATCCACACCTATATATGTATGCTCTGATCTGGCTTATGCCATCTTATTCATTGCTATTGTTTTGCTCCATTTATTATTTGCTTTTCTTCCTATAGCATGCCAAACTGTTTTCCTACTCAGGGTATGTGCATAGGATATATCCATATAGTATTATATTATACATGGTATATAATAATATTATAAATATTATATCTAATATGTACTATATATTAGATATGAACACATATTATATATAAACCTGTATATATATATATACACACACACAGAGTGTTTATATAAACAGGTGTGTATATATACATGTATATATATACACACACACACACATATAACATATGAATGCTGTTATTTTTGTTAGGTGCCATCAAGTTGGTTTCAATGCCTACTGACCCCTATACAACAGAACTACTGCCCACTCTTTTATCATCCTCACAATTACTGTTCTGTTTGAGTCCATTATTACAGCCACTGTGTTAATCAGTCCGGTCAATGGTCTTTCTCTTTTTCACTACCCTTCTTGTAAGAAGTTGTAGAGACCACCTCTGATCTTACATTTCACATAGGTTTGAGAGGGGTATGATCTGCAATGAGAAAACTTACCGTACATACTCGAGTATATGCCGACCCAAATATCACCCGAGGCACCTAATTTTACCACAAAAACTGTATTAAAAACATGCTGAAAAACTCGGCTTATACCTGACTATATACGGTATATATGGTATATACAAAAAGGATAGCCAAAAGTTAAAGAGTGTGGTGGTCCCTGCAATATAGACACTCTAGGGCCCTACTCTTAATTAGGGGAAGGCTTAAATACATCCCCTGAAGTAGCCTGCAACATGTGACAGGATTACACAAAGAGTTCATAATTTAAAGGCTTACAAAAAAGCATTAATACATCAGCCAAGTTATTCACAGACAGGAGGGGAGAATGAGGCTGGAAACCCAAATTAACTGATACGTTTGCAGACTGCTGTTCAGACATGCATGTTCAAAATAAGCATGCCATCTTTATGAAAGTTCACAAGCAAAGTATGATTAAACCATGTATATAATCTATGATCTAGATAAGTGGCATTAATGCAATTCATTTATCATAATGTTTTCAACAGCAAACTAAAATTGGATCTGTTACCCTCTAGTATATTCTTTTCTAAACAAAGTTAAATTGTTTAGAAGCCAAACATTTGCTTGGCTTCCACTTGATTTAATCTCCTCTGGAGGGCCTGAACTTGTAGGAAAATAATGAACAACACAATCATTAATGTAATTGCCGATGAACATGTATCTAAAATCAGATTCTGCCACCAGCTATGAGGGTCCAGACCAGATAATTCCCAACCAATCTGTGAAATCAAATTATCAGCAGGGTCATCCTTAAGAATTTCACTAAAAATTTCAAAGATCTCTACACAGTTACTTAATGTCCAATGTTACATTATTCTTTACATTATTCAAATGATCTCTAATCAAGTGTCAATCATACTTGCTTTGGTTGTATGAATACAGTGTATTATAATAATAGAAACATTCCCATCACATTACAATGACATTTGCTTTTGTAAATCTATAAATTGGTCTCCCAGTCATTTTATGACTTGTTGTAGCTTAGCAATTTTTTCATTTAGTTCATCTACTCCAGATTGGGTAGTCCACATTACATGAGAATACTTTTTATATTTTTGCACATAATGTTTAGCTTTGATGGATTCACACAAACACTCCACTAAAGGAGAAATGCTTAAACAAATGATGATATAGAAATACAACAGAATACTAACTACTCAGCTGGGAAAGGGAGGGGAAAAAATGAGGAGCTGATACCAAGGGCTCAAGTAGAAAGAAAATGTTTTGAAAAGGATGATGGCAACTTATGTACAAATGTGCTTGATACAATAGATGTATGGATTGTTATAAGAGCCTCCAATAAAATGATTAGAAGAAGAAGAATACTCGGCCATAAAAAGGAGTTAAGTACTAATACACACTAAGCATGATGAACCTCCAACACGTTATGCTAAGGGAAAGAAGTCGGATGATAAAGATCACATACTACGTTACACTACATTTATATGAAAGGTCTAGTACAGATAAATTCATAGCAAACAAAAGCAGAGTGGTAGTTGTCAGTAACGGGGGAGGGATTAAAAGGGCGTAACTGCTTACTGAGTTCAGGGTTTCCTTGTGTGATGACAATATTTTGGAACTTGATAAATGTGGTGTGAAATCACAATATTGTGAATATACTAAAAAGTTAATACATTTTCACTTTAAATGACAAATTTTATGTTATATGAATTTCATCTAAAAAATATGAACCCAGGGAACTTTTTTGCTTCACCATAAAGGTGAGACTGCTATTTTTTGAAGCATCTTGTTTAACCAAAGTGCAACAGTTATTTCAATAAAAGGTGTTCCATTTCTCTGATATTAATATCTAGATATTTCTGAACACTTAATCACATAAATCTTTTTTCTTTTCTTTTTTAATAAATCATTTCATTGAAGGCTCTTGCAGCTTTTATAACAATCCATACATCAATTGTAGCAAGCACATTTGTCCTGCTACAACTGTAGTAGTGGCAATTACCCTAAAATAGTTACAATCAACATTCCAATAAACCGTTTGTCTTTTTAGCAGTTTCCCCAATGACTTAGTTAACACATTAGTAATGGGACCTTCTTTCCAGGGATGAGACCTCTGCACAGGCAGCCACACTCCCAGACGGGACTTCAATATGATAAGACTTTCTTTGTTTAAATTCATATATAAGCATTAATACAAGTATATAATTTTAAATTGCTACAAGTTACTGTTCTCATTGACAAGTTAATGCTTAAATGTCCAAAAGCAATCACATAAGGCAGTTGTACACAATGGTTACATAATGAGTTTCATTAAGTGTAAAGTTGTATTTGGAAGGTAAGCTAATTGCGCCTCCTAACTCTTTATTATAAGAAACCATGGGCTGTGTAGTTAAAGATAATTTTGATAAGTCCCCACTGTTCATGACCAGTAGATGGAAACAAAAAGTGAGGGGGAGGAGGGACTTGTCCACCCTCACACAATGGCATCAATTTCTTATTATTAGCCTAATAAGAAGATCCTGTATGAATCTAAATAGCATGATGTACATAATCACAAAAAGTTGCATTTACATCTTCAGAACAATTTGTCAAAAGTTTGCCATAGGGACCCCCAACCAATAATAGTGATGGAATTATTAACAATAACTTTCCCATGTGGCCCTTGACAGTGTAACCAATGCCACTCCTTATGTAGACTTTTACAATAAGTGAGATTTTCACAGAATTCATTATTCCCCTGGCCAAGTTGTGTAGTATTATTTTCACATTCAAAAAAGTCCTTTCTGCCAAGGAGTGACTACAGTCAGTCCAATGAACAGAGTACCAAGACATCCACACTTGCTTTTTAGCGTTAAGGCAACCTTTTACAGATCCCACACACAATGGTTAATAGTCAGAACCCAAAGAAAAGTTCAAAGCATATTCTATCTCATTGGGAAAGTGACTTTTCCCATCTTGCCATGATCTGGGAGTCTATTGAATGTCATTGGTGTGGAAACTCTAGGTCCTAGTAAATTGCATTCAGCAACTTATAGTAATGAAGGGTGAGGAATGGAAGCCCAATAAGAGTGAGCTGCATTTACTTCACATGAAACACCAACCACTGTCAACACAGCAAAAATGTACTTTCAGGAGCTTTAGAAGAAGTCATTGGGTCTCTGATTGAGACTGTCCTTGCAGAAAACTCTGGGGACAAACTGCTTAGTGCAGGAACATTGTCCTTGTGGTCTGGCATGCCAAAAAGAAATCCATAAATTCTGTCCATTAGCTGTCGAAATATAAGCAAAACTTTTCCCTTGAACAAGCAAAGATCCCGATATTTCATTTCCATCATCATTTTTCCACTACATCATAACAAGTCTTGAATATGTACAAAGAGGAAAAGAAAAAAATGCTTTTCAGCACGTGTTATATGAGTTATTTGGCTAAAAAAAAAATTTAAAGAAAATAAAATTAATGATAATAAATCCCTTGGGGCAGAGACTTCCTTATAATCCCCTCCCCTTTTTAATTCTTTATAGTAGCATCTTTAGCATGCCATAAGCACATTCAAAAAAGGCTTGTCCTGTGGCTTATCAAGAATTCCAATAACATGTCTTCTCCAGTCATTGAAAAAAATTTTTTCTTACTAGTATAGGCTGCTTCATTATCTATTTTAATGGTTTGAGGCAGTCCTATAGTAGAAAAATTGGTCAAATTTTAAAAAATAACATCTTTTATAGCCTCATATGTATGAAGTATAGCCCAAGTAAATTTGGAAAAAAATGTTAATAGGGATATGCACAAAAACTTGTTTCCCAAAATTAAGTATATGAGAGACATCTTTAAAATATAGTAAGCTTGTGACAAAGTTATCTGTGCCACAATCCAAAAAGTAATCTTGAAAAATTCCCAAAATTTACTTGAAAAATAATAGCAATCAAATTGTCCAGTATGTCTTGAAAAATCAATTGGCCAATTAAAAGTTTTTGCCAACAAAGTATTAATCTGAGATGGTGTAAGAAAAATAAAATACATTTTAATAGGATCATAAGCAATTGAATGTATATATTGAGTCCTGCCTCACATAATTAACTCTGCTATCTGATCAGGATAAGCTGCTAGGTATATGGGACACTATGAGAGGCCCCTGGGGCAGGCCTTGTATAAGTCTAGGTACTTTGGAGAAACAAATCCACAGCAACTCATGTATAAGAGAGGTTTATGCAAAGAAAATGTGCATCACGAAAACATCCCAACCCAATGCTGCCCAAGCCCACAAGTCCAACATTAACCCATTAACCCAACACCAGTCC
>NW_022103918.1:16278805-16282311 GCF_000313985.2 Echinops telfairi
AGCACCCAGGGCTGCATCGGGGTAGGTCCATGTGGCTTCTCCTCAGGGATGTCTTGCAGGAAGTCAGCCTTGCCAGCTGAAGCAGAGAACTGCTAAAGGCAGCTGCACCCTGGTCCGACCATCACAAAGCAAGAGACCTCAGAACTTGAAAGGTGAGGCTCATTGAGTCGTTTATCCCTTTGCCCTTCAATTAACCCCGCATGTGTTTATCAGCCAGGTTGGCACAATAAACTAACTCAGGGAGTCTCTGCAATATACATACTCCATGCTTCTGCTATTTTTTAGGGGTAGGCTTGAATGAATTCCCTGCATGTAGCCTGCAACACATGACAGGATTGCACAAAGAGACAGTTCATAATTCTAAGGTTTACAAAGAAGTGTTAATACATCAACCAAGTCATTCACAAAGGGAGGGGAAAATGAGGTTGGGAACATGAAGTAACTGATAAGTGTGCAGACTGCTGCTGTCTGCAGCTTTCGTCAGGGAACAGGAGCTAAGTGTCCTTTATGGTTCAGCCATCAGCATTCTCCCACGGGCTATGAACCATGGAAGGTGGTGTCCTGTTCCCTTTGCCTAAGGAGCAAAGAGCTTTTACCCTACACCTTCTGAGTCAACAAGCATGATGTCCTTTTGAGGGACGGTTCTCTCCTGATAATATAACCTAAGTACATTACACAGTCTCACCTTCCTCGTTTCTGAGGACTATCCTTGCTGTACTTCTTCCAAGACCGATGTGTTTGTATTTTTTGGCAGTACATGGTACTTAGCATTACTTTTCACTTGCACCATAATTTAAATGCATTGATTCTTCTGATGTTCCCTATTCAATATCCAAGTTTAACATGCATATAACGTGACTGAAAATACCATGACTTCCATCAAACTCTACCTGATCCTCAAAGTGACATCCTTGCTATTTTCAAGAGGCCTTGCGCAGCAGACTTACCCAATGTATTATGTGGTTTAATGTTTGTGACTGTTTCTCCCATAAGTGTTGAGTGTAGATCCAAGTAAAATGAAATCCACGGCAACTTCAATCTTTTCTCCATTTATCACTTCGGTTGTCTTTATGTTGCGTTGTAATCCATACTGAAGGTTGCAGTCCTTGGTCTTCATCATCCAGAACTTCAATTTCTCCTTGCTTTCAGCAATCAAGTTTGTGTCATCTGTGTAGCACATTGGTAATAAGCCTGCCTCTAATCTTGATGCTTTATTCTTCTTCAAATGCCTAGCTTATTTGCTCAGCATACAAATTGAATAAATATAGTGAAAGTGTGCAACTTTGGTGCACAGTGATTCTGGTTTTAAACTGTGGAGGATGCCCTGGTTTTTTTTGGACAACTGCTCCTTTCTCCATGTACATATCCACATGAGTACAATGAAGCATCCCCCCAAATTAAAACAAGACAAAACAAAAACAATGAAGCCTCCCCATACTTCTCAATGCTATTCATAGTTGGTATTACCCACAGAGTTGAATGTCTTTGCACATTCAATAAAGCACAAGTAAGTATATTTCTGGTACTCTTTGCTTCCAGTTAAGATTCACCTGTTGTCAACAATAATATCCCTCATTCTAACTCTTCTTATGAATTCAGCTTCAATTTATGACAACTCCCTGTTTATGTACTACTGCAAAAATCGTTGGATTATCTTCAGCAACACTTCACTTGCATGTAATATTAATGATATTATTAAACCCCAAAAGTAAACTCATTTCCATTGAGTCAATGCCAATTCACAGTGACCCTATAGGACAGGGTAGAACTGCCCTTGTAGGTTTCCATAATTGTAACTCTTTATAAGAGTAGAAAGTCCTTTCTCTCTCAGAGTAGTTGCTGGTTTCAAACTGCTGACCTTGCATTTTTTTAAGCCCAAGGCATAAGCAGCACATCACCAGGGCTCCTTTTATGATATGTTCAGGTTACCTTTAATGGGTAAGATGGATCTCTTCTAGTCAGTTGACCTGGTAGCTGTCTTCCAAGTTTATTGTCATAGACAAGTGGGTTCTTTCAGTACATTATCAGCTTGTTGTAACATTTCAATGTGTACTTTACCAATTCCTGGAGCCTGGTTTTTCACTATTGCCTTTCACTTTGGGCGGAGTTGAAACCCAAAGCCCATTGGACATCCCCTCACAGAAGGTTCACAAGGAAGAGACGAGCCAGTCAAGTGCAGTATAGCACCGACAAAAGATACAACTTTCCTCTAGTTCTTTAATGCTTGCCCCCAACCCACTATCATGACCCCAATTCTACCTTACAAATCTAGCTAGACCAGAGCATGCACACGAGTACAGATGAGAACTGGAAACACAGGAAATCCAGGACAGATAACCCCCTCAGGACCAATAATGAGAGTAGTGATACCAGGAAGATAGGGAGGTGTGTGGGTGAGAGGGGGTGGGGGGAGGGGGAAGGACCGATCACAATGATTGATGTATAACCCACCCACCCCTCAGGGGAGAGGGGATGAGCAACAGAAAAGTGGGTGAAGGGATACAGTGGTCATTGTAAGACATGAAAAATAATGATTTATAAATTATCAAGGGTTCATGAGGGAGGGATTAAAAGGTGTTGCCATCACCTTTTGCTTTCTTAATGTAAGATGTTCTTGGTGTTATTCCACAGCTTCTCCCACCTTTTATCATTAGTATTCAAAGAGTGAAATGTATTATTGAGACATTCTCAAGAATGTAGGTACCAAGGTCGTATTTTGGATCTTGTAGATTTAATTTTCTTCCATTTCCAACGGAAGCTACAACATGGGTAAATGATGAACTGTTCCACCATCATCTCCTGGTCTCATTTTGGCTGTTGATAGCTTCTCCAATGTCTCTTCCCACAAACATAGTCCATTAGATTCCTGTGTATTTCATAAGGCAAAGTCCATGTATATAATCATCATTAGTGGTATTGAAAAAGATATTTGCAATGAAGAAGTCATTGGTCTTGCAAAATTTTATCCTGTGTTTTTCAGCTTCATTCCTATCACCAAGGCCCTATTTTCTAATTTCTGTTCCTTTCTCTTTGTGTGTGTGTGTGTGTGTGTGTGTGTGAGTCAATGTAGTAAGATTTGATATTGTTTACATTTAGTTCATTCCTAACAACTAGAGCTCCAGCCCTTATACAATATCAAAGAAATACTCTATCCTACATGTTCCTGACTCTTTTAGGCATTATTTATGGCTATAAAAAATTGTCCAGCTACTTCTATTTATAACTTTAAGAATTTATTTGTCCAGCAAGCTTATTCAGAGAGAAAACCAAAGATCAGATAATGGAGTATTTCACAAGAGAGCATACACTTTATCTAGAAGACTATAGGTTTTTAAACATGAGAGGTTCTTTGTCAGCTTTGCAATTTAAATCAATCTCTCTGAAAGGCATATGAAGGATAGTTTGATCCCTAGTTTACCCATGAGAGACTTTAGGCTTAAAAATTGAATAAATACACAGCTTGTAAGGAGAAGAAACCAGCCTGGAATCTTAATTTTGTGTGTGTA
>NW_022103918.1:16282670-16284349 GCF_000313985.2 Echinops telfairi
CCTGGATTCCCTGTATTTTCAGTTCCTATCTGTACCAGTGTACATCCTCTGGTCTAGCCAGACTTACAAGTTCGAATTCGAGTCATGGTAGTGGGAGCAGGGAGAAAACATTTTGGAATCTTAATTTTTTAACTTCAACCGCATAGTTATTTCCTTTATTCAATGAAGGGAATGGATTTCTTAGGCTAAATGTCTGTTTATTCTTTTATTAAACAAACACTAAGTGCTTGCAATATGCTTTGCTGGATCCTGTGAGTAAGGAAATAAAGAAGATTCCATCCTTGCTCCTTAAAGCCTTAGCTTCCAGTTGCTTTCCAATAAGCCTGTTCCAATAAGCCACACTGTGGTAATTTCTTTCTTTTCTCATTTTTCCTGATGTTGAGGAAGAAAAAAGATGGATTATCCTTCTTAAAAACTTGTATGGAAATTGTCCATGTTTCAGTTTCAGAGAGTTCTGATCATTCTTGTGGCACCTAAACTGGGTTGGAAGACAAATAGGAATTTGACCAACAGTTGTCCTTGACGTTGTACCTACATCATGAGCAAGTTTTCGAAGGATTCTGGTTACACAAACCATCACAAAGTTTCCAAGAGAAGAGAAGCTGGACCCAGGAGGCTATGAACCTCACCCAAAAGGAACATTTGTTCAGAACACTCATGGCTTCTTTAATATTAAAAGAGAGGAAAAGAAAACATGTAGGCATCCTCAGAAGTTTGAGCCTTCTTTCACTGTGTCATCTCTGAAAATATTGTATTACCCCTCAGAGTCATAATAACAGCTTTGGTCTAAGGACTATTTTGATTGTAGGAAATATGATCTTATACAATGAACAGTTCAGGGTCATATAGCCAATGCATAATAAGGTCAATAATGGAAAGTCATGATTAATAGTATATTAAACACTTAAATACCACATGTAGCCTTCACAAACCACATTCATTTTAACCTTGTCAGCATCTTGTGGTTAAATGAAGATCAGGTATCCATGTGACAAATGATGAAAACTCAAAGGCAGAAGGCTACATAGTTTGTCTGAACTGTTAGTGGCTTATCCTAGCATTAGAAGCCAAGTTCCTGGACTCCGAGACAGTACCCGTGCCATGAAATAAACTCATGTGGTAGAAGTGACAACAGCACAGATTCAGAAGTCAGAGAGCTCTAGGCCCAGACGTTTTTGCCTCCAACTACACTCATACTTTTCATCTTAGAAGTCCTGGTTACAAGAGTGACATATGCTGGAGCGTACACTGAAGTTCATTCTCACTGCGCTTTACTTTGCCTTAAACATTGTTGCACTTGACCTGTGTAAAATCAGGAACATTAGAGATTTACAAGTTAGTTTAGTTTAGAAATTCTGCCGTTTAGAATTTGCCTTGAACCATATGAAGATTAAATAGACCACTCATGATTGTATCTTTGTGCGTAGTACAGCGGACTGCTGTGGTTAAGAGTAAAATCTTGGGAAAAGGGAATCAGAGTTCACGTTCTGATTTATCTGCCCCCTCTGTACCAACTTGGGGAAATGCCTTGATCTTTCTATACCTCAGTTTTCTCATGTGTAGATGTGTTTTGTCTCTTGTACACGAAATTGTAAGAATAAGCTGAGAGAACACATGTAAAGCATTTGAAAAAACTGCATATCACTAAGTTTTCCATAAAAGGCAGCAATTATTGGGAT
>NW_022103918.1:16285165-16286340 GCF_000313985.2 Echinops telfairi
CGATGGGAGAATATGCTGAAGTTTGTTAGTGTTTTACCCTAACGGGGCTTGATCCTATGGAACACTCAAGGTACCTTATTAAACATGTCTCATAACTATCTTCCCAGGGGACAAAAAAATTTCATACATGATCGCCTATACATTATATATTGGATGTTAAATTAGGAACACCAAAGAAGAATAGGTGCATTTGAATTGCGGTGCTTGCAAAGAATATTGAAAATTACATTGACTACTACAAGGACAAACAGTTCTGTCTTGGAAGAAGGACAGCCAGAGTGCTTCTTCAAGGCCAGGATTGCAAGGCTTCATCTTACATACTTTGGACATGTTGTCAGGAGACATCAGTCCCTGAAGAAGGGCATTATGCTTAGTAAAGTGGAAAGGCAGTGAAAAAGAGGACGACTCACAAGGAGATGGACTGACCCAGCGAGGGGCTCAGAACTGGAAAAATTGTGAGACTGAAGAGGATCAGGAAATGTTTCATTCTGTCATCCACAGGGTCGCTATGGGTTGGAACCAATTCGATGACACCTAAAAATAATATTTTATTGGCCAACTGGCACCACCAACCTTAACTCTCCTACACCTCTCAATTGTACATCTGTATGTTGAAATAACATCCGCAGATATCTCATACTCATGCATCAGAGAAATCACAGAGCAGAAAGAAAGAGGTATAAGGCATAAGGCCAAAGATAAGGCACCGCCAAGTTTCAACTTCACAAAGGTCCTCAGTGTCTGATCAAAACTGATTCGATGCCAGGGACAATGCAAGACTTCAAAGATATGAAATAATATATTATGGGAAAAACTGAACGAGGGCATCTGGGGGTATCCTGGGAACCCAGGCGGGATGCCGTGGAACACTGGGACACTGAATCTGGATCTTTAACATGCTCCAGAGGCTGCATAGGTGAGACCCCATGTGGAACCTCCACTGGGTGAACTGGACACACTTATAACCTGAGAACTTAAGCCAGAAAATACATGATATGTGAAGAAAGAGAAAACAGCTGTACCAAGAGTGATGTAATGTTGGTCAAGGCCTTGCAATATCAACGCCCTATATGCTGTATTAAAATACATATTATTTTGGCAATCCTGCGAAGGTCATTCTGTTTGTTATATGTTGCTTATGCTTGTTCATATTAGGGTGTATCTCAGAGGTCCAT
>NW_022103918.1:16288098-16290090 GCF_000313985.2 Echinops telfairi
CCCTTGATAATTTGTAAATTATTATTATTTTGTCATATCTTATCCTGTCCTACTTCTCCCTCACCCACTTCTCTGCTGTCCGTCCCCAGGGAGGAGGTTAAATGTAGACATTGTAATCTGTTCCCTCTTTCTCCCTCACCGTCCCTCCACCCTCCCGATATCACCACTCTCTCCACTGGTCCTGAGGAGAATCATGCCTTTTTTGTCACACACTTTAATGCAATCTTTTCAGAACCTCTAAATAGAAAGTTTGATTAAGTCTGACTTGGTGGAAAGAACTCCAAATGCACTATGAGTTGACATTTTCATCCATTCAGGAAGTTGACAGATATCCAGAACAAGGTTTGTCATCAATCTACATGTCACCTTTTTTTATATGAGAAAATCACTTATACACTTGGGTTTTTCTCATCAAACCATCCTTGTAAGCTGTGTTCAAAACCACAACTGTTTCTGCGGCATTTTTCCTGAGCAGGAAACAAAATTTCACAGCTGCACACTGTTCTCTTAAATTGGCCATCACAAAATACAGGCTCAAGTAAAACTGCTTTTACGAAAAATTCACTGTAACCAGAGAGAACCTTCCCAGGTGACGCCACTGGGTGCACTAACTCAGAGCGAGTTGCTCCATCCTTGCCTAGTGGGGAAAATGCCCACTACGAAACCTTGGCTCCGCCTAGTGCAGTTCCATTTTGGGGGGTACCCCCTTTTATGTATAAATCCCAACTAAGAAAAAAACATGTTTTATATAGTTCTATGTTTAAATTTGGAAACAGGGAATAAGAAATCTAAATGCCAAAAATGAAGTGGATTGGTACATAAATTGTTATATAGTCATGTTATAAATTATTATATAAACTTCAATTCATACATTAGAATGTTTAAGAATTTTTAAATTATCAGTGTAATGAACATCAACTGTGAGAAAGTAGAATATAAAACTGCATATGCTGGACTCTGTGTACCTCTGTGGGTGTGGTCTGCCCTCCCCCCAACTATCTATGCTTTCACCCATTTATTGTGAGATAAGTGTCTATTCTTCTATTCCTGCAGTGCTGGTTGTACTTGCCTCAGGTGGGCAGGAGGAGGGAGAATCAGGGTGGGGAGAAACTGAGTTGATGACATGCGGGGGGAACAGGGCACTAATCCACCCAGGGGGAGAGTATTGGTTGTGTCCCCACAGAATTGGAATGTGCGTACAGACCCCACCATGACAGGCCAAACCAGGAGGGCAACATAACACATGGAGGAATCCACAAAAAGACTGGACTATAGGCCCGGCCCCAACCAGAATCAGCCTGACCCCCATCATGAAAGGGAGTGCCACAGAAAATGAAAATAGGTCGTCTGGTGAGGGAAAGGGACTGACCTACCACACCCAGAAGGAAGCTGAAACAAATGAAGGGGAAGGAAGCGGGTGGAGCACACCAGGGCCCACCAAGCTCAGAGGACAATAGCCAGGCTCGGAGGGCCAATGCACAGAGAGGACCATATGGCCAGCCCCACTGCGAGATGTGACACCCTGCACTGACCCATGGCCCTAAACGGGACAGCACTGGAGACACAGTGTAGGATGTGTGACCGAGCTGACCCCACCACACTGAGGCAAAACACTGGGGGTGTGCAATAGAGGAGCAAGGGGAGCAGAGCAAGGAGGTCCAGAGGGAGTATCAAGGATGGACTTTGGGGCCAGGGCATGGCACCCCATCAGACTTGTCCGGAAAACACTCCTAAAAGTCAACAAACAGACCTTGAACTACTAACAGACTTTTCTTTCTTTCTTTTTTTTTCTTCTTTTAGATTTTGTATGTCAGTGGCTTTTTTGTTTGCTAGTTTGTCGGTTTTGCTGCCATCGTTGCCATGTTCTCATGTGCCACTTTGTTTGGTGCTGTGGAGGCCATCCACAATTTTATACACATATTATTATCTCTGCAGGTCTTTCTAGATAAGATAGGCTGGATAAACAATGTGGAGAAGAAAACAACAGGACCA
>NW_022103918.1:16291911-16295103 GCF_000313985.2 Echinops telfairi
ATTGACCACAAACCAAAGGTAAAGAACACAGAAACCTCAGAAGACACAGGACCAGATATTTCTGAAGTATCCATTAACCTTATCAGAATCCTTGGAGTTTAGGGGCAGTTATAGTTTAGGAGTATGATGGTAATGCTTTAAAAATGGAAACCCTCTCTTAAATATTAACAGAAGTAATAAAAACATTTCTTAGCATATAAATGCAACTAATAGTGACTATTGTCCCATGATTCTTTCTAGGACAATGTAATTTCTATGGAGGGAGGCCTATGGTTCTGGGCTATTTAAGAACACTGTTCTGGGCAAATTGCTTATAGTCTAGCAAAACAGAGATCATTCTACAAATCAGTGAGTCCTCAGAACATGAGGGATCCTTGTTTCACTGCAAGAAAACCTTGGGACTTTGGGAGACTATTTCACAATTATTTTATTCCTATTCCAGGTTATTTCTGCTCCAAAAAATCATGGAATTCCTCAGTTCTGTGATTGGAAAACCATGGTATATGAAACATGATGGGGGAAAAAAATCTTATTTTACTTTTTATTTTCCCCCAGCCTAAGTCTCTTGAAGTTTTAAATCATCAGAATGGACATTCTCTTAAGGCAGAGAAAACACAAAATTGCCACTTATTTTAAGAATTTGAGAAATGCACAGCCTCCCAGGGATATTGTGCTCATGACAATGTGTCCAGGCCAGTTTCTATTTCATATATTGGCAACATCTTTAGAAATAGCCAGATGCTTTAAAAGTATGTGTCATTGTGCTGCCCTCCGAACCTTTGAGCCACCTTCCCCTCCAGTCAATGCTTATCGCTCATCTTCTGACAGAGGCTCTTCCATTTCATGGGAGTTTGTTTTCAGTTAAGTTTGGTGTATGACAGCCAATCAACTACATGTCTTCTTGCCTGGATCAAATGACATAACAGAAAAAAAGACATGTCAATATTAGATAGCAACATCACAGTTTTATTAAGTCATCGACTCTATTGGTAAAAGAAGCAAAATCCTACTCGAGTACTGCCTCCCACAGCAATGATATCCCTTGTTCCACATCCTTTTCTGAATATGGCTTGAAGTTTTGATGGTTGGTTCCCTGTCACTGCACTGATGTTATCGTCAGCAAAATTTTACTTGTGTGTGATACTAATGGTATTGTTTGACAATTTCCTAAATGTCTTAGATCACCTTTCTTTGTAATGAGCACACAAATGGATCTTGCCCACTAGGTTTTCCAGGTCTTCAAATTTCTCAGTATAGATAACTGGGCACTCAGCCTTGTGTCCTTTCACTACAGTCATTCAAACTACATGCTAAGCAGATCGTTTGAGAAGCTGAACTTCATAAAGAAGAGTACGGCAACTGAAAGACTGATTACAAACTGGTGATACACCGATGGCAAAACTTTGGCGACCGTGAAAGGCCTTGAAATGTTTATTGATGAAAATCAAAATCAATAGCCTTCCATATGGATTACACCTTACCATAAATAAAAAAATTCTCATGACTTTACCAATAAGTAAATATATGATAAAGTGGGGAAATACTGAAGTTGTCAAGGATTTCATTTAATTGTATGCACAGTAAATACCCATGGGAGCTACTCTATTATTAAAAGACAGAGCAAATTATATGTACCAATGCCTGAAAAACATGACAGTAGAATTGAGACTAACTTCAAGGCAGAGATAAAAGTTATAAAAAATGAAGTCTATCAGGTTTCCATACTGTGATGAGTTGTGTATTGCTCTGATGCTGGAAGATAGGCCTCTGGTATTCCAAATCCCAGCAGGGTCACCAAAGATAGTTTCAGAAGAGCTGCCAGACTAAGACAGACTAGAAAAAATATTTTGGCAATCATTTTTGAAAAACAGTTGGCCAATGAAAACATTACAAATAGTAAGTTAACATTGCTAGTATAGTGCTAAGAGATAACCCTGACAAATTGTAAGACACTCAAAATATGTCTGTAGAAGAGTTGCCTTCTCCAAGTAGTTTGCTTTTATCACAAGGAAGAAGTAAAGCTTCGGAGACCTTCATTTGCTGATGTGGAATGATTGTGAACGAGAAGAGCTGAAAATACCCAGTAATAATCAGAAGAGTAGAATGTAAAAACCATGCATCTAAGGAAATTGGAAACATGCATACACTCATGTATAAGACAAGCTTTTCAGCACATTTTTAATGCAATTTTTTTGGTAAAATTAGGTGCTTCAGCTGATAATCGGGTCGGCTTCTACTCGAGTACATACGGTCATTATAAATGATATGGAACACTAATTCTAGGCATTAACGAGCTAAAATGAGCTGGTGCTGACCATTTTGAATGGGATAATCACCTGGGCTCCTGTGCCGTACCACTTCACATAAGCAGAATGAAGCGCGCTGGCATTCCTTGCTTCACAGTGTCATCCATCGTTTGCTACGTTCCACACATTAGAATGCCTTGTAACATCAACAAAACACAAGGAAACATCTCTCTGCTGTTTTCTGCTTTCAGTCAAGGTGCATCTGACGTCAGCAATGGCAGCCCAGAGTCACGTCCTCCTCTGGCTCCAGCTTGAATTTCTGGCAATTTCCACTGCACTGCTGCAACGGTTTGGTTGTTTCAAAAAAATGTTTTACTGGGACTTGGGTTAAGATTTACAGAGTAAATCCATTTTCTATCCAACTACTGCTGCCCATTTTATTTCATGACATCAATTACAATCCACACAACCTAATATCACTTTTCTCATCTCCTCCTGAATTTCCTATTTCCGGTCCTTCTTTTTTCCTACCCACACATACTTTCTCTGTCCTTGAGCAAATGCTGCCCTTTTTTTAAAGAATCAGAAATGAGTATTGCTCTAAGGAACATATACTTCCATAGTTTTATTGTCCACCTTAGAGATCGCTCTATTGTTGTGAAGAAAATTGAGCTAGAAGGGTGAGCTAGTTCTTCCTAGCCTTCAGGGTAACTCAAGGCCAAAGTCTCATGGCTTTCACCAGTCTCTACCTGAACAGTAAAACTGGTCCATCTCCATGCCCCACCTGGATCTTTCTTTATTCAGTTTTTTTAATCATTTTATTGAGTGTTTTAAAAAATATTCAGTATAATGTTATTTTCATGTGGTATCAATTCTATTTGCTCATATTTTATAGCTTATGCAAAGTCATTTAACTGCATGGCAGCTAACAACAGAAAGTAAAGGG
>NW_022103918.1:16296026-16303106 GCF_000313985.2 Echinops telfairi
TTTTTCTTTTCTTTTTTGCTTGGTTTTGCTCTGTTTTGTTTTTGTGCATGTTATAATCTCTGCAGGTCTGTCTACTTAAGACATCTGACCCGAGTCACGGCTTTTTCAATAGCCTCATCTGCATGTGGTAGCTGAACATTGAATCAGGAAGACTGAAGAGACTTACTGCACTCGAATTATGGTGCTGGGGAAGAATATTGAAAGCACCGTGGACTGCCACGAGAGCAAACAGATCTGTCCTGGAAGAAGTACAGCCAGTGTGCTCTTTAGCGGCAATGATGATGAGACTTCGTCTCACATACTTTGAACATGGCATCAGGAGAGACAAGGCCCCAGAGAAGGACATTACGTTTGGTAAAGTAAAGGAGCAGCAAACAGACAAGCCCCTTGGAAAAGGATGCCATATTTGTGAAGTAGAGGGTCAGTTAACATCATGAGAAGGGAAGATGAAGACCTTCGATAAGATGGATTGGCACAATGGCTGCAACAATGGGCTCAGTCATACCACGTGTGAGGCACGGGCCTGGGCAGTACTTCCTTCTGTTGTTCCAAGTCGCCATGAATTGGAATGAACTTGACAGCAACAGACACCAGCAACATTATATGCCAGGCGGAGTTATGCTACTGAGAGATATTAGGATAATTAATTATTTTGTACCCAATTATATTGAAGGGTATAACTTCTACTCTACCTTACCATCCCATGACCCCTTACCCTCCTGGGTAATGGGCACTGAGAAACCATGGAAACCCTGCTCAGGCTCCCCTTTCCCTCATCATTCTGAGCCCTCACCCACATCTCCTCTCAAGATCCCCAGGTGCAGGTCTTCCCGTGTGCTCCCTGATGGAAGGCACTCCCACTCAGGCCCTGCTCTGCTGAAAGCACTGCCCTGGGAAGTTGCTTTCAGCATGAACACTCTTCAGTTAGATAACTTGCAGAAAAATCAAGTGCTTACAATGTGCCAGGAATCATGCGGTGTGGATCAACCTAGGATGCTAACATTCCCTTCTCTTGGATGTTTTTTGGTTTTTCCTGTCACAGTTTTTCTTCCCAAGAGCAGTTTGGTTTTTTCCTCTCAGAACGTGCCTTCTGAAAAGCACGTTGCTTCTCTTGCTTCACTGCAACACCGCATCTCTCTAAGGTTGTCTGGTTCTGCGAGGTTATTGCTTTGCCTAGTCTCCAAGCCCTTTCATGTGTGTGTGTATTTGACTATTCTTTTCTGTGTGTGAAAGACATGAGTCCCTTTACATTTTTCTAATCAGTTGTTTTCAAGTATAATTTATAGACAATAAAGTTCATGCATTCTAGGGAAATACAAGAAATTGGAGGTCTTAATGAAATAAAAAATTAAAAGAACAGTGAGAGTATTTTCTATAGTGAATATAAGCTTCCTTAAGTGGATTTGACAATTTATGACATGGAAAAATTCATAAACTGTGCAATGCTTTCAAATTAAATTGTCTGAGAAGCCTCTTAGGGGGTATGGATGTTTCTCTGACCTAAATTAATTTTGTTCCCAAGAAACCTTCATTTGAATACACTAATAACGCATATGATGTGCAAGTCTCCAATGCTTTGCCCTGTGTTGAGAACAATTATTTAAATAACACCAGATATAGTAGTTGTGAGCATTTGCTTGATAGCCAATGTAGACTGAATAAATATTTGCTTAATTATCAGGTTAATTGATAGAATTCTAGCTTTCCATGCAAGAGACCTTGGTTTCCCAATGACTACATTATATATATAAAATATTATATATTATATATAATATGTGTGTATGTGTATTATATATACATTGTGTATATAATATTATATATCTTTCTTGCATGTTGCTGTGATACTAAACAGATTTAAGTAGAGCTTCCTGTCTGACAGACTAGGAGGAAAGACGTGGTGTTCTACATCCTAAAATCAGCCTATGAAAATTCTACCATTCACAAGGAAACAGTCTACAACCTATCATGGGGATGATGTAGGACCAGTAAGTATTTCATGGCACATGCATAGGATCTTCCTGTGTCCACTACATAGCTGCTCACAACAATAACAACAAATTCTCAGAAGCTGCATGAGTCAAAATAGACTTAGTGGGCTTGGTGTAAGTACCATCCTTAGATAATCTGTAAATGTTTGTTGGTTTTTAATCAAAATACCAAACCTATTACTTAGCTATGGATAATATATACTGGATGTGTCTATGCTTGAAGTCTGAAACGCGTTGTGATTAATTTATCACATTTATACTCTGTAAATCAGTGAAGGGGTCGCTTCAGAATCTGGTTTGGTTTGCTTTTTCTTCTCTTATCATGCCTATGCTATATTTGGCTACAAATTCCCTGGATTGTGAATGCTATTACTATTCAAATGTATTATTTTGTTAGCTCAAGTCAATTCCTACAAAGCACCACTAGGTGTCCTCTACTAATGTATTCAGTAAGCTGGCAACTCTAATGACAGAACTGAAAGGGACCGTTCCTTGGCCAAGCTCCCCTGGATCTTTGAAGAACTGAGCTAGTCAAAAGCCTCTGCCTACTACTGGGTCTACTTTTGCCATCACTGCCAACTGCAGGCAAATTCATTGGGGAAAGAAGAATTCTTTGATCTCTATTAAAAAGTGTTAACTCAATCATTCATCTCAGAACAACAGTACGGATTTTGCCACATTATCAAGATTAACCTATAGCCAGTGACCTGTTTGGAATTGAACAGACAGTTACAAAGAACAAAGCTAGCACTGAATGGGTTGAAAGAGTCAACTTATTCTGTATTTCATCCCATCTTACCTTTCTGTCCCCCAGCATTACAACACAAGATGGAAAAAGTGGTGCAGACAGTGCCAAAGTCAGCCTCGAAGGAGCAAGGAGTGACGTGAGTCACATTCCTGACTTTATGGGAGATGTTGAAATGATTGAAGGTCATTTTAATTATTTTACTTTGGATCTATACTAACCTTTATTTAAAACAAAACAAAATCTACCAAATATTAGCATTTGAACCCAGTATTCAATGTTGGTAAGTTAAAAAAAAAGGCAGAAAGATAGAAATCCTATTTCTATAGAAGAGATAGAAATCCTATTTCTATAGAAGAGATAGAAATCCTATTTCTATAGAAGAGATAGAAATCCTATTTCTATAGAAGAGATAGAAATTCAGCAAAACATTTGTTGTTGCAAACAACAAATATCACAGTAGCTTCCAGCCTGTTCCCTATACATACAAGCAACATACAAGTTCCCTAACATACAAGTTCTTAAGAAACCAGATGGCAATAACGTAGTATTGATACATCATGTTTCTAGGTGGGAACACCGAAGTCTCATTTGAAGGTCATTTTAAATGGCTATTGGAACCCTGGTGGTTTGTGGGTTACCTGTAGGGTAATTTAAAACAACCAGCCAATCCGTAGGAGGAAGATGAGGCTTTCTACTCCGGTAAACAGAGTCTCAGAAACCCACAGGGACAGTTCTACTCTATTCTAAAGTCACCGTGAATCAGGATTAACTAGATAGCAGTGAGTTTTAGTTGACCAATCCAATTTACCACTAACTTGACTATTTCTGTTTGGCTACTAGTCACCTTTGAGTTGATCCCAACTCATGCTGACTTCAGTGGTTTCAGAGGAGAACTATGCTCCATGTGGTGCTTGATGACTCAACTTTGAGAAGCAGATTACCAAGCATTTCTTCTAATACTTCTGAGTGAACTCAAACCTCACATCGTTTAGTGAGCAGTCAAGCATACTGACCATTTGCATAACCCAGGGATTGTCCTATTTGGACAGGTAGGAAATAAAAAGGGATATAAGGAAACCAGGTCCAAGGTTTTGAGGTGTAAACTAGCCATGAAGCAATGGTGTCTAGAACTCAGGCCAGAGAGGCTAAACTAAAAAGCTAAATATGAGAAGGACAAGCTAGTGGATTGGAATCCACTTGGCAATGGTAGAATTCGTGAAGCATAGTGGGGAAGAAAATGGGAGCTATCTAGAAAGTCTCTAGAATTTCAGAGTTACGACAACAGGATGTGGTGATGCCACTTCTTGAGATAGAAGACAAAGAAGGACTAGGGTTATGGTAGAAGGAAAGATGGAATATGTTTGATCTTTTTAAAATGTTAGTTTTCATGTGTCTGATAGATGCCCAAGTGAAAATATCAGGGAAACTGAAATCGTTAGGAAAGTTTTTATTAAATAGGAAAGCAGAGGAATCATGTCTCTTCTCCCTTAAGTTCCACCAAAACAAACAAACTAATAATGGAAGAAAAATAATCTGCCTTCAATGAAACATGAAAAAAAGACACAACCACAAACCTCAAACTAGGGAGTCTATCTGCCAAATACTGGAACGTCTAGACTAAGAGGAGAGAAGAAGCCCAAAAAGCTAATCTTTGTCTCCTATGATGTAGACCTGGATAATTAATTTCCCTGAAATTTTATATTGCCAAAGGTCAAAATTTTCCTTTGATTGCAGTGCTGGGTTCAATGAGCAAGACGAGACCATGCAAAGGAAAACTCAAGGTGCTACTGAAAAATGTAGGGAGAGTGAAGTGGAGGGACAAATCATGGTGACCTATCTGATATGTATGAGAGAGAGAGAGAGAGAAGAAATGGGTAGGGCAGGGCAGGGCAGACCAGGGAAGGGAAGGGAAGGGAATGTTCATGATACAGTGTTCTAACCAAGGGGGATCTCTGGAGATGAAATGAGGTGAATAAGGGGATAATGGAAGTGATGTCCTTTTGTGGGCATTTCTTGTGAATTAAAGAGCTTCACAGTATGCTTATCCACTCCTAACAACAATTCTTTTATGCTTTTGTTTTCTTTTTAGCAAATGACTGGCCTCCAGTTGAAGATGAGTGATTATTAAGGATACAGCCCAGACTAGCATTAAAAAAAATGTTATCTCACCCAAAAAATTCACCCATAAAAAGGTAAGGAGCATAATTCATAATACGAGTAATATGTAAAGAGTAACATGATATAGAGATCTTGTGATCTCTATTTAGAATAGACGACTTAAGTGACAAAAGAGTTGTCATAGATCTTTGCTATTTTTGGACTCCTGGTATCTATCTTCCCTTTATTTAGTAGCAGTGCCCACCCTATCCTCTTGCAACCAGAATGCTTACAAAAAGAAACAAAGACATGGCCCTTGGTCCAAGCTAAGGGAGCTTTCTTCTGAGCCCCTTGCAGCCCGACCTCACCAATATCAGGGATAATACAGCCTACCTGAGCTAAATGAGGCTATTCTACAGAGCAGCCTGGATCAGGCATAAACAGTGAATAAACTAACTCTCTACACACGCTGGGGGAGCTCCAGCCCCACTTTACAAAACTAATTCCCATACCTAAGGTTCAGCTTTGCACAGCCCTGTCTTAAGGTGCCCCAAAATCATGGCTTTCACAAACTGTTTTTTGGGGTTTTTTAAAATTATTTTTACCCTTTGTTAGCAGACAACACACACCTGGACTATTAGCAGTGTATTAGCATAACAATACAAGTAGAAACTGCATGAGCAGTTTTACAAAGCAAAGGTAGACAGTTTGTGCATGAGAGAAAGACCATAAGCCCCAGGGGCCAGAGGCTGCTCAAGGTTGAGGTCCTGGATAGAGTGAGCAATCTGTCAGCTGCCCCATGATACAAGCCCCTGGTCAGCACTCCAAGCCACTTAGATAAACAACCTACCCTCTGAGTAGACTATCGCTTCATCCTTCCCTTCTAGACCACCTACCCTGTTTCCCCCAAAATAAGACAGTGTCTTATATTAAGTTTTGCTCCCAAAGATGTGCTAGGTCTTATTTTCAGAGGATGTCTTATTTTTCCATGAAGAAGAATACGGTACACATTTATTGTTTATTGTTTTATTAAAAGAGACCCCGTACTTCCTGTCTGCTCCAGCTGTGCTGTGGCCAACAGTGAGCTATGCAGCGGTGCCCGCCACTATGGTCCAGAGTCCAGAGTTATGGTAGCTTCGGGGGGCCTTATTTTTGGAGAGGTCTTATTTTCGGAGGGTGCCTTATATTTCAGCGAGGGGCAAAACTTTAAGTAGGTCTTATTTTGGGGGGATGTCTTACTTTCGGGGAAACAGGGTAGGTAGGTGCCAATTATAGACCTTACTCCTCCACCCCAAATTGGTCTCCTCCACATATGAAAAGAGCAAACCCTGTCCCCTCCAAATTGATCCACCTTTAAGATAATTAACTTAAATTATAAGAATACAGGATTCTCAACCAGCGCTATCAGAAACAAAATCATTCTCCTAGCTTTAATCTCAGCCCTACCCTGACATCCTAAAAGATAACAAGGTAATAAAGCAGTATATTACCAGATACTGTCCCCGGCTTCTCAAAAGACCTCTGCTGCACACAGTCCTGATTTCCTCCCAGGACAAGGTCTAGACCCCAGCTGTTCTTTTGTGGGTGTTATTGTTACTGTGTGTTCTATCATTGCTATACCCTGCCCCTCTTTAAAGCAAAGTTGTGCACTATTCCTACAATCCAACCTTAATAAGGGCTTCCTCATCCGTTCATCTGCATAAGGAAAAAATATATACGTTATGTTAATTTTTTTGCTTTCAATTTATTTTGCTTTCTAGTTCCTCAATACGTAATCAATCCACAAATTAGCATCCACATCAGACACAAAGCTCCTGGACAGAGTTTAGAGACCAACAAAATATACATTAATAGCTCTTCTGCTTCCTTTATTTTTTCTATTTTCTATTTTTAATATTTTTGTCTCTTGCCCTTTCCTCCTTTAATTTTGATATCTAAGTTTATTTCATAGTCCATTTGCGCTATCTTTTTTTTCTTTTTCTTTTCTTCTCATCAGTTCTTCTTTTTCCTTCTCATCCTCAGAAAACCAAAGATAGCACTACTTTTTACTTGTCTCTCTCAAATATTATTACCCATTCCTCCAGAATTGCAAAACAAGGCAATTTTTTTGTCTAACTTCCTTTCTTTTAACCTACCCAATAACAACTGATCCCTCCCTTTTTTGTTCCTTTTTACTTTCTTTCTCCTTTCTCTAACCTTCCTCTTCCACACTATAATCTCCTCCCTAACACTTAATCTAACACTCTC
>NW_022103918.1:16304330-16308098 GCF_000313985.2 Echinops telfairi
CAGGAGCTTGGGATGAAGGAAAGGGATTTACTTCCACAGATCATAAGAAAAGATTCTGGAGAAATGGAGATATTTTACACATGAGGCTTGCCCATGGTTGTCCTCATATGACTATATGTATGGGTTAATAAGGATAGAATGTTATATGTAAAATTACAGCATTTGTGAGATTAAAAATATAAATCCAGATTAAAATGTGCACTATTTATATCGGCTTTATTCATACTTGTAAGAAATTGGAAGCAGAATATTCTGCAACAGATGAATGAATAAACAAACTGGTATGCAGGGGAGTGTCCTTTAGCAATGAAAAATGAGCTATCAAGTCAAGAAAAGACATAGTAGAACCTCAAATATCCATTGCTAAGTGAAAGAAGCCAGTCTTTAAATATTAAAATTAGAAAACATTCTAAAAAAAGACAAAACTATAAAACTGTGAAAATAATTGTGGTTATCAAAGAGTCAGAGGTTCAGAGGGATAAACAGGAGGGAAACAGGGTATTCTTAGAATAATAATTATGAATCAGTATTTGTAAAAATATATGGTTCAGCAATTGTAAAAAATATATCGCTGAAATTCAAGATGTTAATAATAAGAGGAAAAGTACTCAATAAGAAACATGGCGGGGGGAGAAAGATACGGGAACTCGATGCACTTTTGTACAATTTCTCTACATAGAAAGGCTATTTTTAAATACTGTATATCATTGCATGCAAATTAAAATAATAAGATTTTTTTAAATTTGATAAGGATCATAACTACAAATGATAGGCTTTAGGCAAGTAAAAATGCCGATTATTTTGAATGGTAATTCTAAACCCTAAACAAAATTAAAAGCTTCTAGTTTTTCTTTCTTTTTTTTTTTAAGACAAATTAGTGAAAATCTTGGAAAGCAAATTATTCAATAGTGGAATTTATTGCCAAGAGAAGGAAAAAGCATACAGTGATTAAGATTGATGTGAGCATATAAACATAGTGAATGTAAAGCTTCAACAAGATGCAGTATGAGAAATTGAAAAAGTTCTATTCTCAAAAAATATTGTAATTCAATATATTACACATCACATAATACTGAAACCCTTTTGTGTAATAAATGAGGAATAGCGGCTTCTCTATCCAGTTTGATAAACTAATATATCTTATGTGTGAGACAAAACCAGATTGCTAATAATTATATATATATTTAGATAGATAGATAACACAAGAAATAAAGAGTTAAATTAAAAAACCGTACAAATGGCTCAGCATAATTCAAACGTGTTAGAGAGTTGTGATGCACTGGCAGTCCATTGAGTCTTGAAGGCCACAAGGCAGTCCTCTGTAGAGAGAGAGAGCTAGGCTATCCCAGCACAGGCAGCAAACAGCAAGGCAGGTCACCAACCGTCAGCCAGGTCACCAACCGTCAGTCCCCAACTCCAGAGATGTACATTCCAATCCTCTGGAGAGGCAAATCTTAAAGGGACCTCAAATTACAGTGACACAGTCCACAGGTTGGGTGTCCCACAGGTAGTGTAGCTTGCAAATTGAGGCACAGAACAAGCAAGGCAGCTGCACACTAGAGCGATGGTCAAAGAGTGAGAGACAAGAAAGGCGAGGCTCACCGAGCCATTTATCTCTCTGCCTTCAACTAATCCCACATGTGTTTATTGTCCAGGCTGGCACAATAAACTAACTATCTCATCTTACCAAAAAATATTCAATATATCATTTTTGGAAGAAAGATGGGGCTTTCTACTCCTGTAAAGAGTTACAGTTGGAGAAACCCAATAAGGGTCGTTCTTTCCTGTTCTTATAGGGTTGCTATCAGCCAGCATTGACTCAACGGCAGTAAGTTTTGGGGTTTGTTTTTTGGTTAATATGGCATTCATGAAAAAAAATTTTTCCCTTTTGAAATTCAAGAAAAAGAATTGTATCATAAGTTATCTGAAACCAGCAAAAGCAAAAACTCAAAATACAAATGCACTGCTATTGTGCCAATTTCAACTTATAATGATTGTGTGAGGCCAGGTAGACTAGAGAAACAAATCCAGAGACATTGGTGTATGCATTATGAAGAGCTTTTATATCAAAGAGTAGCTGTATATTAAGAAAATGTGCCAGCCCAGTCCAGATCAAGTCCATAAGTCTGATATTAGTCCATAAGTCCAATACTAGTCCAAAAATCCTTTTCCAGGCTCACGCAGTCACATGCAGTGATACAAGATGCATGAATATCACATGCCAGTGGGTGCAAAGTATTGTGGACCCAATGGCAGTGGAAGCATCTGAGTGCTCCATGTGGCTGCTACAGCTCTCCAAGTGTGGCTGTTAAACAGGAAGGTGAAGGCAAAGAAAGGGGGAGACCAGTCTCCAGAGAGCAATTTATCTCATTTGCCCTCCAATCAAGCTTCAATCTGATTGACAAGCCAAACTCCACCCCTTCACTCTTAATAACCTCAAGTTGACATGAGATTATGTAACTACCACAGTGATCCTATAGGATAGAACACAGATACTTCATAGAGTTTCCAAAACTATTAATCTTTAAAGAACAAGTAGCCTCATCTCTCTCCCTTGGTGAGACTGGTGAGTTTGAAATCAAACTTTGCCATTAACAGCCCAATGCTTAAACCACTGTCCCATCAGGTCTTCTTAGCAAAAGCAAAGCTATATATCATGATCTCCGATAATGACTTTTCTAGGACAGTTTCTAGAACTTTTATATTTGTTGCTACTATGAAAGTAATATAGTCTTTCATTGTATTCTCTACTTGGTTATTGATCTGACAGTACCATGGCCTGCAAAAGAACAAACGAATCTCTCTTGGAAGAAGTACAGCCAGAATTCTTCTTAGAAGCAAGGATGGCCAAGCTTTGTCTCACATATTTTGGACATGTTATCAGGAGAGACCAGTCCCTGGAAAACAACATCATACTTGATAAAGTAGGGAGGCATCAAAAAGAAAAACCCTCAGGACATCAATGGACACAATGGCTACGACAAAGAGCTCGAGCGTAACAATTATGAGCATGGCTGTGCTTCATTCTGTTGCATGTAGGGTCACTATGAGGTGGAACCTGCTGGACGGTACCTAATAACAACAATAGTATTAGAGCTTAAATTTTAAGTACTTGGTTTGTGGCTAGATGGGGTTTACAGTAAGAACCCTAACTCCATTCAAAAACATGAATTCTTTCTCCGTTGAATTTTGAGGTCATGCTTAATCATAGCCCTAATCTAAGAACACTTAGTTCTTATGAAGTGACCCTGTTCAATACTTGCCTTCATGAAGAGGTCACTGAAGATATGTGGTGAAGACCTTAGATGGTGCCTGGCTATCAGAAATAATAGCATCTGAGACTTTAAAGGCTTGTCTTAAAGTAAGCAACAATTTAAGCAAGGTGTCAATTAAGCCTAAACAAAAGCACGCCATCCTCTGTGACCCAAAGATGGTAAATAATAAAATCAAAGGAAAGAATATTAGAGCTTAAATTTTGAGCACCCAGTTTGCAGAAGGCTATGTGGCCTGGTGATTAGGAGTTGAACTGCAATCTGTAAGGTCCCCAGTTTGAAACCACCAGTCACTCCATGGGAGAAAGATGGAGTTTTAGTTACAGTCTTGAAAACTCACAGGGGCAGTTCTACCCTGTCCTATAGGGTCACTATGAGGCAGGATTGACAGATGCCAAGTGAGTAAAATGGATGACAATGAAAGTCCAAAATCCATTTGCAGGGTCTTCACATAGATTAAACCTCTGATGATGACCATTGCCCAGAGTTGTGAATA
>NW_022103918.1:16310057-16322849 GCF_000313985.2 Echinops telfairi
ACCTCTGTCTTAAGATGTCTCCATTGACTAACTTGATAGCAGGAATTAGCCTTTTTCCCCCAACAGTTTTATTGGCACACAATTTACATGTCATACAACTCAATAGTTCAATCATTCAGTAACATCAAGGAGAATGGTACAATCATCACCACATCAATTTTAGAGCACCCCCACCAAACACAGTTAAATTGACTTTAAAATGAGTGTGCAATCAGTCCACTCTAGGGCTCCCTGCCCTGTCCAGTCTTCATTATTTACTCCCGAAATCCCCTTTCCCTTCCTATCACCCCACCCCTGTTTTCCCTATATCCTCTTGTATTAGTTATTATCATTATACATCCACTCGTGTGCCTCACAGCTGGAAAAACCAACAGAAAACAATAAAAAGGGTCACACTAAAGTGGTAAGGATAAAATCATAATAGTATGAAGACAAAAATACAAATAATGCATAAGAACGAAAAGTCCCTCATCCACATTCAAAAAGCCAGGGAAGAAATTTCTGTCATAGAGCAAGTAGGAGGTACTTGCACCCTGCACAGATTCAGGTCATGTCTATAGGGTGGCCAACTGGCCAAGTATCTAGTTTGATCCAGCATCATCAAGATCACAATAGTCTCTGTCTGAGAGTATGCTGCTTGAGACACTTGCCTGTGGCTGGCGTGGATCTGCCAGAGGCTCAGTCTGACTAGGTACACTGTCAATGGGTTTTATGCTACCACAGCCCCCACAGCCCTCTACAAACGGGGTGTTCATAACTTTAGCTCCGATCCTTTTCTCTGTGCATATTTGAATTTTGTAATTATCATCTTTAGATCACACAAACTGGTGTGTTTTTCTGTGTGGACTTAGTTGACTCCTCACTTAAATGGCTGCTTATTTGAATACAAACTTTTAAGCCCCTGAGACTATTTTGATTGATAGCTGGGCACCATCTACTTTCTTCACCACACTTTGCTGTACCACCCTTATCATCTTTAGTGATCATGTCATGAAGGTGAGTATAGAGCTGGACTACGATGTAAGGACTGGTTATTCTTAAATTGGAGCTAGGATTTAGTGCGAGCCCAAAACCCACTCCTGGATCTATCATTATTTGCTCTAACTTGGGAATTAATATCATGCCATAGTTCAATCATGTCAAACATAATTGTTCAATTGCTTCCATAATCATTCTCCAAACATACTTTTCCTTCCTGGACTTCTTGACACCATCTACCTTTTATCTCCCACACCCATCTATATCCCCCAAAAACCCTTGTTATATTTTCTTTTCCTAAGGCTCAATGTCCCTGGGTTTCTATTACCCAAAAACAAAGAAACACATAATACTGTTTAGAGGGTGACCCCCAATGGCAATGCACTTCTGAGATACACCCTAATGTGAACAGCATGAGCAAAATATAACAGAATGGCCATCACAAGATCGCCGTAATAATAAGTATCTTAATACAACATACAGGGTGTTGATGTAGCAAAACTTGTTTGTCCGACAACCACCAATGGTACAGCTCTCTTCTTAGACCTCAGACACCAGGTGTTTTCTGGCTTAAGTCCTCAGATTACAGGTGTGTCTGGGACAGAGTCTAGCTCTCCCAGTGGGTTCCCCATGTGGTGTCACACTGATGCAGCTTCTGTAGCATGCTGTGTGCCCCAACACTGTAGGAGTAAGTGTCCTGGGTTCCTGGGATACCCCCAGATACCCCAATTCTGCCCACCTGCTGCATACCACTAAAGACCCCCCACCCCCATCCCCAGTGTCTTTTGGTCACTAACACTCGGACAAATAAGAAGAAATTCTCAGAGTTATTTGGCTCCTCCAGGAAGCACCTGCTTCCACCTTATTTGCCTCTGAGCAATGCAGTGAGTTATATAAATTCCATAGGGATTAAGTGGGAATTAAAGAGAAGATGGTGTAAATTAGACTAACTATATTAAGCAAATTTGAGATACATTTTTTGAATCTCTTAACTATATTAAGCAAATTTGAGATACATGTTTTCAGTCTCTTTCTCTGTAAACACTTAAATACCATTACAACCTCATACTAATGGGCTCCCTTGTTTGGGTGATGTGTTCTTAATCTTTATTTTGTCTTTACTATTTAAGACTTATAAATGTTCTCTTTAAATTATATTTGAGATTCAGAGTCTCTTTTGTACCCTAGAGGAGCCTTGGTGATGTAGTAGTAATGTATTGGGCTGCCAACTCACAGTTCGAACCACCAACCACTACAGGGAAGAAATACCAGAAAGTCCTACCCTGTCCTACAGGGTTGCTCTGACTCAAAGGCAATGAGTTTGGTAGCCTAAAACTCTCCTTGTTCTGATACATTAAAACCTTGTATTAATATTCTAGTAGTACAACCAAACTGGAGTATCCAAATGCATTAGAAAGCCTGTATTATTTTGAGGTTCAAAAAAAGTTGAACCCTTAGTTGGTAAAGTAGTATCAAAATTTATTTCTTTTTGGATTAAAAAATAATTAAGTTCCCATGCTTTCTCCACAGGTGGAAAGACCCATGCATCTAAAAAGAATATAAAGTCACATTTATCTATTTTGCCTAAGAGTTTTTTCCTGAATGTTTCTCAACGTTTATATACACGGACAGCCTTGTAGTACAGAAATATGGTATTTGAACATGAGTTCAGGCACACTCAAGTTGTTAGTGTTAGACTTACAATAGAGAGTGTGCATAATTTAACACTATTTACTGTGTGCTTGTTGTATGACAGGGACTGGGTTAAACTAAAAAAAAACAACACACACTTTGAAGTCCATTCCAACCCATAGTGACCCTATGGGACCGGGTAGAACTGCCCCTGTGGGTTTCTGAACTGTAACTCTCTAGTAGAAAGTTTCCTCTTTCCCCCATGGAGCAGCTGATGGTTTTGAACTTTGGACCTTGTGGTAACAGCTCAACAGGTAACCACTCCACCACCAGGGCTCCTCTGGTACTGGGCTAAGCACTGCTAAATATCACATTTAATTGTATCATGGTCCTACCAGCTTAGCATTGTTATGTGTCTTTCCAGACCAAAAAAACCTGAGGCTATAGAACATTGAGCCATTTTCCATACATGGGTAGTTAATAACCAGCGGAAGAACAGAGGTGGTAATCAGCTTCAAATGCTAAAATTTATGACTTGAGCTATTACAGGATACATAAATATCTCCATACCTTCAGGTCCACGTCATATATTAGGACTTGTTGTATAGGTAGTTTTGTTTTAAAGTGAAAAAAAAATGTACTTGAAAAAAAAGTTTAAAGAATTAAAAAGATATATATGTGCCTTTGTTTAGCCCTAAGCTTCACGTGTTCCCTTTCCTTACCCAGCCACATTTCATTATGAAATACTGATTTGTGAAATTCTCTTTTCTCCTGCTCTCCTGTCCACCTATCATAAATCCTTGGTTGGTGGTAGTAACTGTTGAGGTATATTTATGACTCTACCTTTAATCAGAGAGAGAAATAGCTGAACAGAAAAAACCAGCGATTCTTACATACAACCACCCCTCTCCAGAAACTCAGTGTTCTACACCATGGCAATAGCAGGGGGCATCCAAGTGAGGCGCTTTATCTGAGAAGCACTGAAGACGTAGGTAGAACCAGTTCTATCCCTGCACTTGTGGTTCCAAATGATACCTACCTATCTTGTGCCAAAAAATCTCACAGTAGCTTCCTGGATGCCATTTTAAAATTCCTAGACAGGTTACTCACTGAGCTAACCAACCACAAGATCCAAGCTACAGATCCAGCAGCTGCTCTGTGGGAGAAAGGTGTGGTTGTCTACTCCTTTAAAAATTCTAAGTCTGAGAAACCAAAATGGGCAGTTCTGACCTGTCCTAAAGGGTCACTGTGAGTTTGAATCAATTGAAAGACAATGAGTTTAGTTTGAGACATCAAACGTTCTTAGATAGGTCTGACCTAGGCACACAAGGTCAAATGGAATCCTGGGAAATTCTTAAACTAATCAACATCACTCTTGAGTGGTGTTCCTTTAAATAATCATCTATGATATTAAATAGCCAATACTGTACTCCCTCAATGCAAGAATACTTTGTTCTATTAAACTGGCATTCCATGATGCTCACCTTCCGGACACAATCACTAAAGACAAAGTGGGTGCATAAACAAATAGCATCTAGGGTTTTAAGGACTTGAAGGTAAACAAAGAGCCATCTAGCTCAGAAGCAACAAAGCCCACATGGAAGAAGCACACCAGCCTGTGTGATCATGTGATGCCGAAGGGATCAGTTATCAGGCATTAAAGAATAAAAAATCATATCATTGTGTGCTCACCTCCCTGATTAGATCGCTGAAGACAAATGGGTGCATTAAGCAAAAGTGGTGAAGAAAGCTGATTGAGCCTGGCTATCAAAAGATATAGCATCTGGGTCTTAAAGGATTGAAGATAAATAAGCGGGCATCTAGCTCAAAAGCAACAAAGCCCAACTGTAGGCAACTGGACATCTTCTTATGGAAGGGCCCCAGGGAGGAGATGAGCCAGTCAGGGTGCAGTATAGCAATGATGAAACATACAACTTTTCTCTAGTTCCTAAATGCTTCCTCCAGTTGTCCCCACCCCCACCCCCACACACACACACTATGATGATCCCAATTCTATGTTACAAATCTGACTAGACCAGAGGAGTACACTGGTACAGATAGGAACTGGAAACACAGGGAATCTGGGATGGATGATCCCTTCAGGACCAGTGGTGAGAGTGGCGATCCTGGGAGGGTGGTGGGAGGATGGGGTAAAAAGGGGGAACCAATTACAAGGATCTACATATAACCTCCTCCCTGGGGGATGGACAACAGAAAAGTGGGTGAAGAGAGACGTCAGACAGTGTACAATATGACAAAATAATAATTTATAAATTATCAAGGGTTCATGTGGGAGGGGGGTGGCAGGGGAAAAATGAGGAGCTCATACAAGGACTCAAGCAGAAAGCAAATATTTTGAGAATGATGATATCAAAAAAGTGTACAAATGTGCTTGGCACAATGGATGGATGTATGGATTGTGATAAGAGTTGCATGAGCCACCAATAAATTGATTAAATAAAAAGAAAACTAAAAAGAGAGAGGGAGAGAAGCTACCATAACTTAGGCAACATGTTGCACATTGTTAATCCATGTTTCTTATTTAATTTTCATTACAAGCTTATAGAGAAACGATTTCATTCACATTTCTATAGGTGAGAAAAGAGAGGAACGGTTAAAAAAAAAGCAAATAAAGAAACAGGAAGATAAACTAATTATTTTCTTACATCTCTCATGGCATAAAGAAGATCACATAATTTGTTTTATTCTGTCCAACTCTTTCCATTGATTCATTCCACATTAATGATGAAATAATTAAAATAATTCAGGTTTTTTTATGTTTTGAATTTATAATTTATCTTTTGATTCCAGACCCTCCTAGAAGTTTTCACTCTGCCAAAGTGGCAACTGCCAAGAATAGGTTTTCACATAAAAAGAAACTTATTTTATGGTTACCAGATAAGGGAAGGGAAGAGAGAGATGGATGGGAAGTCTTGGGCTAGATGGTAGACAAGTGTTAGCTTGAACGAAGGGAAAGACAATACACATCAAGAGGGATGTTCGGGAAAACAGAGGGAAGCAGGAGACACTGGGAGGTTCATAGAAATTAAAGGCAACCAAGGCAAATATTATTTTATTCACAATCCTGCAACAGTGGGGATCTAAGAGTAGACCCAAAAGCTTATTTTTGCTACAAATATATCTATGAGTGGTGGAGTATAAGGGATGAAGTTATAAAAAATTTTAAACATAAACAGACACCTTGAGGGGATAAGTCATTTGGGCTGGGGAACCCAGACCATAATCTTAGGGGACACTAGAATCAATTAATACAACATAGTTCACAAAGACAATGGTCTGAATTTTAATTTGATGAGCAGTAACTGGGCTCTTAAAAGTCTGTGAGCAGCTATCTATGGTGTAAATAGTGGTCTCCCTTTCATTCAGAATGAAGAGTGAAGAAGATCAAAAGGCACCGGAAAGCAATCCATGAGACTAATGGAACACGCAAACACCTGTCTCCACATCCCTGAAACCAGAAGAATGATATGATGCTTGGCAGTAACTACCAACTGTTCTGCCAGGGATCACATTAGAAGGATGAAGTAGGAGAGACACGTGGAACAGAACTCAGAATCGTAAAAGAGAACAAATTTACTGGTCATAGAGATTGGTGGAACACCCAAGACTATGGCCCTTGCTTTTAGGCCTGCAACTAAACTGACCTCCACAATAGAATAAACAGTCATTTAAGATCAAAAGGGCAGCATTTATCCAAGGACAAAAGTCAGAGGGTTAGGAAAAAATGAAGAATGGGAGGAGAAATCCGGGAGGAATGGGGTTAAAGGATGAAACATTGAAGGGATTACAATGGATGCGTTTAATCCAAATGTTATGAATTATTGAACATAAAACTGATCATCTATTCTTTAAACCTTCACCTAATTCACAATAAAGTTTTTAACAGATTTATTGGCATTTTATCCACCTGTCAGACAATACAATGATTCAATCATCAAGAGTTGTACAATCATCACCACAATTCTAGATCATTTTCTTCGTGTACTCACTGTTATTCATGTAATTACTTTTTATTAATTGGCAAAAATATACGCAACAAAACATTCTCAATCCCACAACTTCTCCATGTAGAATTCAGTGTCATTATTTATACTCTTTAAAGCTTGATTTGTGAAATTTTTCTCAGTTACTAGGCTCTCAAAATCCTCCATGATTAAGGCCACAGAATTGCCTCCCCCCAAAAGACTTACTGCTATGCTTGAACAAGAGTTCATTGCAATCTATCCTGAGCCTATTGATTTAAGGTTTAGTAGATAGCCCTGTTGGGACATGGACCTTCTTGTTTAACAGCAAACAGGACTTTTGTTAATGCCACTATTAAAATACAAGCAGAAATTTTACCAAAGTCACAAAAAGAAGTAAAGGAAAATAAAGTTTGTATTTTTTAGACTCTCGATATATATATATCTCATTTCTAGGTTAATGGAGTTATATGCTCTTTTTATAACTACAGGCAGTCCCTAATTATGAAAGAATTTCTTCTCCTAAATTTATTTTTAAATTAAATTTGTGCACGTTAAAATAGTTAAGTAAGATTCATAACTAATGTTTGTCTTAAAATAGGGTATATAGTCTACCTTTCTATGAGTAAAAGACATTACAGAAATGCTTCCAGATACACTGAAACATGTTTCACATATAATACAGTAAATCCATTATTGGTACAGATGAAAAAGTAGGACCTATTTTTTATTACCAAGCACTGTGTGTATCTTGATATTTTACATAATAAGCTTTGTAGGGACTGGTTCAGTAACAAAGGGCTGTTTGAAAATTGGACATTTTTAACTGTGCCTAAATATGTCAACTGAGAGGGATTCCTTTACTCAGTAGTTTTAGTAAAAAACAAAAGCAGAAGCATCATCAAAATTAATATCATCTAAACACATCTTTAGTCTTTATTTCCACTTTGGTATGGCCATCTAAGAGCATGAGTAAAATGCAGTTGTCCCTGCAGAAATTTAAAAACTGGTGTTAAGACCTTATTAGTTGAAGTTAAAATAAATTAAAGCTACCTCACATGACCGTAGCAATATAACAACTTTATAGGGATACAGATGTGTTGATCAGAATTTAGGGAAAAGATGAGCTCATTCCAAAAAAAGGTGATGCAATAAATGTGGAAAATATGGACCAATATCATTAATACTGCATCTGCAAGTAAAATGCTGCTCAAGATAAAAATAATTTTAAAAGATTGTAGCAGTACATAGACAAGAAGCTACCAGAAAATTCAAGCTAGGTGCAGGAGAAGACATGAAATAAGACATACCATTGCTGACAGATGGATCTTGGCTGAAAGCTGAGAATACCAGAAAGATATTTATAAGTTTTTATTTATCTATTTTATGGGGGTTTTTTTTACGGTGAATTAGTTGGGGGAGTTTACATTTCAGATCATCAACTCTGCAGTCAACAGTTCAAACCACTCATCAATTACCACCCCCCAACTCCCCCAACCCCTCCAGATTTCTCTTCTCCTTATGGACTGCCCTCCTGGCTTTCACCCAAATCAATACCTGTTAACATTCTAGTCCGTAGCTCCGTTTTTTCACCCTTGCCCTCCCTACCTTGGGAATCTCTTCCCTTTTTTATGCAAGCCTTAGTCTTTATTATTGTTATTGTAATAGTAGTCTCATAGAATATTTGTCCTTGATTGACTAACTTCATTCAGCATAATGTTCTCCAAGTCCATCCAAGTTATGAGGTGTTTTGTGATTTTTATCATTGCTTTTTAGTGATGCATAGTATTCCATTGTGTGTATGCACCCAAGTTTCTTTATCCATTCTTCCACTGATGGACTTTTGGACTGTTTACAACTTCTGTTATTGGAAACGGGTCTGTGATGAACGTGGGAGTGCATATATTTGTTCGTGTTATGGCTTGTACTTCTTTGGCTATATATCTAGTGCCAGTATTGCTGGATCATCTGGGATTTGCATTCCTACTTACTTGAGACAGTATCATATTGCTTTCCACGATGGTTATATAAGTTTACAGGTATCCAAGCAAGGTGTGAAGTTTCAATATCTCTCAGAAAAAAAATTTTCTGTTATTTTCATCAAATTGTCATTGCTGGTATAAGGTGATGTCATCATTGCTTTGATTTGCATTTCCCTGATGGCTAATAATTATTTTTCATATGTTCTTAGCCATTTGGATGTCAATTTTAGTGAACTGTCTTTTCATGTCCTTTGTCCACTTTTGAATTGTTATTTTTGTTTTTTGTTCTTGAAATATAACAGTATTTTACAGATTTTAGAGATTACTTTCTTGCCCACTGTGTCATTGTTAAAGGTTTTTCTCCAGTCTGTAGGCTCTCCCTTTACTCTTTTGATGAAGTCTTTTGATGCACACAGTGTCATAGCCAGTAGGTTCCAGTTACCCATTTTGTCTTCTAGTTGTGCTTGATAGTATGTCTGTGCCCTGAAACGCGAGCTCTGCAATGAAGAACTCCTAACTGTGCCCCTAATCTTCTCATTGATTATCTTTGTAGCTGTGGGATTTAAATGTAGGTCTTCCATTCATCCTCACTTCATTTTTTTTGAAACATGGGATGAGGGTCCCATTCCATTTCTTTTGTAGTTGGAGATACAGTTTTGCCAGTACTACTTGTTGAAGGGACTATCTCTGTATTATTTCATGTATTTCAGTCCTTTCAGTTGTCTGTAGGAGGATGAATTTATTTCTGGACTTTCTCTTCTATTCCATGGATCTATATACCTATCATTGCATCAGTAGTAGACTCTTCTGGTTATTGTGGCTGTGTTATAGGTTAGGTAGAGAGAGGCCTTTTATTTTGTTCTTCTTCTTAAGAAGTTATTTGCTTATTCTGAGTCTCTTCCCTCTCTTTGTAAAACTCAAACACCAAACTTACTGCCAATGGGTTGATTCTGACATAGCGATCCTACAATACAGGATAGAACTGCCGCTGTGAGTTTCCAAGACTGTAACTCTTTACAGAAGTAGAAAGCTCCATTTTTCTCCCAGGGAGTGACTGGTAGCTTCAAACTACTGACCTTACAGTTAGCAGCCCAATGTGTAATCCCTATGCCACCAGGGCACCATATCGTTAGTTATTAATTTTTCATTTCTTTGAAGGATGAAGTTGGATCTGGATTGGAGTCACATAGATTACTCTGGGTAGTATTGACATTTTCACAGGGTTAAACCTTCCTATCCAAAAATATATAATATCCTCCCATTGATGTAAGTCTCTTGGTTTCTTATAATAGCCATCTACAGTTCACTTTGTACAAGTCTTTTGTTTCTCTGGTTAGATTTTTTTCCTTAGTATTTCATCTTTTGTGTAACTATTATAAATGGTATTGTTTTCTTGATTTCTTTTTCAGAGTTTTATCCACTAGGAATCTGATTAATTATTATGTGTTAATCTTGTACCTTGTCACATTGCCAAATATTTTAATTATTTCCAATAATATTTTGTCAAGTCTTTGGGATTGTCTACATATAAAATTACATAATCTCTAAATAGTGAGAGTTTCACTTCTTTGCCACTCTGGATTCCTTTTTGCTGTCTAATGTCTCTGGCTAAGATTTTTAGCACAATGTTGAATAAGAGTTGAGATAAAGAGCATCCTTGCCTGATTCCCATTCCCAAGGGAAATGCTTTCAGTTGTTCCCAGTTGAATGCAATGCTGGCCATTGGTGTTTCATAATATGACCTGCATTGCCTTGAGAAATTTCCCTATATTCCTCTTTTGTTGTGTGTCTTTTAATCAAGAAATGGTATTAAATATTGCCAAATTCCTTTTCTGCAAGGATTATGTGGTTCTTATTTTTTGTTTTGTTTATATTGTGTTTTAAAATGAATACTTTTCCAAAATTGAACTATTCTTTCATGCCTCATTTGAATCCCACTTGATCATGGCATATTATTTTTTTTTAATATGATTATTGTTAAATTCTATTGGAGAGAATTTGTTGAGAATGTTTGTGTCTAAGTTCATAGATCTTTTGTTTGTTTGATTCTTCTTGTTTTCAATCTCAATGCGACACAGGTTGTTCCTCTTAATAGCATCCAATGCAGTGCTCGGGTTTTCTTCAGATCCCTTTGTTCTTTTGTTGATTGAGTCTCTGATCAATGTCGTTACCAGGCTTGTCTTTGAGCTCACTAATTTCATTTTCCATTTCTTTGATTTGATCACTGCTCTTTTACCATGTGTCTAATTCTGTTAGAGGTTATGTATCTTCTGGAATTCTATTTGTTGTAGTGTTTCCAGTTTTTCTATTCTTCTTCTTTCCCCCTTGAACACTTCCTTCATCCACCTAAAGAACATCATTCTTCTGGTATTTCTGGTAATTCCAGAGCCTTGTCTTAAGCATATTCCTTTGGATCTCTACATTGTTCAGTTTTAAGTTGCTTGGTTTGCGGTGTGCGAACAGTAAGTGATGGCTATTTCCACAGCATTGTGTGGCAGTGATTAGTGTTCAAATGGCTGAAAGATTTTGTGATTGCAGTTGATTTTGTCTTGCTGGATCACAGTGATGCCCAGGGTCTTAGTCACTGGGTCACAAGAATAGCTGGGCCTTCCTTACTGGGGGCCAGGGGTGAATGGGTTCCTTTCTTTTCTTATTTAATTTTTCCCCTCTAGTTCTTTCTTTATTTTTTTATCTAGTCATTTATTTTTATATCATTTTATTAGGGGCTTGTACAACTCTTATCACAATCCATACGTACATCAATTGTGTAAAGCACATTTGTACATTCATTGCCCTCATCATTCTCAAAACATTTGCTTTCCACCTAAACCCCTGGCATTAGGTTCCCCACTTCCCCTTCCCTCATGAACCCTTGATATTTTACAAATTATTATTTTGTCATATCTTGCCCTGTCCAACGTCTCCCTGCACCCACTTTTCTGTTGTCCGTCCCCCAGGGAGGAGGTTATATGTAGATCCTTGTAATAGGGTTACTTTCATGTTTTATTGATATGCGAAGATATTCAGCTGTGTGAATCACCTCAAATTATGGGTAAACATGGGATAATAAGAGTTTTAGAACACACAACTGTTCTCTGGCAGAACTTGTACATAGACGGGAATGCAGTTATTCAGAAAAAATAAGAGGACACTCATTGTTTATACCCAAGAAAAGTGTGTGTGAAGGATATGTCTTTTCACCATCCTTAGTCTGTGTGCTGAGCAAAAAACCAAGGAAGTTGTGCTATATGAAGAAGAACACGGCATCAAAATTGGACGAAGGCTCATTAACAACCAGAGCTATTCAGTTGACACACACTTGCTTGCCGAAAGCAAAGAGAACTTGACCCATTTACTCATGAAAATCAAAACTACAGCTTTCAGTATGGGTTGTACCTCAATGGTAACCATGCAAAAATTCTCACAACTGGATCAATAAACAACATTGTGATAAATGGATTAAAAAAAGGAAGGTTCTCAAGGAGTTCATTTTACCTGGATCCACAACTAACATTTGTGGAAAAAGCAGTCAGGAAATCAAAGACAATCTACGTATTGGGCAAATCAGCTGCCAAAGACTTCTTTCAAAGTGTTAAGGAACAAAGACGTCACTTTGAGGAATAAAGTACACTAGACCCAAGCCACGATATTTTCAAAATTCATATACATGCAAAACCTTGTCAATGAATAAGGAAGATTAAAGAAGAATAAAAGTATTTGAATTATAGTATTGGAAAAGAATATTGAATAGACCCTGTACTGCTAGAAGAAAGAGCACATTTCTCTTGGAGGAAATGCAGGCTGAATACTCCCTAGAAGTGAGGATGATGAGAACTCATCTCATCTACTTTGAGTGTACTGTCAAGAGAGACCGGTGACTAGAAAAGGACACCATGACCATAAAGTAGACTCCCTCACTGCCATTGAGTCCCTTCGACTCACGGTGACCCTACAGCACAGCGTGGGATTGCCCTTTGGGATTTCAGAGACTTGAAACCTTTATGAGGGTAGACAGCTTCATTTTTCTCCCTGAGGTAGTTAGTTTATTGTGCCAACCTGGCTGATAAACACATGTGGGGTTAATTGAAGACCGGGGGATAAATGGCTCAGTGAGCCTCGCCTTTCGAGTTCTCAGGTCTCTTGCTTTATGATGGTCAGACCAGGGTGCAGCTGCCTTAGCCAGTTCCCTATTTCAGCTTGCAAGGCCCACTTCCTGC
>NW_022103918.1:16323574-16324741 GCF_000313985.2 Echinops telfairi
AAGGGAGGGGGAGGAGAAAAAAGGAAAATGAGCTGATTCCAGGAACCCAAGAGGAAAGCGAATTTTGGGAATGATGAGGGCAACAAATGTATAGATGTGCTTTACACAATTGATCTATGTATTGTGATGAATTATATGAGCCCCAAGAAAATGATTAAAAAATAAATTAAAAAAAAAAAGATATACAGCCTTGGAAACCCAAAGAGACCGTTCTACTCTGTCATTATTGGCTTACTATAAATGAGAATTGACTTAACGACAGAGAGTTTGGCTTTTGAGTTTTGGGGGGACCCTGTAATGGAAATTCATGGATTTTTAATAATGTTTGCAGTTACTGATCTTGCCAAAACTTTCAGAGTCTATGCAATTTGGCTCTTTTTTCCAAATTCCCCAAAAGGAAAATCTGATTATTCTGCCTAATGCAAGGTGAACATACCTGGACCCATCCTTTCTGATCAAGAGGCCTGCACTTGTAGTATAGAAATGACTTCCTGTGATAAAAATCCTCCCATGCCACTCTAGTACTTTCCTTCAAATTCAAATATCACACCAGAACTTACACGGACTTGTAGCACTGGGCTTTTAACTACTCTCCAAACTAATTTCAAACCACAGACCCAAGCTCAAATCCCCACTTTGGGGTCTTGATACTTCTTATTCTCTTGCCTAGTGTTTCCCCCATCTACATTCCTGTCCACAGTTATCAGAGGTTTCCCCTGGTATTCTATCCCACGGAGTTCTATTTGCTGTTTTTCTCCTTTATAGCCCTTCCCACAATTTGCTCTCACAGGTATATTTTTTCCATCTAAGCTTTCAATCGCTGTTCTTTTTTTATTTTAATAAATCATTTTATTATGGGTTCTTACAACTATCCTTACATCAATTGTATCAAGCACAGATTTGTACATATGTTGCCATAACATTTTCCCAAACATTTTCTTTCTGCTTGAGCCTTTGGTATCAACTCTTGTTTTTTTCCCCACCCTCATGAACCCTTGATAATTTATAAATTATTATTATTTTCATATCTCACATCATCCGCTGTCTCCCTTCAACCACGTTTCTGTTGTTTGTCCCCCTGTGTGGGGTGGGGTGGGGGAGGTTGTACATCAATCATGGTGATTGGTTTCCCCCTCTCTCCCCCTTCTCCTCCCATCCCCCCCCCCT
>NW_022103918.1:16325717-16331617 GCF_000313985.2 Echinops telfairi
ACCATTAAGCAAGCAGCTGGATAGCTAAACTGGAGTTTTCATTCTTGGAGATGATATAAGGAAAGATTGGAAAGTGATGTGAGTGCTCATTTAATTTCAGGCCTGTTCCTAATTATGTTAGAGGCAACACAGAGTGATAACTTACTCTGATACCTGAGTGACTATTGAATTTCTATGACTGGAAAATTCAGGCCTAGGCCAGAATAGTAACCAGGCTGCAAACTTGAACAGCATGTGTTGGTGGAAGACCCATCACATTAACCCTTTCTCCTTATAGTGGGTTAAACAGCATCCTATAAAATTCATGTCCACCTGGAAAGTCAGAATGTTATCTCATTTGGAACTTGAGTCTCTATAGATAAAATTAACGTAAGGAGTAAAATGAAATCAGAATGCATTATAAAGAGTTACAAATCCAATGAAAATACACATGGAAGATGATTTAAAGATAGCAGCAGGCTGGAATGATGTATCTACAAGCCAAGGACTGCAGTCAACCACCTGAAACTAGAAGAGAGGCTCGGGCAGATTGCTCCTCAGAGCATTCAGGAGAATCCAATTCTGTTGACGCCTTGGTTTCTGACTTCAGTCCGCCTGAACTGTGATAGAGTAACTGTGTTGTTTTAAGCCACCAAGTTTGTGGTATTAAGATGTCTCAAGGGAACAAATATAGTTTCAGACTTCAATCCGTTCATAGGAGAGTATTAGAAGAGGGCTTCCTGAAAGCAGTTTCCCTTCACCTCCAAGCAGGTCTTGTGACAAATGGAACGAATGCTGCAGAACAACCTACAGCTGTAAGAATGAGCCCACGGGCCTTTTCTTCCACCAAAGCCAGCTTTAGCCATGGAGTCATGGCAGAGAACTACACTGCCTGGGGCCATAGCAAAAGTAAAAAGAAAACCTGCATTAATAGTATGCCTATTTCCTTGCTTTGGTTAGCTATTATACAATGATCTATGCTTACATTCTGTGTGGCTCGGGCTCTTCACTGAGCCAGCTCTGATGTCTCTTACACACCCCTCTTTACCAGTTCCTCTTGACATTCCAGTATTCCCCAGTGTACCCGTGAGATGGCTGAAACTCTTACATCAAAAATGTCTAGCACCTGCCCACTGGTCTTTCAGTTATATAATCTTATAGTGAACTTGGATCCAAATAAGAGGGTCACCACCCTTCTCTAGCATCCACTTTCCAGAGGGTTTCATGTGTCACAAATATATACACATTCTCATAGTTTGTAGTGAGCAGGTACCAGGAATAATATTTTCCATGTCTCTTGCATTTAACCTCAAAGCACAAGACAAGTATATTTGACCACCATGAAAATTTGGAGTTGAATATTGAAAATATTTCTTTGGAATATGATGAGGATTTAAGTGACAGAGGAATTGGAATAAGAGAAAAGCCAAAATGATTTATGTTAAATCCTGCTCTCAGATAACACGAGTTGAATAATTCTTCATAATAGTGTTTGTATGTATAATCAAATATTTTGTTTTGGTTTGTATTCCAATTTCTGGTTCCATATAACCATTGCTTTTTTTACTGAGGAATATTTTACCATATTAAACAATTCATACTATTGTTAACTTTGTATAATATAGATTTCAATGTAATATTGTGAGGCATGTTACTATGCTTTTATTTTCTTAAGTTGGCAACTAGATAAAGACTTTAAGTCACATAAAAATTATGGTTTTGCACATGTGTTTTTATTTTATTGTGTTGAATGGACATTTGTCAAGGTAGGATGATAGAACATATTGTGCACAATAGCTTGTCAGTCTTATATATAACTTTCACAAATATAGAATAAAGTAGTTTGTTACTATCTGGGTAAGCATCATACAACCGGTGCCTCAATAATTATAAAGATCCCCTTTATAACCCTCTATCTTCTCATTACTTTTTCTCTCTCCTCTGACCTCTAATTATAGCAATTGTCCATAAACCTTACAAATAAGTCTACAAAATTTGAGACCAACATCAAAAGGCATTATATCATGATTTAACATTTGGAGAGACTTTCCTACTGTTCGGTGATATTGTGTATAATGGAGGCACGTGGAAGCACTGTTGATTTAATTCAGACTGCACAGGAATACAAAGCATCATGTACAGAAATATGGGTTATTGGTTTGCAGTCACTCCTACCTTTGTCTCATGCTGTGTAAGGAAGAGTCATTCCATGGCACTCAACCATCTGATTCTAGTGATTATTACACATGTAAAAAGGAGCTCTGGCGACATAGCAGGTAATACACTGGGCCGCTTACCCCCAGATCGGCAGTGCAAGCCCACCAAGAGCTCCACTTAAGAAAGGTGAGGTTTTCTGCTCCAGCCTCAGAAACCTACACTCTCCTATAGGATGTCTATGAATCAGAATCGACTCAGTGGGAGTGAGTTGCAGTGGAATCTCAAACATCTCCTTTATTCAGTAAGGATAAAGTAACAATCATTTGGTTTCACATCTTTTTATCCATCCCTAGAGCCCATGCGTTTTTCACAACTAAAATTGATTTCATTTCACATGTGGCAACTAAACATAACCATCTTTTTCATCTCAGTTGACTATCACACAATTTTTCTTTAGCTTAAATTTTTAAGTATAATTCTACATTTATATTTTAGGTTTTTTCCTTTGCTCATCTTTGCTGAGTATTCCTCTGTCTTATAGCCTTACATCTATTATTTTTTCCTTTACCACCAACCACAGTAATATATTAATAACCTAGTATATATCCTTTCATGGTTTTTCACCACACTTTCAACCACAAAACCAATTTTCCTGTGGATTTTGACTTTTGGTGATCCATGTGTGTCAGGGTTAAATTATGCTCCATAGGGTTTTCTACAGCTGATTTGCCCACCTACCCACCCATACGCAAAAGTAGATCTCCTGGCCTTTCTTTCAAGTTGTGTCTGGGTGGACTCATCTCTAAACTTCCAGTTAGTAGTCAAAAGTGGAAACCATGTGTTTCACTCAGAGAATCATCTCCATGTGCTACATATTGACATATATACATGTATATTCATAGTTGTTTGGCATTGCTTTAGTAGAAATAATATTATCGTATATATACTATTTTTTTAAGGATGTTACTTTGCTGTTCAATTCAAACTATTGAGACATTATTGCAATGCAATTGGTATAGATTTATTTTTCGTATGGTTAATAGTCAACCAATAATAAAACCTGATTATTTCCGCAACAAGCCCAATGTCCAGTGTTGTTAGGTATCATTCGGTAAGTTCTGACCCATAACGACCCTATGTACCACAGAATGAAACATAAAGACCCTTGGTACCGCAGAATGAAACATAACGACCTATGTACCACACCTTCACAATAGTGCTTGTGGTTGAGACAACTGTGTCAACCAGCAACTGGTCAATTCAGCGTGTTGAGAATCTTTCTATGTTGTCACTGCCCCTCCATTGTACTGAGCGTGAGGCCCTTTTCCAGGGACCGATCTCTCCTAGCAACGTGCCCAAAGTACATGAGAGCAGTCTCGCCATCCTGTCCTCTAAAGAGCATTCTGCTGTACCTCTTCCAAGACCAGTTTCTTTGTTCTCTTGTTAGTCCGTGATGCTTTCAATATTCTTTGCCAGCACCATAATTCAAATGCATGGATTCTTCTTCAGTCGTTCTTATTCCATGTCCAACTTTCACATATATGAGTAGATTGAAAGCACCATGCTTGGTCAGGAAGAGTTTAGTACTCAAACTAACATCCCTGTTTTTCAATACTCTAAAGAGGTCTTCTGCAGAAGATTTACCCAATGCACTGCAGCCTTTGATTGCTTGACTCCTGTTTCTACAATTATTGATTGTGGATGCAAGCAAGACACAATCCTTGACAACCGCCAACTTTTCTCCATTTATCGTGATGTCATCCACTGGTCTAGTTGTGAGGATTTTGATCTTCCTTGTGTTCAATTGTAATCTATAGTGAAGTCTGCAATCATTGCTCCTCATCAGCAAGTACTTCAAGTCCTCCTCACTTTCAGCAAGCAAGGTTGTGTCATCTACATATCACAGGTTGTTAATAAGCCCACTCCAATCCTGATACCACATTTGCTTTCCTATAATCTAGCTTCTCTGATGATTTATTTGGCATACAACTTGAATAAAGATGGTGACAGGATACAGTGTAACACACACCTTTCCTGATTTTAAACCATGCAGTATTCCACTTTTTCCACTGTTTCATCAGCTTGTTGAAACATTTCCGTTGGTCTTTCATCAGTTCCTAGAGCTCAGTTTTTGACTAATGCCTTCAGTATAGTTTGGGCTTCTTTCTTCAGTACCAGTGGCTCCTGGCCATATGCTACCTCTTAAAGTGGTTGAATATCCATTGGTTCTTTGTGGGAAAGTGGCTGTGTATTTTTTCCCTATGGCAACTTGAGGCTTGAAATTTTCTTCAAGTCTTTCAGTATCAGATACGCTGAGCATGTTTTTCCTTTTTGATTTTATAACTTTTGGTCTTTGCACATTTCATTCTAATATTTTACCTTGTTTTCTCGAGCTGCCCTTTGAAATTTTCTATTCAGCTCTTTTACTTCATCATTTCTTCCATTTACCTTAGTTTCTGTGCAATTAGAAACAAGTTTCTTCTGACATCTATTCTGATCTTTTCTGCTGCTTTACGGACTTTCTTCATGAATGATGTTCTTGATGTCATCCCACAGCTCATCAGGTCTTGTGTCATTAGTGTTCAATCCATCAAATCTGTTCTTAAAACATTCTCTAAATTCAGGAGGGATAGATTCAAGGTCGTATTTTTGCTCTTGTGGGCTTATTTCAATTTTCTTAAGCTTCAATCTGAACTTACATATGAGCAATCGATGGTGTGTTCTGCAATTGGCTCCTGGCTTGGTTTTAGCTGCTGATATTTAGCTTCTCTATTGTCTTTCCCCACAGATATAGGCAATTGGATTTCTGTGGACAAGTCCAAGTGTATTATAGTCCCTGCTTAGGTGTTGCAGAGAGGTATTTCTCATGAAGATGTTGTTGGACTTATCACGTTCTATCTTGCAATCTCCAGCTTTGTTTCTTTCTATCGCCGAGCCCATACTCCCCAACCACTCTTCCTTTCTCTTTGTTTCCAACGTTTGCATTCCAATGACCAATAATTATGAATGCATCCCGATTGAATGTTTGATCACTGATTGAATGTTTGATCTTCTATTTCTTTATCACTCGCTTTAGTCCTTGATGCCATGGAGTTCACAAAAGACACTCTGTGTTTATGATCGAAGGTGCAAGAAATTCTCAGTTAAAGTTCACCACACTCAGAATCAGAGTCTTCTCCTGTTACACTTTTACAACTACCAATAAACAAATTATGTGTGTGTATTATATGATCTCCATAAGGAAAAGCTGATGGGCTCAAAATCTGATCACAAAATTGCTTCACAAAAATGGCTAGGAAATGGAAAACAATTGTTCTAATGGAAAACAGTGTTCCTTGTAGAAAAACCATATTCTTCAATAGAGTAAAAGTAATCCTCTGCCTCTACTCTTGATGCCACCATGAAGATGCCATAGACAACCTGTGCCATCCCCTGCCTTGGCTTATGGATGGGATTATGAATACGATGGCCTTAATCTCATGATTATGTGTTATATGACAAAGGCAAGGGTCTTAAATCAGTTCACGCTGAGTTCTCCAAAACGGAGAATTTCATCAGAAAGAAGCCCATTAAAAGGCCAGAGAAACAGAGACATTTTCCTCCAGCTGGGGGTGTGCTCCTCCCAGGAATGAGTAGAGCGATGAGCACACTGCCTTCAGAAGGATATGTTGAGAAACAATAGTTTTACATTTGGATAGTTTTGTTTATTAAAGGTTCTGTGATTTTGTAAGCAATGCTTTTTAAAAAATTAATCACTTTATTGG
>NW_022103918.1:16332166-16335138 GCF_000313985.2 Echinops telfairi
TTCATCTGTCCTGAATTCCATGTGTCAAGAACTCTTATCCGTACCAATGTGTGTACGCAAATCTAGCTGGATTTGTAGGTAGAACTGGGTCATGGTAGTTGGTGATGGGTGGCTGGAGGAAGCTAGAGGAATGATGTGTGTTTCATCAGTGCTACACTGCACCCTAGTTAAATTGTCCCTTCCTCATAACCTTTCGGGGAGGCAGGGCAGGCAATGTCCAATTGTCTACAGATGGGATTTGTGTCCCCTCTCCAACCCCCCTCTTTCACATTGATATAATTGTTTGTTTTGAATCTTCTGAAACTTGATCCCGTTGACACCTCATGATCACACAGGCTGGTGTGCTTCTTCCATGTGGATTTTGTTGCTTCCCTGATAGATGCCCACTTGTTTAACGTCAAGCCTTTAAGACCCCAGACACTATATCTTTTGATAGCCAGGCACCGTCCACTTTCTTTTACCACATTTGTAGCAATATTTTTTTACTTAGTCTTCAAATACATACTTAACTTGGGCTTAACCATAAAGATCTGTTTCAAGAAAAGGCAATAGAGTTAACATGGAATTCCATCTCACACAGTCTATATTAGTTTTCTGTGTCTGCCATCACAAATCACCATACATGGGTGGCTTACAACAACACACATTTATTATCTCCCAGCTCTTGAGGACACAAGTTCAAAAGTAATATTATACAAAGTATCATGCTCCCCTTGAGGATCTAGGGGAGAACCCTTCTTGGTCACTAACTTGATTCCCTGGATCTGTAGCCACATCACTGCCAACTGTATACCCAACTTCCTATCACCTCATCTTCCGTTTTGTATCTCAAATCCGCCCACATGCTTTTCTCTTAGAAGAATATTTGTTATTGGGTTTAGGGCACCCTCAGATATTTCAGGATGCTCTCACCACAAGTTCTCTAATTACATGACTAAAGGCCTTTCCCCCCAACCCCCAAAAAAACTAAGATTCACAGGATCCAGGACTTGAACAAAGACAGATTTTTTGGAGTGACAACGACACCATTCAACCCATTACATTGCCTCTTTTTGTTAAAATTCATACATTAATATACTTTTAAATGCTGATAATCAAATGATAATTTTCAATATACAATAACATTGTTTTATCTATAAACTGGAAGTATATGATTATATATTTTTCCTTTATAAATAATGCTGCAATGAACTCATATCTTTATCTGTTTAGTATTCCCTTTCTTGTGGATTATATCCTCTAGAAATATTCGAAGAAACAATCAAACAGTTGACCTCAACACAAAACTTTGAGTGCTGTTTAATGCTTTGTCAATGTATTGTTAAATTACTTTCCAAAGAGCTCTAATAACTTACCTTGACATCTGCCATGTGATGAGAGACTTTGCCACCTTCTCTTCAGCATTTGGCAGTGTCATTTCAACTACTGTGACACATTCAGACTTATTCTTGAGTGGGGAGAGGGACAGCAAAGAGCATACTTATTTGATCCTTTCTCTCATTTCTCGGGCTGTTAGGTAATCATGGAGAAAATTAGCTACATTGTGTTCAGGCTACACTTTGCTTAACACATTTCATTTAATAAGAGTCTAATAGAACAGAATTTATCATCAGGGTCGTTTTTTAAATACATGAAATCGTTGGTTCCAAGAATTCCCATTTTCATAAATTACTTTTTATTTATTTGATTGCATGTCAATTTCCGTAACGAGAAACATTAGAACGTGTTATAGAGTAATGTTCTCTTCCGGCTTTTCTTATCACGGCGTGTTTGGAGATTTCCCTTCCACCTAGACCAGGAAATTCGGAGAGGGCTGGGCCTTTACTAGCACCTCTTGACTGAGAAGGAAACTCAGTGGAAGCTTGGCAGTTCCAACCCCCCAACTGCTCAGCAGGAGAAAGATGCGGCAGTCTGTCTCCATAGCGATGGACAGCCTGGGAAACCCTCTGGGGCAGTTCTATCCCGTCCTATAGGATCTCTGTGGGACATGATCAACAATGACAGTTGGTTTGGGCCAAGTGAGAATGAGCGCTCTCTCCACTGCCTGCCCTGCTCCCTCCCATCGTTCCCTGACAACTCTCCTTCTTTCACTTAAAACTTAACAATAACCCAATCCAACCCCCATCCCCCCGCCCCCAAACAAACAGGCAAGCTACGAAACGAAGCTTTGATGTTTTTAAATCAGGAGAAGCCTTGTTGGGTAAAAGTGGCAGGCAGGCAGTTGCTGCAACCTTCATTTCTGGTCCTTTCTAGCCTCCTCACCTTGGTGCCCCAAAGCGAACTTCGCCCAGATTTCCGCCCCTAGCCTGGCCTCTAGGGCCCCTAAATTCTTAAAGGAACACGACACTCATCTGGTTCCAAGGCCCCTCCGGAACAGATAGAAGAGCCTTCTGCACCGGAGTTGGTGCATTGGGAACCGACCCAAGCAAATCCAGGCCTTTGGCTGTCTTGTCTTCTGGGGAATGAAAGGTGTTTCTTCGAAGGTTCCAGACCCAAACCCTGGAACAGCTGGTCCCTCCCCTTTCGTCTCCCCTGAAGATGAAAACCAACGTTATTCGAGCTCTTCCTCTTTCGCTCTCTCCTTTATCTCAAGGTGTAGAACCCTCTCTCTTTCTCTCTCTTTTCCTAGCCCAGAAAGGGGCGCCTTCGCAAGTGCCTTGCCCCACAGTAACCTCTGAAGGGAAAGACGGAAGGAGAAAATAAATAAATCAGCCCAGAGAACACTAGGGAGGGGTGGGCTGGTGCCAGCGGCGCGCTCCGGCGCACGTGGCCCCCAGTTCGCGATCGCAGCGGAGCCCTGGCCCCGGCGACAGGGACCCTCGGCGGCGGGAGGGTGGCTTCTCCCGCGCCACGCCCGGGCTCCGAGGAGGAAGTGTAGTGTCACGTTTGGATGCCAAGAGAGCAGCGCAGTTTCCTCCTGGCCAGAGGACTTGCAGTCATCTGGAGGACAGGACCGGGACGGAGAGGCGCGC
>NW_022103918.1:16335678-16340673 GCF_000313985.2 Echinops telfairi
GAGCCGCGTGGGCACCGGCTGTTTCCTGCGCCCCAGCGGGGCTGAGCGTGCCGCTCGGGCACCCCGAAGCATCCCCACCCGCCTCCTGCCCCACCCCAAATGGCGGGCGCCAGCGCCCTTCCCCGAGGGCCTTGTGGGGGTCTGGGGCTCCTAGCCCAAACCGACCAGGGCAAGCCGGGCGGGTCCTGCCTCCCGTGGAAGTTTTCTTCCATTTCCTGCGATGACCAGGGCAGGGTAGGGAGTGCCGGAGATCAGGTACTTGCAAACTCCAACGGGAATGGATGGCTTCCCAGAAGCCGGTTTCACAGCCCCCTGGAGTAATACTACCAGGGGACGTGTCCAGATAACTAAAACAATGAACAGTTGGCCCCTCCGGACCCTGAAGTGCATCCCACTCCCCAGCCTCCAGTTTCGCGCCTTTCTGGGTGAGGAGGGTTGTTTAAGGTCGTGTTCGTTTGTTTTTTCCTTTGATGAGGGGGTTTCCTGACTTCTAGGTTCTCCCAAGATAGGGTCTGCGAGTGCATTGAGGTTGACTGAATTCTGTGCAGTGAGCTCTCTATTGTGCAAGGGCCGGGTGGGGACAGCCAGGTGACCAAGAAAGCCTCATGGAATAGTGCTTTCCTTCCGGTGCTACAGGCTGCATCACCAGAGTTCGGCAATTCTGTGCAAATGGAAATCTGAGCATTATCTTGAGGTTTCAGTTACCCACCTCTCCAGCCCCGCCTTATATCGTTTGGGGATGTGACTGAGGGATTGATTTGCTCTACATTTCATCAAGCAGAGGCAGGGGAACGAAATAAAATGTCAAGACAGCCATTTAAACTGCAAGAGCATTGTGCGACGAAAATTCACATTTGGAATTTTAGCGTGAGCTCCCCCCGGGGGGGTCATGAGTGTTTGTCGTTGGTTTGTGTTTGTTTGGTTTTTGACACCAGCAGGACTGCCTTCTTGCAACATTTCATCAATAGGATTTCTCTGGCTCGAGGTCTGAGTAGTATAGAAGTAGGACCTTTGCCCTATTTCTGAGTGTCTTTGGCATCTAGTTGGTGAACTATTTCTCACTGCACTAGACTTTCTAACCACTGCTGTTTTCAGTGCTGATTCCTTCACGAAATAGGTTTTGTTTATTGTGAGTTAGTAAATCTCATAGCCATCAGAGATATTAAAATTAATGGCAACATCCTTCCCTGAAAGGAAGCCAATAAGTTTCTTCTTTATTTACCCAGGGTGGGCTGGGGGAGGGGGGGGGGGAGACACAGCTTTCCATTCCGTAAGGAGATGTGGATGCTTCCTTTGCTGATGCTGTCATGTGACCTGGAGTGGACTCCAACTCCTAGTGACCCTATGGGACACTATTGGGCACAGAACTGCCCCATAGGGTTTGCTAGGAACAGATCACCAGGTCCGCAGAGAAAGACACCCAGGACAACCACCCAATAGCAAATAAAATCGCAAGAAAGATCATGCACTGGCATACTCGCCCCTGCCCAGAGCTGGTCTGACTGCGCTCTGTGAGAGCACTTCATGACTCCCGAAGAGCCTTTGTTTTGTTACAGACCGCTTTGAGAGTCTCACGAAAGTCATGGAATCTGAAAAACAAACATGCACATGGACACAGAATTCTGCCTGCAATTTCAAGGGCTCACGGTCTCTGATACCCAACCACCCACCTTCTAGACTTCTACAGACTCCTAATGTCAGCTTCAGGGAAATACAAAACGGTGTCGTCCCACTGGGCCCTGCACGTAAAAGCATCCATTCTCGGTTTACTGTTATGCCGCCACTCACTGCCCTCTTCATACTTGTCTGAAGGGGGGCTATAGATTTCCATTTTGCACTGTTATTAAGGTTGTTAGGTGCTCCCTAGTCTTTTGTGATTCACAGTGGCCTTATGCACAACAGAAACACTGCCCATCCCTACAACATCCTCCCAAATGTTGTCATGTTTGAGCCAGTTTTTATAGTTACTGTCAAGCCAAGTGAGCTCTGGTAGCATAGTGGGTTATAAAAGGAGTTGCCAACCCAAAGGTCAGTAGTTTGAACCCACCAGCTGCCTGGCAGGAGGAAAGATGAGTCTGTCTCCTGAAAGATTTAAACTCTCAGAAACCCCAAGGAGCAGTTCTACTTTGTTCTATCCGCTTGATGGTAGTGAGTTCAGTGTCAATCCATCTTTTTTTTTTTTTAACTATTGATTTTTTTAATCATTTTATTGGGGGCTCTTACAACTCTTACCACAATCCATACATCGATCCATTGTGTCAAGCCCATTTGTACATTTGTTGCCATCATTATTCTCAAAACATTTGCTTTCTGCTTGAGCCCTTGGTATCAATCCATCTTATCGAGGGTCCTCCTCTTTTTCACTTACCTTCTATGTTAACCATCCCAATATCCTGTTCTAAGGACTGTTTTTTCCTGAACATGACCACAGGATATGAGATGAAGTCTCGCGATCCTTGTTTCTAAGGAGTGTTCTTGTTATACTTCTTTCAAGACAGATTTGTTTGTTCTTCTGGCAGTCCGTGGTACTTGGAATACTCTCTGTCAATGCCTTCATTCAATTGCATCAGTTCTTATACAGGCTTCCTTATCCTGGCTCCGTTTTCACGTGCATATGAGGCGACTGAAAATACCATGGCGTGGGGCAGACACACTTCGTTCGCAAAGTTACATTGTGGTTCTTCCACACTCAAAAGTGATTCTAGGCCACAGAGTTGCCCTTTGCAACCCGTGGATTCGTTTCTAGACTGCTGCTTCCATGAGCCTTGATTATGGGTCCAATTCAAAGGAACTCCTTCGCAACTTCAATCTTTTCTCGGTTTATCGTGGTGTTGTCTCTTGGTCCAGCTGTGAGGATATTTATTTACGGTGAGTTGCCATCCACACTGAAGGAACTAAACCAGTATGGAGTTGCCTACACACTGAAGGCACGGAAGCAATTTATGCAGCCAGTTCTAATCCCAGGCTAAGAGCGCTGATCAGGAAAGCACTGAGCAGTAGCTTTCTATCAGAGCCACCACCCATTTACAATGAATTCCCAGCGCTTTCCAACAGGTCACTGAGTTCATGTATGTGTCCGCTTCCTCCCAGACCAATCAAGAACACAGACAATATCTTCTACTGTATTCATCTTAAAAGGTTAGTGTGATGAGCCTTAGGTTAAAAAAAAAAAGAGGTAAAAGGTAAAAACCATAAAAATGTTTAGGTCCTGTGAACATCTATGCTAACAAAGACAGTGTTAGGACTGGCTTCACCCCATTTTTCAGAAGTAGCTGGAGCAAGGCATAGTACCTTAAAAGACTTGTAGGACTTGTATAGTCTTTATACTGTTTTGGTGGGGAGGGGGGGGAGTAAAAAGGCAGCTAGGGTAGTCAGAATTTTAAAGACGTCGTAAAAATCATCATTGGGCAAGACTGGAATTGGCAACAGAAAATACAGAATAACTTCTTTGATCCCAAAGATACTTCCTGAATTAAATTGTTTGGATCTAGTTGATTTAAAAAATAGAGCACTGAACACCTGAAATGATGGGCAAAAATTTTATCAAGTCAGTCTTTAAATCGTTTAGGAAATAATTCATCAATATGAAGTACATGTGCCACTGATTCCATCTTATACAACACTGATGACTGCTGAAGAGTACATAAAAAAACAATCGGCAAGCCTTCTGTCTCTGAACTCCTCCTGGAACGACTCCTCTTGGTGATCCCAGCTTTCCTTCCCAGAGTGATGGCAACACACTCAGAACGGCTGAGTCGGAGAGGAGAGTGGAAGGAAATGGTCAGGATTCCATATCGAGGTCATACTGGGGACACCCAAAGAGGTGGATGACAGACTCCTTTGTGTTTCCTGCAGCTACTCTGTGCAGAGGCATGCCAAGTAATGTAGAGTATTAAGAGCCAGGTGCTATCCCCAGTAAACTTATGAAATCATTGAGAAGACAATATTTATAAGTATAAAATGTTCTTCAACAACAGCAGATAAATCAGTTCAAGAGAATTAAGATTAGGCACCAAATGAATGGTTTAGAAAGCAAAATTTAATCAGATCCTCAAAAGAGAATAAGATAAGCAGAAAGAGAGAAACTAGAGGAGAGATTTGTGAAATGGGCCTTAAAAACCAGCTCCTAATAGAGATGAATGGAACGATATGTTTGGTGATGAGACGTACTTGGAAATTGAACAGCTGAATGGAGCTAAAGTTATTTCTAAGGAGAATCCAGGAGGTAAAAGTTTAAGAGAACTTCCCACTGACTTGCTCCATGAATGTAATATAGTCAGTCCCCAGTAACTGCTGATTCTGCATTCAAGGATTCAACCATCTGAAGTTTGAAAAGATTTGGGTTAGTCACAAAAAGCACCTACGTGATCAAAATTGTCCTACAAACATTATAGGGAGCAAGTGACATTTACATAGCATTTACATTGTGTTGGATATTATACACCGGACCTTCAGAAAGTTTGTGGGAAAATGGAACTGAAAGATTTCCTGGCAGTGGAATGTCAGTCCTTCCCTGGTGCCTCTGGGCGGACTTGACCTTTCAACCTTCCAGTTAGCAACCCTGTACTACATTCAGGAACTTCTTGTGGAAAGTTGTTGTTAGGTGCTGTGGAGTTAGTTCCAAATGAAACACTACTGGGTCCTCTACCCTCCTCAACAGTGCTCATTGTCAAGGGCTTTGTTCTTTGTCGCTGCCCCACCACTGTCCCAAGCATGATGCCCTTCTCCAGCCACTGATCTCTCCTGTCCAAAACACAGAAGACGAAATCTCACCATCCCTGCCTCTTTGGAGCATTTTGGATGGACTTCCTCTAAGACAGATTTGTTTGTTCTTTTGGCAGTCAATGGTATTTGTGCAATGTACTGACGTTTGAAAGGCAAGTGTAATAAATTGCAGGAAGTGGTACAGATAACAGGGTGCTATAAGGAAAAACAATAAGGTGACCGACTATAGATTCAGTGGTCTGGAAAATCTGACCAAAACAAAAAAAAAAA
>NW_022103918.1:16344920-16352081 GCF_000313985.2 Echinops telfairi
ATTCTGGGGGGAGGGGCAGTTGTCCACGTAGCTGGCATGGGGGCCGAGCCCTCAGGCCCCTCCACTGGCCCCCGCTCCTTGCCAACAAGCCGCAGCAGCTTCTTTATCCCTCCTTTGAATGAGCATTTGGGTATTTTTCAGGGTGGGATTCTTAGAAACAACATTGCCATGAATATTCCTGTGGATGTCTTGTAGTGGATTTATGGTCCACTTTTCTATTGTGTGTGAGCGTAGAAATGCTTTCTGTATGTAAGGCTTTCATAAAGTTTGCCAGTTTTCCAAATGGTTGTGCAACTCATCCTCTCCGAAACAGCAGGTAGAACTCCAGTGGCTTTGCATCCTTGGTAATGCACCTTGCTTTCTATTATAGTTATTTAAGCCCTTTCAGTCAGGGAGTCATTCTATGGCCTGATGTTTTTATTTGAATTTCTCTGATGATTAACAAAGTTGAGTGCCCTTTCATATATTTAGTAGTCATTTGCATATCTTCTTTGGTGAAGTGCTAACCCTTTAACATTTGCCTATTGGGGGGTGTTTTCCATAATGATTTGTAGGTACTTCTGGATACCGGTCCTTTGTTGGATCTGTCAGTACCAAAGCTTGCTTTCTGTGGCTTCTTGCAGCTTTCCTAATGGAGTTTTTCAAAGAACAAAAGCTCTTAGTTTTAATACAGGCTAACTTGTTCCTATTTCTTCTTCCTATGGGGGATGCTTTTCGCCAACTCCAAGGTCAAGAAAACATTATGCTCTAAAAATGCCCTTGGTTTGTCTTTCACACTAAGATCTTTGATCCAGGTGGACTTGATCATGTATGTATGATGTGACAGATTAAAATGCTCTTTTGTGTGTATCTGGGTATCCCATGATTCAACATCATTTACTGGAATTTTGATACAAGAACTAGTAGCAGTCTGGATATTTCAGTTAGAAACAAAGCATTTAAACAAAGTCACCTGCAGCATATTTCCCTGCAATTACTCCTGAAAACCTTTGTAAGACTAGGACCTTGAAAAGCAAAAATGAAGTACTCATTCAACATAGGAATTAAAATAAGTCCTTTTAATTTCAAGTAAAATAGTACTCGTCAACAACTTCCAGTTCCACATAGCCTCGTCTCCACTCTGGGTGAGGGAACGTTCTTATTAGGGCTCTGCACCCCAAGTGTCCATAATGCTCATCAAATAATTGAATGAGTCTTTGCAAACAGAGCCTGGGGAACACTAATGGAGAGATGGGTCAGTTTTCTGGCTATAAGAATGAGCCATCTTTGAAGAGGAAAAAGGAAACCCACAAGGACCTTAGGAGAGCATGTTCAAGAACTCTGTCTGACATGGTTAGAGGCTGCCAAGACCAGATCCAACAGAGACCTTGGCCTGGAGCCTCAGAGGAAGAGCAGCGCTCAGACTCCCTGGTACTTCTCCTCGTCATCTTACACTGTGGAGCTGTGAGACAGAGCCTCAGGGGAGCTGCCTTCCTGGCCCATCAAGTCAAAGGGCCATGTGGCTGAGAGACTGGGGACCAGAGACTTGGCTACCATATGACTGAGAGCCTGAGGACTGGAGAGACAGATTTGACCACTGGCTAAGGAGACCAATGACTGTATCCTCACTGCTGATCCTGACTTATGGGAACAGGCTGACTTCTCTAATAACCCCCTTAAACTTTGAGGAACATCTGTAAATTCTATGCAACCATTGCAATGAATTATCGAACCCATGGTGGATGTAGAATGGCGTGGAAGTAATCATTGGTGTCAGAACAGGTAAAGAAGGATGAAGCGTGGAGGCATGTCTGACCCTGCCTCATGGCAATAAGGCAGCCAAATGGGGTCAGATATGTCCATCTCCACTGCTCCCTTACAGCACCCACTCACCTAAGAGAGTATCTGTAAAATATCCTTTGATTTTTCATTTGCACTTAAATGGTAAGACCAAAGAACTTGTTTAATCTGCCCGGAGGAAACTACACTTTTATTCACTGGGTGATGTAAAATAAATAAATAAATGCATCCTCCTGGAATTATTTGTATACTCAGAAGCCAAAGTATAAAACTTAAAACAAACTTCAATCCTAGATACAGTGACTGGTTAACAGCAAACTAACTGGTTTAATAGTATAAGAAATCCATGACCAAACCTTTGGGGAACCACCCTCAAAAGATTTACCTTTGTGATAAAAGAAAATCGGCCTACTGGTTGCATAACTGCTCATGCGTTGGGCTTCAAACTGCTAGGTTATGAAAGAAAATAAAGGAAGGCTTAGCTATCAGCATTGCACCAACACTGTAACCTCTCACTGATTGCCCAACCCACTGCAGGAGGAGAGGTGGATGGAATAAAGCGAGGTTAAAGGTAGGAATATTAGCTAGGCAGCTTTCACATAGGTATGATTACTGCATCACCCTCTAGGCATTTGCCATCCAGAAAAGAAAACAGACAAATGAGCAGTCAATTGTGTACAATATGATATCAATTGGGGCTCTGAGATTCTAGCACCTGGAGCAAGGGGAGAAGTGGGGACTTTGCCTAATAAAGAGCAGGAAGGGTGAAGGGTACATGGCCTGTTGTCCACAGCATGGGTTCTGTGTGATGTTGAGCAGTTCACGTGAGTCTCTCTGTACCTCATATTCCTTGTTTTTTAAATGATATCTAAATAGCAAGTACCATAGACTCATGTTGGTTTGTGACTTAATATCTGTACATTGAAATCATAAGCCATCTAGAACAGTGAGTGACACAGATTACTTGTTCAGTGAGTCCAGCCATTGCCAAATACAAGCTTTTTTTTTTTAAACAAACACTGCTTTCCAGTCAATTCCAACTCCTAATGAGTTTATCGTCCAGAATAGCGCATCTCCTTTGTGTTTTCAGGAGTGTAAATATTTACAGAAGCAGCTAGCCCCATCATCCTCCCACAAGGTTACTGGTAGGTTTAAACTGCTGACCTCGTGGTTGCAGGCGCGTCCTTAATCCCCGTGTCACCAGGTCTCCTTAAAGAGAGCTCAGTCAGCCCCGAAGGAAAGTGGTATCTTGAGCCCTAATCCAGTGTGCGAACAGGAGAAGAGCCCCGAGCAGGAGTCACAAATAGAGCTTTGGGTCCTGATTCTGAAACTGGCCCTGTGACCAAGTCTGCCTTTGAAAAATGTCCGAATGGGCTCTGACGTCCCTTTGTATGGCTTTGCAGGTCCTGCTGAGACCAGTTCCCGAAATATATTTAGATTCTGGTGAAAGAGACATCAAAGTTGGTTCTGAGAATCTCAGCTGGGTATCCAGGTGAGCAGAGATAGCACTGGAAAGGAAACAGGGCATGTCAAGAAGTGGTACAGGTTTGGTGTGTGGAACGTGAGAATGCTACACTGCAGAATCATGAATAGAATTTTTAGGTCAAAGAAACCTTTCCTATCAGTTCAATTTAGTATGGTAAAAAGGCAGAATTATACTTCCATAGTTAATGCCTAGGGAGCCCTGGTGATGTAGTGGTTACGTATTGGGCTGCTAATCATAAGGTCAGCAGTTCAAAACCACCAGCTGCTCCAGGGGAGAAAAATAAAGTTTTCTACTTCAGTCACAAGTTACAGTCTAAGAAACCAACAGGGACAGTTCTTCCCTGCCCCATAGAGTTGCTATGAGTCAGAATTGACTTGGTGGAAATGAGTATTTTCTTTGTTTTTTAGTTAATGTCCATAATTCTTGGCCGCAGAAACAAGAACCCAATTGCCTGGGCCCAGCTCTGCCATCTTCAAGCAAGTTGCTTACCGACTGTGCATCTGGAAACCCATAAAATACAGGCCAGATGCAGGTGAAGCGTATGGAACTGCCATTTGTCAGACATCGTTTCAAATCCTGTGAATATTAAGCAGAGTCAAGTACACAGTCACTGCCCTCAAGGCACCTGCGATCCATGGCAGAAAGGAGATAAAACAGCAGTCAATTGTGTGACACATGACCTGAATATGGGCTCTGAGAGTCTGGCAAATAGGGCTTTTAACTCAACCTGGCGTGAAGGAAAGACTGGGGGCTTCTTCCTACAGCAGGTAGTCTGAATTTTGTGTAATGCAGATTAGAAAGGGATAAAGAGTATTTGAGCTGAAAGCTCTTCATTTTATATGTTTCAGCTTAATAAAAGCCCCTTTCTAAGGTACTGTCCCGTGAAGACATCAGTTGATTTGTCTCAAGGGCTTAAGGCAGTGCTCGACACAGAATAAAGTTCCCGAGAAGCATTTCCCTTATTATTAATGTCCCTCGGCTTGCAGTAAGTTTCATTTAAGAAGAAGAATCCAGAACCATGCTGCATGGTCTATTTCATCTCTTACTCGTGCTCATGTTTAGGGAAACACTAGGCCTGGATTCAACATTGTCCTGGGTGGCACAAATACATACTGTACTAATGGTTGAGAGTTTGGTGGTTCGAATCTACCCTGCCTAAAAGTCAGCTGCTCCCCGGAAGAAAGACAGGGCTTTCTACTCCCATAGAATGTGAGTCTCTGAAACCCACAAGGGCCCATCTCCCTGTCATATAGGGTTGCCTGAGTCGCAATCCACTAGATGGCAGTCACTTTTTGTTTATCTGAAACTTCTCAGCGTTTGAGACACCCCCAGGAAGCATAAGCCCCCAAGAGAGGGACACAGAGGAGACTGAAAGAAAATCAGCATTGAGCCGTGAGCTGAGGCATGGAAGAGAGGGCTTTCCCTGACCTTTGTCCAGTACTTTTGGGTTTCCATAATAAGCACTCGATTGAGCATGAGCCGAGAGACAGCGTGATGCTATTAAAGAAGTAGCAAACAAGGTAAAAGAAAACTAAAAGCATGTCTTTCTTGAGTAAAGGTGGTCCCTGCTGCAGAGTTCCTTACAGAATTGTTTCCGGCCCATTGCCCCAGGCCAGACAAATACATATTAACCCTGATCCACATCATTCGTTTGGCTTGATTTATGTCTCAGTGTGTGATTTGCCATTGTTTTCTGGTGTTTATTCACAAACAGAAGTTCTGACAACTAGTGTGAGGAATTCACCAACACTTCCTTTTCATAGCGAGCTTTCTGTGCATTTTCTAAAGGACTCTTCCTTCATCTGTTTCATTTCCCAGAAATTAGTTGTAAACGTGTCTTCCATTAGTGCGCCTTCTGACGCCTAGCTGAAACCCTCTCTCTAGTTGTCTCACCCTAGTGACGCCTTTCACACAAAGAAAGGAATACTTGAGCAATGAAATCCAGGATGATAGATCATCGCTGATGGAAACCATTCTTACTATTTACTGGAAATAGATCAAGCGTGAAGCACTGTGCTGGGCAATTTACCAAATAACAAACAAACAAAAACTACATCACTTCGGCCCTCTGGCTCTTGTGTGTCACAGATGAAGAAACCAAGTCACACGTTTAAAACAGTACCTGCTGCAGTTCCTTACAAAATTGTTCCCTGCTATTGCCACATGCCAGACAAATACATACTAACCCTGATCCACATCATTCGGTTGACTTGATTTATGGCCTGGGGTGTGATTTGGCAAGCCTTAACCTAAAATACTTAGTCGTTATTGAAATACATTTATACAGTGTTAATTTCAATTAAGAGAGAACTCTCAATTAAAAAAAATAAATCCTGTTTTGAGAACTAATCTAAAGGATGGCTTTGTACTGAAGCATTCCCCTTGTTTAGATTTCCTAGACATGCCTGAAGCTAGCCGGCATGTTTTCCAGAAAATGAAGAGATTCTGTGTTCATTTTGATGGTCAGTTTCTCAGGAATAGCCCACGGGTTTGTCTTTACTCCCAAGAGGCAGACTGGAATATAATTGTTATAAATGATAAACCATCTACGGTCTTGAAGAGGAAATTAGCTGTTGCGAGTCAAGTGTCCTTCCAAATTCCCTACCTTAGCGCTCCTAGAGAATGAAATTCAAATATGCAGTGTTGATGAAAAAATACAGAACAGAGTTCCCAGGTGGACAGGTGTCCTAGCTGTTGTGATATAGGAAAAGCAGAAAGCAAATGCACACCTGCTAAAAAAAGCTTTCTCCTTACCCAAGATTTGTACTTCTTTATAAAATTTAAGTCTTTGCTCTATCATGAATATTGTGGCTTTCACCAACCCATTAAGTGCCTCTATCCCCTACTGTCTTCATCTGAATAGAGCAAACTCTATGCGGATGTCTCTCTCAGAAGTGTTAGGAGAAAATTTGGCCCAGGCTCATGAAGTGTTTCAAGATTCATGATGCACAATGTCAGGTATTAAAAAGAGTCCCTAATGCACATAGTAAGTAGGTGCTTATATTGGTAGCATATGGGACTGAAAGGGTCAAGTAAGTGGTTGTTAGTTGCCACTGAGTCGGCTCCAACCCAGAAAAGTGCCCAGTACTGCACCATCTCACAATTGTTGCTACGTTTCCATTTTGCTCACTCTCTATGAAAAAGAATGTCCTTTTCTATAAATTAGTCTTTGCTAGTGTCATGTCCAAAGTCAGCAAGCCTAAACTTGGCTGTCCTCACTTCTAAGGCACATTCTGGCTCTCAGATACATATGTATGCATGTGTATGCATCTCTGTAATAGATGCAAACTTTTATACAGCACAAAAATAATAACCATCCTTTCCACTCCAAATCATATTTTATACTCTGGGAGAACTTTATGACAGCTTTCTCATATGCTCCGCAGAACATCCCTGTGATGTAGGTCCAGTGTTGACCTGTCCATGTTGGTTATGCAGACCCACTTTCTCACCCAAAGAAAAGCCCTGTCAACTTCCGAAAGCGTGTTCCAGTCCTGTTACTGTCACCTGACACCTCCAGATCACTCTCTTGTCCACATACAGCTACTCCTTTTCAACTCTCCTGAGAATTGTTACCATCTGCACCCATAGGGGTGAGCACTGGGCCTGGTAGAATCTTTACCAACATCTTCACTAGCTGTCCTTTCAAACATACATTGCATGTTTAGCGTCCTGCTTCTTCTTAGAGACTAATTCTTTGGCTCCAACATTATACCATGTTGCTGTACCTGAAATCTCTAAATCTAATAGTTAATGCCTGGGCAATGACATACTTAACTTCCAAATCTTGAATTTTCTAATCTTGCTTTATACTCTATGGAAAGAGAAGTAATCAAAACTCTGTCTTCTGCTCAAATACGCTTACCTACTCACGCCACCTTTCCAGAGCATGAGGT
>NW_022103918.1:16352206-16372942 GCF_000313985.2 Echinops telfairi
CTCTCTCTCTCTCTCTCTCTCTCTCTCTCTCTCTCTCTCTCTCTCTCGATGCCTCTCAGATTATATCTATGTTCAATCATCTCATTTCATCAACAAACAACACGAGTAAATCTCCAGTTACTGCCACAAAATTCTTAGAGGACTGTGCATCAAGAGCAAAACATAGCATCAACATACATAATTCTACAGATCCTGAAAGATAAAATACAAATTGTTTCAGTTCTCAGAACACAGAAAGTGTGGTCTTGCTAATGTGAATCAAGAGTGAACACAGATCCCAGGGAAATTCTTCTTTTTCAGCCTTTCCTGCCATGAAACCAAAGGCCCATTGGGATTCGCTGAACTCTTGCTCTGGCTCCGTAAGAGGAGCATGTGCAACGAGAGGAACTCTTCCTTCTGCTGACAAAACTTACTGAAATTTTTGATACCATGGGGGGTGGGGGGTACTCTTTACTAAGTGTCAGATTTCATTGATAATGTTATTTCTGAAGGTGGTGACTACAGGCTTTTGTTGGCAGAGTAAGCCCTTCTGGGGCATAAAAATTAGTGAATATCTAGGTATTACAAAGACTGTTTTCTAAGGAACATGATCAGAAAGAAATGACTGGGAAGTCACTTAAACAAACAAACAGAAACCCCAGAGAACTAGTTCATGTCTCAGTGAGAGGCTTTGGAATGGGCTTGTGGCACAGTTGTTTGGTGTGGCTCTTTCTAGCCATATGCTTTCTAACTTGACCAGATGGTTGAGTGAGAGCATGCAAATAAGGTGTAAGCGCTTCTAATGTGGGGATAGCTCCGTTTTTGCCATTCCCCTGGGTGTAAAGCAAGCCATCTCAGAAGCATGAAGAGGGAAGCATAGAGAAAGAGTGATGAGCGGAGTACATATTTGGACCCCAAGATCCCCGCCCTGAGAGGTGACGATGACAGAGTCTACAGCAAAGGCAGTGGCACTGAGGGCATGCCACAGAGCAGCAGGCTTCCTGGCCCACAGAATGACTAAAGCTGAGTTCCTTTGGGCTGGAGACTGGCTTGCAGAGTGGGACGCCCTTTGCTTATTTATTAGCACTAACAGAGTTTTGTAATGCCCAAACAGGGAAGATGCTAAGGGGCTGAGAGGCTGAGGTACAGAGAGAGCGATGCAGACAAAAGAACTGTACCCTTAACATTTCTAATCCAGAACTGTAATAAGCTTCATACTCGTGAGTATTGTCTGCGTGGCATTACCAGGTGTTCCAGTGAATTATCGAACCCAGCAGAGAAGTGGAGTGCCGTGGGAGGGATGGTTGGTATTGGAACAGACTAACGAGGGCTGGAGGTTAGAGGTACATCTGACCTCTGCCTCATAGGAATTGACTTTGGGAGGATGATTTTCATCCTTCCCCCTTGGGAAGTCAGAGAATGTCAGATGCCATCTCCACCCCATTTTTGCAAGGCTCTTCTCTGCTTCTATTCATGCTATTACTGGAGCGCACTGATGCTTCTGTTGCAAATGTCAACAGAAGGATGGTGCCTTTGAGAATTATGCCCCTGAAGCTGATGGCCATTCCAGTAACATGTCTCTAGGGGGGAAAATGAATAGCCAATTTCCTTACTGGAAGAAGAGGTATCCCAGGGTTTTCTCTTTTAGATAAAAAAAAGTAATGCAGTGTTTGTGAAAGACAAAAATGGAGACTTGGGAGATTTAAAAAAGGACTGAAATGACATTACAAGGGAACTCACTCGCTGCCATTGAGTCGATTCCAACTCATAGATGTCCTATAGGACAGAGTAGGATTGCCCCTGTAGGTTTCCAAGCTTGTACCTCATCTTTCTCCTTCGGAGCAGCTGGTGGTTTCAAACTGCTGACTTTCCGGTTCTCAGCCCAATACATAGGCCACTCTGCCACCAAGGCTCCTTTACAAGGAACAGTAAGTCAAAAATACTAAAAACCACTGCTACTGAGTTGATTCTGACTCATAATGACCCTGTCAACTAAATAGAACTGCTTTCTAAGGTTTCTAAAACAGTCCGTCTTCAGGAGAGCAGACTGCCTCATCTTCTCCCTCAGAGTGGCTGGTGGATTTCAACAGTTGCCTTTGCTGTGAGCAGCTCCACAAGTAACCCACCAAGCCTCTAGGACTCCACAGTAGCTGAGCTATAGTGACATTCACATACCCATCGATGACAAAACAAAGATTTTCAGGTGAGTTATAGGTATTATTACCATAAGTTTATGTCTCTGACCCAAGGTTTCCCCAAGATGACACGTATTTATCAGTTTTTTAATGAAATCGCCTGAAATGAAAAGAAATTGAAATTGCCCAGAAAAGAAATGGCCTTACAAACATGGATGTTACTTGTCTGAGCTGAAGATTCAAAGGAGCTTCATGATCATACAAAAGCCGAGGATAACCTGTGCCTTTCTTCCAAAATGTTATGTAATCAGAACTATTTCCCATGAGACACATGCTCATGCTTTGCTATGGAGGTTAAACTGATGATTTCCATAGTTACTGACAGTGAAACATAGTAGTCTAAATGGATGGAGGGCTGTTATAACAAGTACAACAATACAAAGAATTCTCAAAAAACGTGATTCCCAATTCTGCTTTTTTTTCTGAGTTCTTAAACTTTACAGTGAAAAAGTGTTCTCACGGTAATCACGGGCTGTTAGTCTTCTTGTGGGTGAGTCCAAAATATATGCCTGCACATTAAATGTGTATCTTTCTTAGGAGGAAAGACAGAAAGGTTTCTTTTCGTAGCATTTTGCTGTCCGGTCAAGTCAGTTGCCACCCATAGCTACCCCACATACAGCAGCATCAAAGTCTGGCCGGTCCCGGGCCATCTGCACAATCGCTCTTGTTTGAGTCCATTGTCACAGCCACTGAGTCAGCAGTCCGCCTTGTTGACTGCCTTCTTCTTTCTCACCACCTCTCCACTTTCCTAGCACGACGTTTGCTTATTGGAATGTAAGCTATGGAAACTGGACAAACTCTATGCTAGAACACTATTGTAAAGTTATCTTTCTTGGATAACCATTTATGGCTCCATTGATTTTGTCATTGAAATCATATCTATGCGTTTCACTGAGCTTTGTTTCCTTGTGTTTTCGTTATTTATTTATTTATTGTCTTGGTGTGAGAGATCAGCGAGTGCCCATTTCGAGGAATACATCCACCACGTAACTACACTACATCAGCAAGCTGATGCCAATATTTGAGAGTTGGCTGCGATATTGAGTAAGAAAACGAAAGAGGGAGGAAACCAACCTTTATTCAGCTGCTACAGAGTCCAGAAAGACGGCTTCCACTTTGAGTTGCCGGCTGTGGACTTACCCTGTGAGCCTTTACCTGCTTTCTCTTTAATCCTCAGGGCAAAACTTCACACGAAGCAGGGCCTCGGCTGAGCAGAGGAGTTGATGGAATGGAAGTGAGAAGGTGCCAAATATTTTCCAGAGCAGGGATTCACACCCAGGCCTCTCAGAGCAAGGCTTCCTTCCACACACTCATTCATAGACGACCCATGTTATTCTAGCTTATGTGATCTAATTTCAGGAACATCCTCCAGTTACAAGTGGAAAAACTGAAGTCAGAGAGAGCCAAACCCAGCCTGGTTCCATCTGGCTCCTTTATTTCAGTGGTTTAGCTTCTGAATGGATTAATCAATTGTAAACTATGGCGGCATCATCCTGGAATGGATGTCTTGAAGCAGGAAGCACTGTTGGTGGGAATGAGGTCTATTGTTTTCAATATAATATTTATGGTAGCTACATAATCTGGTGTCAACTTGAGACTACTAAGAGTGAAGAGGTGGAGTGTAGTCTGTCACTCAGATTGCAGCTTAATGGCCTCATTTGGAGGCACTACAGAGATAAATATCTGACTGGAGGCCAGATACATACTCCCTGTCAGACATTCCTGTTGACAAGCCACATGGAGTTTCACTGATGGAGCCAGAGCCCTGGAGTTGGAGGAGCCACGTGGAGAGCCATACCAGGGTTGAGATGCTTCCACCACCACTGGACTTTCTACCTACTGACCTGTGATCTTCCTGCATTTGGTGTCATTGCACGAGTTGCATGAGTCTGGAGAGGAATTTATGGATTGGTATCAGATGTAGGGGCTAATATCAGACTTTTGGACTTGATCTGGACTGCGCTGGGAAATTTTCTAAATATACAAATACTCTTTTATATAAAGCTCCCTCTTACACACATATTAGAGTCTATGAATTTGTTTCTCTAGTCAATCCAAACCAACACAATATTTAAAACTCAACTATGAATACCGTCAAGAAGAGAAGAAGTCTAGTGAAAAAAAACAAAAACCCACTTCTTCGAAAGTAGGTAGACTGAGGAGTACTAATACTAAAACCAAAGAACCAAACCCACTGACATTGAATGGATTCCAATTCATAGTAACCCTAGGATATAGGTGAACTGCCCCCTTTGGGTTACCAAGACTTTAAATCTTTACTGGAGGAATGGACGCTATAACGTCAGAATTGTATTTATGACAAGGAGTTTGGCTTGGTTATTTTAGATGAAATCTCAACACATGTAAGATTTTGGTAATATGATACAGCTATCAAAAGAATGTATGATTAGCTTATTGAGCCCCTTGCTTTCCACACTGGAGCCTCAGTGTTCAAAGCAGAAATATAAAATAGTGCAGGGGACAGAAACTCTTCAAAACATCTAAGCTGTCATTGTTTCCCAAAGAATTCTGTATGCCACAACAGGTTGGCTCCATGATGGTGAGCCTTAACTCAAATACTCATGCCGGATCTTAAACTTCAGATGCACCAACCACTTATTTAGACAAGAAGTCAACATGGAAGAGACCCTCTGTAACTAATCTGTAACTCACCAGCTAAGGTAGTGACCTCTTATCCACTGTTAAGTGATCCAGATGAGGTGTTTTTTGTAAAGATGATTAGCGACCCAAGAGGTGTGACAGGTATCTTAGCAAAAGTGTTAGTTACATACACAGATACTAATTGTTCACTTGATAGAGAAAGAGAACCATGAACAAAGGATCATTTTAATGAATTTTCAAATAGGAAAAACCAAAGAATGGAATAAAAGTTGTAAATTTCCAGTTACACAAAAAACTAGAATATGGGATGGCATAGAGTTGTTGTGTGAGTCTGGGTACTTTAGAGGAACAAACCCACAGAAACTCATGTATAAGAGAGAGTTTTACATAAAGGGTAAGTGCACATCAAGAAAACCCAGTGCTGCCCAAGCCCACAAGTCCAACTTTAACCCATATGTCCCACACCAATCCACAAAGTCCTCCTCCATCTCACGAAACACACACAATGATACTGACTGCAAGAGGAAAGCCGAGTCAGTGAACATGTAAGCATCTCAGTGCTGGCAGGGGTCTCCACATGGCTGCTCCAGCACCCAGGGCTGCATCGGGGTAGGTCAATGCAGCTTCTCCTTGAAGATTCTTGCAGGAAGTGATCCTTGCCAGCCTAAGCAGGGAACTGGCTAAGGCAGCTTCACCCTGGTCCGATCATCAAAAAGCAAGAGACCTGAGAACTCGAAAGGCAAGGCTCACCGAGCCATTTATCTCTCTGCCTTTCAATTAACCCCACATGTCTTTATTGGCCAGATTGGCATAATAAACATTAACTATCTCAGTTGTCATTGGCTTTATTAAAATATTCACGATGGAAAATTATAATACCTAGTAGTGAACATAAGCATTTTTATGCATCATGTATATTTACTTAAAATTAAATAGCATATATAGTGTAATAAGTAAAACCTATCTCTGTCTTTCACACACTAACAAAGAAAAGGAAAAAGTCCAAATTAACCAGCTCCTGAAGGAACAAACCCAACAGCAACCAAAAAATTATACTGCATTAAGTAGCAGATGGTTAAGTTTCAATTGAATGATAAGTTCTACCACCATAGTCACAGCTGAAAATATTAAGTAACATAAGATTCTAAGTCAATCCAGTAAGGTATTCTGCCCACCAGTTCCTTCACTTCACTTGTATCTAGTATGCATTTGCTATGCAAAAGAAAGTTTGACTAAGAAGTTGTTCCTACATTTGGAGTTTCAGATCTAGCTTGAACCTCAACTGAATAAAATAAAAAGCAGTTGGTGCTAAATGCTGCAATGCTACACGAATAAACTTCAGGTAAACTGAGCGTATTCTGCTAGGATAACTACCAAAATCATTTTATGGTCTAGCCCTCAAGTAGGCTGCCATGAGATATGCGTAAGTATCTTAGTAAAGAGTACTGCTCAAAAAACCAGGACAAAAAGTTGTATACAAATCACACAGTAGAGTCATAAAATTTCAACATAGCCCATTGATGTCCAATGTGGAGTGAGATTGTCCCACCTCAACAGAGATATTTGGAAATAGAGCGAAGTGTCTTTCAAAATATTGATGAGAGAAAGAAGCTTTCATAAACAGGATCCAAAGATGTTAAACATATTGTAATGAAAGACAGATTCTTCTAAGAAAATATAATCGTCTTTCCCCAACTCACGCAAGAAAATCACAATTTCTCCACCCCTGCCTCATGTTATAGAATGAGCAACCAATGCTCAGGTAAAATTTAAGATGCCCACCAGCCACTGAAAGAAAAAGGAGAGAGAGAGAGAGGCTTTCAACCTCCTTAAAGATTTACAGCCTCAGAAAATGTAGTTCTATTCTGTCCCATAGTGTCCCTGAGTCAGAATCAATGATGGCAGTGGGTTTGGGTTTATGATCTCCTGAGGTTAGCAAGGAATACGAGTGGCACAGTAGGCCAAGTTTTGGGCTGCTAACCACAAGGTTGATGGTTCAAATCCACCAGGCACTCATCAGGAGAAAAATGAGGCTGTATGGTTTTTTAAATTATTTAAAAACTTAGAAATTCCAAGGAGCATTTCTACTATATCCTATAGGGTCACCATCAGTAGCAACGGTTTGAGTAGTTGTTTGGTAGTTTACTTATTTGTTGTCTGACTCTTCAAAATCTGATATATATTTTACCTATACATCACATCTTAAATCAGACTAGCCACATTTCGAGTACCTAAAAGGCACACGTGGCTCCTGGTTCCTGTTGGACACTGAAGTTTTAGGAGGGTTTATGTTTTTCTAGACTGTTTGTCTTTTCCACAGGCCCAGGCTATATGCAATGCAATGACAGACTTCATATGACTCAATGTACAATTCCTGTCACTATGACAGAAAGAAATAAAATTGGTATGACTGAATGTGTTTTCCAGGAAGCCAAAGTTCTGTTGATTGCTATTTTGCACCTTGTCTTCTAAGCAGTTGCAAATTGATTCTTTGGTGAGTCACCTGGGTATTTTTAAGACACGGTGCTAAATGGACCACTTTATAATTTCAGGCCTGACTTTTCCCCAGAAAAACATGCAATCTTTTTGCCCTTTGCCATCAATGTTTTCGTTATTCATACCTGAGCAGAACCCTTCAGACTATCTTGTCAGAATTTTATATAGCTTTATTCTTCTTATGGGTCTGTTTTTAGTAGTAAATTTGCCCACATTTCTCTTACTGAAATTTCCATAAATATCTTTACATTTCCTCCAGCTAATAAAAGTATTTAGTTCTTACCACATTTTTCTAAGAGCCCTGTTGTGTTACTCAGTTCCCTCCGGCATTTTTTCCGGCTGTGTGGGCATAGCCGTTGAGCCACTCCTCTGTAGTTCTCTACTGCTGGGTTATTAAATGGTGGGTGTTTTGCTTGGACCACTGTACAACTGCTTTTCATAAGTAGCTCATAAAGCTTTGATTTGTACTTGACTTTCTATAAAAATGTCCCTGAAGTGAAAACAGAAATGTAGGCTTTACATTTGGATTTCAGATACAGGACATTTGAACTAAACCATTAAGCTGAGCAAGAGAGATTTTAAAATGCATCAAGTGTATCAGTGCAAAAGAGACCAACTTTCCATTAAAAAAATTCATGAAATGATTTTTTCTTGAGCTCGGTCTCTAGAGAAGCAAAATCAGGATTGCTTGTGCACGTAGCTATAGAAAGAAACGTATCAAGAAATTGATATTACACAGTTATAGAAGCAGCCAAGTTCAAGTCCAGGTAGATTCCAAGTCCATGGGTCATATGGTAGGTTGGAGGCTTTTCCTGACTCTTGTAGTACATGTGTGTGTGTGTGTGTGTGTGTGGTGAACCCAAGATTTGCAGGAAGGCCATTGGTTGGAGGCTTAAGAGGCAGATGAATTTTAATGCAGCATGCCAGGCATATGGCTGCAGAGACTATTAATCCAAGATGGGCAGGTCAGATGCCAGGCTGTTGATGACTTCAAGGATGAGCAGGCAAAATGGCAGAATACTGGCTCAAGTCCAAAGAGCTAGAGGTAGCTAAGCCAGGTTCAATGTCTAGACCCCCATCCCAAAGCAAGCAAGCTCATTGGCTAAGCACTCAGCAGCTAACCAAAAGGTTAGGGGTTACCCCCTTAACTATCAAAGATTTAGTCACGTTTTAGTGGGAAGTCAGTGTCTTTATGGCTTGAAAACAGAATAAAATAGTCTCTTCTAATCCATGTATCGTTTTGCCATTTCTACAAAATAAAATTAGAGAGTTGGAGCTAGTATTCTTTGGTTTACGTTTTCAAAATGGTTTTTTTTTAAGGTTCAGAATGTGACTTTTAGCTTTTGATGACGTACTGTCGCTATCGAACCATTCAATGGTGTCTTCTGTTAGAGCCCAAAAGTAGCCTTAGGTAATAAGCGAACAGATGGTCAAGGCTGTGTTCCTGTAACACTCTTCCAAAACAATTGGCGGGCAAAATTTGGCCCTTGGAAAGTAGCTTTCTGACCCCTGGTGTAAGCATAGGCATCTTGGGGGTTGCTCACCAAAAGATTCAGATGAGATGCGGCGCATGCAGGGTGGTATGGCCATAGACTGCTTTCTGAAAGGTCAGTGGTTCACATTCACCAGCCACTTTATGAGAGAAATGTGACAATGTGCTTTGGTAAAGATGAACTCTCAGCGATTTGGAAATCCTGCGGGGTGGGTGGGTTGAGGGGTGTGCTGTGGGGTGCCGTTCTCCACTGTCCTATAGTGCATTACTTAGAAGCAATGGCAGCGGGTTTGGCTGGGGCCTAAATATTCCCGAAGGGTGAGTCACTTCATTTTGACTAAATTGGGTCTTGGATTTCCCATGTGCATTCTGACATACTGCTAAGTTGTTATACTGAGCTTTGAATATGAAGAAACACCCATTGGTGTGGAAGTGACTGCTGCTGTTGTTCCCAGGTGCCCTTTAGTTGATTTCAAATCATAGTGACCCAGGAGCCAGAGAACTGCCTCATAGAACTCTCTAGGCTATAATCTTTATGGAGTGTGCAACCTAATTAAAGCCTTTGGCTGCTAACTGATGTGGTGGTGCAAATCCACCAGCCATTGTATCAGAGAAAGCTGTGCCTTCTGTTTCCATAACGTTTACAACATCTCTTCCTGCCTCCCCTGCACCCTCCCTCCCTGAGTAGTTCTGAGTCATTCACGTACCACCTGCAGAGCACTGAACCACCTGCAGAGCTATCAGGACAACTGTGGCTGTGAGGAGGTCCCTACTCTAGGGCAAGGAGTGGCACATTCTGGCCTTTGACCAGGGACCCAGTCACACTGATTTGCTAAAATGGCCTTGTACTTGGCCTCTTGGCCTGCAAAGCCTAAAATATTTACCATCCAGCCCTTTGTGGAAAGTGTGCGGACCCCTGGTCTAGAAGATCTGACAGTCTAGAGGAGGGAGAGGGAGGCAGACATAAACAAAGCTTCCTGTGGATTCCTGTGTGGTTTGGGATGGCCTCTGTGAGAGAAGCACGTGGGTCCCTACGAGATGAGTCTTGGTGAGCCTTGACTGAGTTCTGGGCACCGATGTCCTAGTGTCTGTCATGCCATCTGCTGCCTGGTCCAAACCAGTTGCCCTCAAGTCAACCCGACTCATTGCTATCCATGGATGTCCAAGTAACTCTGCGTATCATCGGGGTTTGAGGGCTGATGCTTTGGAAGTCAATCCGCAGGCCTTGCTTTGATGGCAGCTCTGCGTGAAATCGAACCTCCAGCTTCTGGGGCAGTAGCCGAGCGGCCACCGTGACTGCACCCTGACTCTGTGGGGCAGTGGCATCCTGTCCTATAGGGTCACTCCGAATCATAATCAACTCAATGCCCCCTGATCATCAGGTTTTTCTCCCCTTAAACTGCTGGGCAGGAGTAACTGCCAAGCATTGAGTTAACGGGGCTCCTTGTCTAAGTGACTATGAAACTATATTGATTGTCCTTTTTGTTTCTTTTATTTCTAAAATAAAAAAACTTTTTGAAAACTTTTTCTTATAGATAATTCACATCATTTTTGCTTCTGACAGCTTAAGAACTTATCAACCTCCCAATGACTTGTCCAGCTCCCCACTCCGATGTCTTCTCTCTCTTGTAGAATATTCCTTTCCCATCCCCTAAATTCACCTGTCTACCCTCCAGCTTACTGCTTCACCTTCCCTCCCGTTATACTTCAACTCTTAAACAAACTTTTCCCAGCGTTTACAAGGACATTGCTGTATTTAGCTCTTTCCATAAACCTGCGGCTCTGGGTCCACACCCTCCGACCTCTGTCCACACCCTCCTTTTTAAAAATAGACGTTTCCTCCTTTGGATTCATTTGCTAAGTCAGGAACACCTCTGGAGTGTGTTGCCTTGTGCCACAATGAAAGGTAGGTAGCCTTCCAGTTTTAAGGAGTATTTGCCACAAAGGTTTCCCATCAACGTGTAAGAATGCATTTATACTGCTATTGTCTAAAACGATCAATTGTACAAGGAGGTGTGGCTGCAGCAGTCAGTCAAAACTGAAATATTGAGGAGGGTTCAAAGATCTCACTGGTGGAACGAAACGGAACTACTGTATGCGATGCTGAAATACGATGTGAACGAACACACCCAAACACACCCAAATAATTAAATGCAGCCTCATAGCCCAAAGTTGGGGTTGTTTGTTTGTTTTTTAAGCTTTCTATTGTAAAGATTTATAGAGAAGACCATATTTTTTACAGTCAACATTCTGTGCATATTTGGATTCAACTCATTGCAATCCCCTCTGTTTCCATACCTTTTCTTTCTTACCCTTCTGAACTTTGTCTTGCATCCCAAACTTTAAAAGGACAGGAAGACTTGGAACTATTGCAAGAATGCTTGCCACACGTTGTAGATATTCTGTGGGCTGGTAATGTTGAAATGTTCAGTGGCTAAGTTACAATGGCTAAGGGACTGTCATTGAAACTTGACCTTTGATAGCATTTACGTGCCCAATCACAACAGACATTTACATTTTTCTGGTTTGCCAGTGACGTTGTTTCAGGCTTTCAATGAGATTAATTTACACTAAAGACTGGAGTAAGAAAGCAGACATTTTTATCCCTTTAAGAATGTCAACCATCCTAACAGCAGAAGGCAGTTCTCTTCCGAAAAGTTATTTGAAACCAAGGCTTTCAAGGCTACCTAAGGAATCCCTATCGAGAAACGGTTCCTTTAAAGTAAACAATAGACCTTATTTATTTATCTATAGTAGCCCTGGTGATGAAGTGGACTGAAACTTGAGCTACTAACCACAAAGTCCGTCGTTTGAACCCATCAGTTGATCCACAGTAGAAAAATGGGGCTGTCTGCACCCCTAAAGATTTAAATTCTCCAAATCCCACTCAAAGGTTCTACTCTGTTTTAAGTTAGAATGCCCTCAATTACAGTGAGTTTGTAAATGTATTTGTCGGCTGTTGTGCTTGTTGATTAGATGTTTGCCTAGGGCTGGGCCTCCTCTGAGCAGGAAGACTTCTTGCTGTGGCTTGTTAGCAAGTGTGTTAGTCTGGGTGCTTTAGAGAAACAAATCCACATAAACTCATGTATAAGAGAGTTTTGTATAAAGGTTAAGTGTGCATCAAGAAAACATCCCAATGCAGTGCTGCCCAAGGCCACAAGTCCAACATTAACCCATATGTCCAACACCAATCCACAAAGTCCTCCTCCATCTCACAAAACAGAGGCAATGATGCTGACTGCAGGAGGAAAGCTGAGTCAGTGAATGTGTAAGCATCTCAGCGCTGGCAGGGGTCTCCACATGGCTGCTCCAGCACCCAGAGGTGCATCGGGGTAGGTCCATGTGGCTTCTCCTCAGGGATGTCTTGCAGGAAGTCAGCCTTGCAAGCTGAAACAGGGAACTGGCTAAGGCAGTTCCACCCAGGTATGGCCATCACAAAGCAAGAAACCTGAGAACTAGAAAGGTGAAGCTCACTGAGCCATTTATCTCTCCGCCCTTCAATTAACCCCACATGTGTTTATAGGCCAGGATGGCACAATAAACTAACTCAGAAAGCAAAACTGCGTCCACCCCACTGCTAGCCAGACTGTTCCCATGGTATAGTCCAAGGCTGTCATTCTTTAGCGAAGCAGATTTCTGCATCTTTTTCCCTGGGAGGAGTTGGTAGGATAGAACAGCTGACCTTGTACTCAGTAGCCAAGCACTTTAACCACTAGTGAATAGCCCTGTATAACAAAATGATTGCCTTTTATACATGTGAAATTTATGCATTAAAGAAGACCAAAGAAGAATCAATACATTTCAATTATGGTGCTGGCAAAACTCCTGAAAGTACCATTGAGTGCTGAATGAACAAACAATTCTATCTTTGAAGACATACAGCCAGCGTGCTCCTTAGAGGCAAGGATGTGATACTTCATATCATAGACTTTGGACATGTTGTCAGATTGACTAGCCCCTAGAGAAAGATATTATTCTTGGTAAAATATAGGGGGCAGTGAAAAAGAGGAAGGCCTTAGACAAGTTGGATTGACATGGTGGCTGCCAACGTGTCATAAGTACATAAGAACAATTGTGAAGATGGAGCAGGGCCAAGCAGTCTGTTGCTCTGTTTTTAATAGGATTGCTCGGGGTCCGAACCAACTGAATGGCACCTAGTGCCAGTAACACGTTTGGACTGGAACCTTAATAGCAAAACTCTCTGACTTCCTGCGGTGTGTTACAAAGAAAACGCTTGCTGAGAGGTGGAACAGAAAGAGTCCTGAGAGAGGTGAAGCTGAAAGCTGTCAGCAATCAGACATTAAGATGTGGAATCAGATTATTACACTGGCACTCCAGATGTGAAACAGAAGATTGTTTTATTAAAATGGAATTAGTGCAAAGTACGGGGAACGCTCTTTAAATAGCTCAGTCAACTTTTGGTGAATTTCAAGTGCAATCCAAACCCCACAACAGTGTAAACTCCTCTAGCTCCCAGTTTTTCTGGATTTTGTCTCTATTTTTCGATGGTTGCTTCATTAAAAACAGCACTGTGAGATCACTTGCAGGCTGTTTTATTTATACTTGTGAGAGTTTTCTTCCAAACACCATTCTTTGACATTACTTTATTACCATCATAAGGATTTTGACTCAGACGATAAAGAGAAAATACAAAGAGAATAATGTTTCTCATGAAGACTATGAGCCTGAGGTTGGAAAGCATTCAAAATACCACTGGGGAGAGCTGCTTCCTCAAAGTTTAATTTAATGTCCTGGATGAAGCAAAGCTTTGGGGACCTTCATTTGATGGGGCACATTTAAAAATAAAAAGAAATACTGAAAACACTCATTAATACTTAAAATGTAGATGGTACACATCTAAATCTAGGAAAATTATAAGTCACTGAGTTAGTTAAAGTTTATTGTGTCAACCTGGCCAATAAACACATGTGGGGTTAATTGAAGGACGGAGAGATAAATGGCTCAGTGAGCCTCACCTTTCGAGTTCTTGGGTCTCTTGCTTTGTGATGGTCAGACCAGGGTGCAGCTGCCTTAGCCAGTTCCCTGCTTCAGCTGGCAAGGCTCACTTCCTGCAAGACATCCCTGAGGAGAAGCTGCAAGGACCCACAACGATGCAGCCCTGGGTGCTGGAGCAGCTGTGTGGAGACCCCTGCCAACGCTGAGATGCTTACATGTTCACTGATTTGGCTTTCCTCCTGCAGTCGGCACCATTGTGTGTGTTTGGTGAGATCGAGGAGGATTTGGTGGACTGATGTCAGACATGTGGGTTAATGTTGGACTTGAGGACTTGGGGAGCACGAGGTTGGGCAGCACATGTTTTCTTGATGTGCACTTAACCTTTATATAAAACTCTCTCTTATACATGAATTTCTGTGGATTTGTTTCTCTAAAGTACCCAGACTAATGCACATTGGTTGTTTCAAACATCCATGCTTAGCGGCCTAATGAGTTACCCGGGGCTCTTAGCCAACACCCCCTTGACAATTGTTATTTTGATCTATACAGTTTATAGGAAGTAGAACTCTAAAGGCTTGTCCAAGAAACAAGTGTTTGCTAGCATCTTACCCAGGACCGATTTCCAAGTCCAAGCTCCCTCCTTCCTTTAAGTCATGAATGGTGTATGTCACAGGGGCCAGCTCTACAATCGGCAATAATTTTATCTCATTTGTTTTAGAAATAAAAACTAGCTGAGAATCTGTAACATCTACAATAATATAAAATTCCCATTGTTACTTGGACTATCAATTAAATATTCCTTTTGTGATGACCAATTGGCAGAATGCTAGTCATCCAAAATTTTGTTGTTTTGTTTGTTTGTTACTTTTGTCAGTGTAAGATTTATATAGGCATGAATTGTGTCACTTACTACTTTCATGGCAATATTGTTTGTGAAAGTTTTTCCCTAGACATAGGTTTTAATGGAACCACCTGGACTTCATGAGGCTAATGTCTAGTCTGGGTTCTGCTAGGCCACATCAACCTTGGGAAGGCTTCCAAAAGTTCATGGAAAAATGGAATAAAAGATAATAGGGGTTTTTGAGGCCCATCTTCCATGAAATAATATAGTGAAAAGGATTGATAAGCTCCTCTTAGACTCTTTCTTGTCCCTCAGTGGCACAGATGATTGGGGTACTTAGCTGCTAACCAAATGGTTTCCTGTTGTGAACCCACGAGAGGTCTGGCCATCTACTTATGAAAATTCAGCCACTGAAAACAATGCTCTGACAAACATGGAGTCAGAATCAGTTTAATAACAATTGTAACTAAAATAGGCCTCTTTCTAAAACTTGCCCTGGCGGCACTGTGCAGTAGGTGTTGGGCTGATAACCGCAAGGTAGGCAATTCAAACCCACCAGTAGTTCCAAGCAAGAAAGATGAGGTATCAGCTCCAGTAAGGAGGTAGAGTTTCAGAAACCCTGTTTCCGGTCACTGTGAGTCAGAATCAACAGGACAGCAGTGAGCTTCTAAGACTTCTAATAACAATGCCCTGTATTATAGAAAACTTTACATTTACAAAGATCACATACATTGTGTTCGATCTTCATAGCAATTTTGTTATATAAGTAATGTAAGTATAGCTGTCAGTGGAGAAAATTGAATTCAGAAAAGTTTAACAAAATGACTAATAGTAGCTTGGCCCAGTTTTTCGCCTAGTAGTCACATTGTGAGTAGTAAGCTACTCATGTAAGTAGTTCAACTGTGATAAAAAAATTACTGGAAAATCTAGTCCACCATCACTTCTCTTACCGTGATGTTCTCAATAGGTTTCCTCAAGTCAGTTTCTACTTCTGGAAGCCCTATGCAATGAACTCCCTTTAGGATTCCCTTGAGCCATAAACTGTCTTAGACAAGATAGATAGCACTTTGTCCTGTGGAGCCCCGGGTCAGTAGGAAATGCACCAGGGTTTTAGTGAAGCACTTGACCATTTTGACACTAGGGGCTCCTTTTTGTGATCCTAGCTGTAGAAAATTATATATATATATATATATATATTTTTTTTAAGGCTTTGTGTGAGTAATGGAGCTATGAATCTAACAAGGTCACATAAATTTTATTATATCACAAAAGAGTAAACTTAAGATTAATTTCTGAATATCAATGTCAATAAACATTGCCTAGAAATTAAAGCATTTGGTTAGAACCATACACTTTGGAAAGATAAATATATTGTGTTTATGATATTGCTCATAACTGTATCACTGATAAAGTCTTATGTTTGGAAGGAATAATAAGGCCACTTGGCCTAGTTTCACCCTATGCTTGGATGTATCTGCGAACAACCGAGGCCACTCACTCTGTCCTCAGTAGCTGAGATGATTAAGCTGAGCTAGACCTATCCATAGTTCTCACCCATTTATTATAGTCAATTCATTAAAGCAAGAAAGAACAAGTCTAATTCCCCCTTACATGTCAGTTCATTAAATATTTTCACTGTCACCATTCCCATTTTTCCCTTTTTCACTATTCCTCAGATAAATTAATTCCTTCACCTCCCTGCTCAGCTACCCTAAATGTCCCAAACAGTACAGAACAGAATTAAATAGACCAGCATCCCAAAACAACAAAGCCAAACCCAGCGCCGTCGCATCAACTCTGACTCAAAGTAACCTTATAATCGAGTGAAATAGTCTTAAAGGCTTCCCAGGCTGTACATCTTTGTGGAGCCTGATGGTTACTCCTTTCCCCTAAGAAGTGGCTGATGGTTTCAAATTGATGATCCCCTGTAGCTGAGTCCTTAAACCGCTCTCTCACCCAGGCTCTAGCTTTTAAAAAGATTTCGTTATCGCTAGGTGTCATTGAGTCCATTCTGATTCCTCGGCAATCTGTGCCCAAAACAGAGCATGGCCCGATCCTATGCCGTCTTCACGGTTGTTGATATCTTTGAGCCTGTGGTTGGGGGCATCTCACTGGGAGTCTCCGTCTTTCTCTCTGACCCTCTGCATTACCAAGTACGCTGTCCTTTTCCAAGGACTCATCTCATCTCTCCTGATAACTTGTCCAAAGAGCATGAGATGAATTCCCACCATCTTGTTTCTAAAGAGCCTTCTGGTAGTATTTGTCTTATTTTTTAACAGTTTTCGTGACATGTCATTCACATGTCATTTCAGTATTTGACAATGCTTTGAAGCTATGTGGACGGTTTTCAGTGGCTCCTTCCCCTGAAGTGGGGAGCTGAGTCTGTCTTTGTTTTCTGCTCTTCGTCTGGAAGCTCCACTCAAACCTGCTTCCAGCATCAGAGCAACACCCTGGCCACTACAATGTGACTGACTGACAGCTAGTTCACACTGTACTGAAAGCATTCGCCGGAATATTGGCTCCAGGAATTGATGGTATATCCAGCAAAATGTTCAACAAGCTGAAGAAGCACTCACTCTTCTCGGCCAGGAAATTTGGAAGACAGCCACTTGGCCAACTGACTAGAAGAGATTCCTATTTATGCCCATTCCAAAGAAAGGTGACCCAACAGAATGCTCAAACTCTAGAAGGATATAATTGATACCACGCATGTAACATTTTACTTAGGATCTTCCAACACTGGTTTCAACAGCACATTGACAGTAAACTGCCAGAAATTCAAGCTGGATTCAGAAGAGGACATGGAACAAGGAATATCATTGCTGATGTCAGATGGATCTTGGCTCAAAGAAGAATATACCACAAATATGTCTATTTTTATTTCATTGACTATGCAAAGGAATTTGACCGTGTGGACCATAACTTTGAGGAAAAATAGGAATTCTAGAACACTTCACTGTGCTCCTTCTGAATGTGGACATGGATCAAGACGCAGTCATGAAAACAGAACAAGAGAACACTGCATGGTCTTGTTCAATCTGTATGCTGAACAAATCATTAAAGAAGCGGGATTATATGAAGAAAAGTGTGGTATCAGGATTGCGGGAAGGCTTATTAACAACCTGCAACATGCAGATGACACAACCTTGCTTACTGAAAGTGAGGAGGACTTGAAGCACTCGTTGATGAAAATCAAGAACTGTAGTCCTCAGTTCGGATTAAAACTCAATGTCAAGAAGACCAAAATCCTCACAACTGGGCCAATCGTAACTCATGATAAGTAGAGAAAAGTTTGAAGTTGTCAAGGATTTTGTCTTACTTGGATTCACAATCAATGCCCATGACAGCAACAGTCAAGGGAGCAAAAGACATATTATTGCATTAGGTCATAGGAGAAGGGAGTGGGAATGAGGCAGGTCATTTAGCAGTCAACAAAATGGAGTCTCTGTGGCCAGGCTGCTTAAATACACGGCAGCCCTCTTGGTTGAGTACTAGTGGCTCTCTAATTTACACTGTAGGTTCAGGTAAACTTCACAAGCACAGCTGAATTCTCTGTTGCATCGACTGCGGTCTTTCCGGGAACAGATTGCCAGCTCCTTCCTCTCGCGGAGCCTCTGGGAGGGTGGAACCATTAAACCTTCAGTTAGCAGCATGCCACTTAACCACGACTCCACCAGGACTTCGTCCTCCATCTTTCTCGATGTTTCCAAATACACCAAAAATGTAACCGTAATGTTTCATTTCAATCATCCCAAATTAACTAAATGCTTTATATCATATAGAAAATTCTTCTTGTGGAATTTCCAACCTACTGCTAGCACATTGGTTTGAAAAACATGTGTGTGGAATGAAGAGAAGTAAATGACAGTGGTTCACACCTACCCCTCAAAAGCCTCTCAATCCACTGCCACTGAGACATTGCCCACTCGTGAAGACTACAGGGCTTCTGGACCAGTAAATCTTGATGGGGCAGCCCTCGTCGTTCTCCTGTGAGTGGCTGATGGGTTTGAACTGCTGACCTTGAGGTTAGTAACCAAGCGCATAATCCACTCTGTCACCTGTCCTCTCATAAGATAATCATTTGGAACTTTTTAGTGAGTTAGGGGAATGTTTACAAATATAAAATAATTTTAAGTAAGGGGGAAAACCACAAAATTATATAGTGTGCTCTCCATAGATGGGGAGAACAGAAGGAGAAAATAGCTGAAAAGAGAGAACAAAGCAAGCACCGTGAGTATCTCTGAGTGGTCATCTGCGAGGAGCTCGGTGGCACAGGCTTCTGTGCACTTGGCTTCTAACCTGAAAGTCGGTACTTTGGACCCATGAGTGTCTCCGGGGAAGAAAGATGAGGCAGTCAACCTCCATAAAGGTCGCAGCCTTGTGAGACCCCATGAGGCAGGTCCACCCTGTCCCAAAATGTCTCGATGGGTGACAATGGACTCAATGGGTTTTCCCTTCATTTGTGTTACAGGTGATATTATTTTCGCCATCAGACTTTTCAACAACCATGGACGGTTTCTTGGTTTAAAACAGGGCAACCCTGATAGCACACTCCAGGAGAAGAGGGACTTTGTTATGTGCCCCGCTGAACTTCAGCGCCCACGACAATCCTTTTCGTAACCTGCGAATTAGCTCACACCATGGAGATGAGAGAATTTCTCCCTGAAAATAATTTTCTAGCATATGTATGGCAACTCTGAGGAGATAAGAAAGAAAGAGAGGAAAGAATGGAAGGGTAGGTCCAACGAAAACCCTTACACACTAGAATTGGTTTATTGTCCCGAATGCAAACAATTCTCCAAATGCTTATGCCTGTGGTACAGAGAGCTATCAGTGCTTTCATGTTCAAAAGCTGCCGTGGAGGAATGTGATAGCATGGGGTGTTTCCCTTTTCCCTAAAAGCTTTAGTGTTTCTTATAATTCACACACACACACACACACACACACACACACACACACACACAAACCTATTTCCCTCTTTCTTTTGAGGTTGAAAACATACATGAGAAAGAGAGGCATTGAAACCAGATTAAAAAACCTACAGGTATGTAGTGTTTCGAAGGAAATCTTTTATTTCAGTATTTACCACTCACTCCACCATCAAGGGCATTTGAGACCAAGGGAGCGCCAAGGACCAGCAGCCCTGCACTTCACAATTGAGGAAGCTGAGCTCAGGGAGGTCACAGTGCTGACTGCAGGCAGAGGAGGAGCTTTCTGACCTTCAAGGTTGGTCATTAACAGCCTCTTGCCGCAGCAGCTTCTCTTTAAGTTTCTCTCTCCCTTTCCTCAGACAGACCCTTCCTCCACTGTTGTCTCCAGAGCTGGTAAAGGATGTCAGATAGGGATTTATATCAAAAGTAGGGTCAAAACGACGTCTGGGAGCACATGGTAGGCTTGAACTAGTTTCTTGCCATGAACTAGAAGCGGCAGGGACCCTGTGGGTAATTGACTTGAAGCACACAGGAAAGCTTTTTAATTTGCGGCAATCCTAAAGGGAGGTCCACCTGGTTCTCATAAATGATTTGTGACATCTCTAATTAAATGGATTACTTTGACACTCCTTTGGACGGGTTTCTATCCCCCCCTCCCCCATTTCCATAAATGATAAAAACATAGTCTTGAACACTAGCGCGAGTACCTGGAGCCCTGGTAGTGTAGTGGCCAAGCGTTGGGCTGTGATTCGCAAGCTCAGCAGTTCAAGCCAACAGCTGCTCCTTGAAAAAATGATGGGGCTTTCCACTCCCATTATGCATTACAGGGGCAGTTCGATCTTGCCTTAAAAAGTGGCTATGAGTTGGCATCAAACCCTTAGCAGGGAGCTTGAGCCTATATGTATGAGGGAGCCCTGGGGGCATAGTGGGTTCCATGCTAACTGCAAGGTCAGCAGTTCGGAAACCATCAGAACCTAACCACCTAACGGGAAAGATGAGGCAGACTATTCTCATAATGACGGACAGTCTCAGAAACCCCCGGGGCAGTGCTACCCTGAACAACTCGATTGCAATGCTTTTGGTTCGATTTTGTTTTTTTATTCTTTTTTTTTTAATCAATTTATTGAGGCTCATACAATTCATCACAATAAATAGATCAATTGTGTAAAGCACATCTATACATTTGTTGCCCTCATTATTCCCAAAATTCGCTTTCCTCTTGGG
>NW_022103918.1:16376646-16399148 GCF_000313985.2 Echinops telfairi
CTGCGGCCACTGCTGGCGCGCGGCTCGCAGAAGCTAGAGCGTTTCAAAGCGTTCTCGGTTTGCTTTGTGAGTGGAAATCGCACGCATAAAAGAGACTCAGGAGAGACCCTAGTACTCTAGTTCTAATTTCTGGACGCCATCTCCCCGTTCCCTTCGCCTTACCTCCCAATTTTCTGGTCTGGCAGCAGGAGCTCTGGACGATGCGATGCGTCCTATCTGGTCCGGAACCAAAGCGAGAGTCCCCTTTTTTATTCTTTTAGAGTGTGAATACTCTCTTTTTTCTCTATTCGTCAATATTTATACTCGATAACTTCTTCCCCATCTCCTAATTATACTTTCTAGCGTTGGGCTGCCCTATTTTGTAAAATGAAGGGAGTTGTCCATTGGAAAACTACAAAAACCCTAATTGCTTATTAGCCCCTTCTCTTCTGATATATATAAAATCAAGACTTAGTTTCTTTGCATTCCCCATCTATTTGATTTTGCAACTTTCTTTCCAGTTTGTCATATTATTGTGGAAGCTTTATTTCCTGCTCAAGGTTTTCTTCTTGCGCATTTTTTTCTCCCTTATTTAATCTTGTGACCAGAATAATGCTACCTGCCTAGAATCATTAGTATTGCCACCAATTTTACAAAGTGAGATTTTAGGGTTAAACTGAGTAGTGCCTTCTTATCTTTAATGCAGAAAAGAATGTACAGATGACACCTGGGGATACACTTGCTCGCATGTATGCATCCCCGTCATCCCCAGCTGTCATCAGCAAGCCTGTCTATGAGTGTCAGAAACTCATCCAATTTGAATTGTATCCCCTGGCCCATTCCAGAGACTTAGTCCTATTTCCACCATAGAGACATTTTGTTGCTTTCATCACATTTCTAAATTTGAATTTAGACTATTTCTAGTGATTTTACTATTTGAGAATGCTTCAAAGCTAGGACACAGTGTTCCTCAGAGGCAAAGATGGCAAGGCTTTATCTGACATACTTCGGAGCTATTGTCAGGAGAGACCAGTCCCTGGAGAAGGACGTCGAGTTTGGTAAAGTGGAGGGGTGGGAACAAGGAGGAAGGTCCTGGATGAGATGGATTGACACCATGGCTGCATCAGTGGGCTCAGACACAGGAGCAGTTGTGAGGATGGCGCAGGAGCATGCAGTGTTTTGCTCTGTGGTGCAGAGGGTGGATCTGGGACAGAGCTGACCCAATGGTACCTAACAACAGCAGCATTTCTTTCTTTCCTTTTTTTTTTTTTTTTTTTTGAAATATGGTATTTCTATTCTATGCTTTTATTTCTTTTTCCCAAAGCCTTTTTATTGGGAGGTAATACAGATATCTTATCACTCCATAGTTCAGTCACTTCAGGCACTATTGCACAATTGCTACCACAATCAGTTTTAAAACATTCTCTTTCTTCTGGAACGCCTTGATATCAGCTCCCCTTTGTCTTTGAGATAGTTAAGGTTGATTGTGCCAACCTGGCCCTAGATAAGCACATGTGGGTTTCATTGAAGGGCAGAGAGATAAATGGCTCAGTGAGCCTCGCCTTTTGAGTTCTCAGGTCTCTTGCTTTGTGATGGTCGGACCAGGGTACAGCTGTCTTAGCCAGTTCTTAGCCAGTTCCCTGCTTCAGCTGGCAAGGCTCACTTCCTGAAAGACACCCCTGAGGAGAAGTCTCATGGGCCTACCTTGATGCAGCCCTGGGTGCTGGAGCAGCCGCATGGAGATCCCTGCCAGCGCTGAGATGCTTACACAGACGGTGTCATTGCGCGTGTGTTTTGTGAGATGGAGGAGGACTTTGTAGATTTGTGTCGGACATATGGCCTAATGTTGGATTGGGTTGGGATGTTTTCTTAATGTACACTTACCCTTTCTATAAAACTCTCTCTTATACATATGAATTTTTGTGAATTTGTTTCACTAGTTTATCCAGACTGACACAGTCCCCTCCCTCCACCATTGTACCCCCACCCCTACCCCTCAGAAACCCTTATTCTACTTGCTGTCTCTCTAGATTCATCAATCCTGGGTGTCATGTACTAAAACATTAGAAAAACATACATCAAAAATTCAAGAGGGCTATCCCTAAATGACAAAATACATCAGAGCTAAACCTCAATATGAAGAGAAAGGGGGAAAACACATAAAATCTTGGAAACCATACCAGGCCCATCATGTATGGGAGGGATCACCTGACAAGGTTTTAACTATTCGAGTCAGGTCTATCATTTAGATCTCCCATAGTTATCTCTCCAATGTGCTCTGTTTTGTAACCAGTTTCTTCCCATCCCTACATTATGTGTACAGGGAATCACCGTAGGCTTATATCCTGTACAAATCTCACAAATGTACTGTGAGCTCCTACTGTCCTCCGTATCCTTCTGCAAACCAGAGTCTCACAATTTGGGCTCTGATACTATTTCCTCCTCCAGCTCTGGGTTATATGATTTGCAATCCTTTGGTCACTGCTGTTGGAGGGCTTCTTTCATGGGGGCTCAGTTGACATCTCAGTTAGATGGTTGCTTGTTTGGAAACAAACCTTTAAAACCCCTATTTTATCTGATAGCGGAGCACCATCTCCCATACCTTCTGTGTTCCCTTCCTGAGGGCAAGTATCGAGCAGAGCTGTGATGTAAGAAGTAGTGTGTTCTTAACTTGGAGCTAGGATTCAGTGTGCATCCCAAACCCATTCCCAGATTGGTGTCTTTTTAAAAAAAAATCTGATTTTGGCTCCCTTTAGAGCCCTCCTTATTAATTTATCAATTATCTCCCTAGAACACAAAGATCTTCCATTAGTGATGTTATTGATTAGCTCCTGGTACTAATTTTACCTGGACTAAAGTCCTGGTACTAATTTTACCTGGACCAAAGTAGACTCACTACATATTGCAATTCCTGAATTATTCACATTGTACAGAAGAAATCTTGTCATGGTTGGATGCTATTCAAACAAACAATGGCAGTTTGTTGTCAGGAAAACTTACAGTATTCATTGAGAATGTCAGTCACAAGTTTGCCAGAGTAATACATATCTTATTCCAGCAAATGGAGCATTGATATGGTCAGTCAATGATTTTCTGCCTACTGACAGTTCAGTACTCTTGGTATAGCTGTCTTCTGCTTCTTCAAACACCATGAATTTTCAGTCTGAAGTCCTCATGTTTTAGGTGTGTTTGAGGTAGAGTCCAGTTCACCTAGTGGAGTTTCGGCATCGGATACCTCTGTTGAGGCCTTTGGAGGGTGCTGTGGGTCCCACAGAGTCAGAATTCAATGCCTCAGTGTTCATGGCACTTGGCCGGGTACCCAGAGTGTGGCCAGAAGCTTGGGTCAAAGTGGCTTATTCCATGCCTCTTACATAATTCATAATGCTAGATACTGTACTGGTCCCTCTAGAATCCTAGGCAATAATCTCAATCGTCAGAACAAATTTTTACCAGAATTGCACATATACTGCTAATTTGTTCCAAATGAGGTCTCGGAAATCTTATAGCCCTCAAAAGAAGATGATAAAATTGCAATACTTCTACTTTTCCAGGCACAGTCCTGAATCATTTATATGAATTAATTCATTTTATCTTCCAACAGTTTCTTGAGGGAAGCTCTAATACTGCCCCCATAGCAGTATAACAACAGGGACATGGAAGCACATAGCAGTCAGACTCAACTGCTAAATGAAAGGTTGACAGTTTAAATCCACCAGCAACTCTGGGAAACGAGACCTGTTTGCTCTGCTTTCATAAAGATCACAATTTAGGGACCAGACCCACTCTGTCACATGGGGCTTTTATGAATCAGAATTAACTTGGGGACGTAGTACCACAGTCTCAGGTGATGGTTCAGTCAATTGGCATACTACAGGTCATGAAGACAATATTCTAATCCTACTGTGGTGCACAATGCCTGGGATCTTGAAAGCTAGTAAGCAGCCATCTAAGATACAATTGGTGGTCTCTACCCAACCCACTGCCACCCTGCCAAAAATAAAATAAAACAAAACAAAAATCAAATAAAACTTGACAACCCCGAACAGGAACAACAACAAATACAAAGCTTCTTTACAAAGAGTCTTCAACGTTATACAGTCCTTCTGTGTCAGGGTTGGGATTGGAAGCTAAGCAACATGGCTTTCTGTAAAATCTCTTCCCCGAAGATCCATGGGGGGCTTGACTACTCACCTAAAGGTGGCAGTGTGAACCCACCCAACGGGGCCATGGGAGAAAGATCTGGCAACACTTCTATAAAGAGGACAGGCCAGAAAACCTTAGGGAGCAGTTTTACTGTGTTTACTTTGTAGCATATGGGGTCACCGTGACTTGGAATCAACTGGATGGCAGTAGGTTTAGTTTTGTTACTTTTCCCAAGCAAACAAATAGTCAAACAGTGCTGGGAAGTGGAAGGATATAGATAGATAGATAGATAGATAGTTAGATAGATAGATAGATAGATAGATAGATAGATAGATATAATAAAACTACAAATGTGTTAGCCCATTCTTCATATTTAGGATCCCTATCTCCAGCTATGTGTTAAGCAATGTAATACACTGCAGGTCATCAATTTTTATTATTGAATAAATGCATAATTAATTATGAGAGTATAGTCATTTCATAATTACTAAAGAGATAACCAACCTGTGTCTCAAACTCTGGCATACCAACAGATGAAATGATGATTTTGGCACTAAAACACATTTCCCCATTCAAAGGCGACTGCCATTGCCCATAGAAGCCCCGCGTACCGATTTCAGGGGGTAGCGAGCTGGCCTGTTAGTGGGAGTGGCGTTCTGACCAGATGAATGAGCCTTGGAGTGAGAAAGACGGAGAGACTGATCTTTTTACTTAATTTACACTTTCCCCTTGTCTCCATAATAGCTCAGCAGAGCTCATTTATCCTAAGAAAGCAATCCCTAATCTCCTATGAAGTCTGAAATATGCTATGTGGGTTAAAAGCAAGTTCATCCTGTGTGATGATTGTCTCAAGTTATGGAAATGCCTGAATGAAGAAAATTGCTTTTCCCGTCACTGGATCACATGAAATGTGAACGTTTCCCAGGGAGGGATGGCTGGGGCTGGGGTGGGAAGAAGTGATGGTTGGTGCAACCTCTGAAATTCCATCCCACCCAAGAGCCATGTACCACATCTGCCGTGTGTTTATAGTCTGAAGGTTTTCATAAGGGTTGTAAACATAAAGTTAAAAGGATTTCTAGAGCTTCAGGGGAGAATATGATATTTCAATTGCATTTGGTCATTTCTTAAATTTGCCTGAAAAAAAATCCATTAACAATGGAATTTAATTTTCATACTCAGAGAAGTTAATTCATTCAAATTCATACCTTACAGCAGATTTTGGTCTCCCTTTTTCCAATAAATAATCAGCCCCATGGTGCTGAGAAGGCTACTTGTTTTCTTTCTTTCTTCAGCTGGCTTTTCCATGGAGCCTGTTCCCACCCCAAATGTACAAAAGTAGTGATTGATTAGACATAAGCAGTACTTTAAAGTAAATTAAAAGTGAATTTAAGCTGTAAAGCAGAACTAATGCAATAGTATGAAAACCATGTGGGTATTTATAATCAGTAAAGCATTACTAAGTGAATACTTAAACATCTCTATTTATTTTTTTAAAACCACCTAGAAACAAAACTCACTGCCTGAGGCAGTTAGTTTATTGTTCCAACCTGGCCAATAAACACGTGTGGAGTTAATGGAAGGGCGGAGGGGTAAATGGCCCAGTGAGCCTCGTCTTTCGAGTTCTTGGATCTCTTGCTTTTTGATGGTCGGACCAGAGTGCAGCTGCCTTAGCCAGTTCCCGGCTTCAGCTGGCAAGGCTCACTTCCTGCAAGACATCCCTGAGGAGAAGCCACATGGACCTACAATGATGCAGCCCTGGGTGCTGGAGCAGCCATGTGGAGATCCCTGCCAGCGGTGAGATGTTTACACGTTCACCGACTCGGCTTTCCTCCTGCAGTCGGTGTCATAGTGTGTGTTTTGTGAGACGGAGGAGGACTTTGTGGATTGGTGTTGGACATATGGGTTAATGTTGGACTTGTGGACTTGGGCAGCACTGGGTTGGTATGTTTTCTTAATGTGCACTTACCCTTTATATAAAACTCTCTCTTATACATGAGTTTCTGTGGATTTGTTTCTCCAAAGTTCCCAGACTCACACACTGCCCATCGAGGCCATTCCAACTCAGCAGTCCCGTGTAGGGTTTTCAAGGTGGTCAATCTCTAAGGTAGAACATGGCCCCAATTTCACCTGTGGAGCAACTGTGGAGTTTGAATGGATGACTTTACAGTCTACCTTCTAACACTTACCCAATAGTGCCACCAGAGCTTTTTAATAAATGATTAGCAGATGTTCAATAGTACTTTGGGGTAAATCGCTTGGCCTCTTTGAGCCTTTTCGTCTGTAGCAGTCATTGCTTGCCATGCCGACAAGTCACCGAGATTCGATGGGATGCTATAGATGAAGGCCTTGGCATAAAGCTTGAAAAATATGTGTTAGCTATTGTTGGAGTCCACGGGCGATGCACACAGTTAAGCATTAGACCGCTGGTGGAAACATTGGAGGTTTGAACTCACCCCAAGGTGCCTAAGAAGACAAGCTTGGTGGTCTACTTCCAAACTGTTGCAGCCATCAAAGCCCTATCGAATAGCTCTACTCTGCACACAAAAGGCTGCCGGAGTCAGCACCAACTCAACGGCAACTAACACAACAGTTGTTGCTGCTGATACTATTACGGAGCCACAGCTCAGCAACCAAAGCATGTTGTTCTTGGTGTCTTGATTTTTCGGAACATCCCTGCGGTTATTTGGGGCACGGATTCAGAAAATTGCATTGGCTAGACTACATCGGTTCTAGTTTCTTAGATATGATGTAATACTGAGTTTTCAGTTACAACATTATATTAATTTATTAATTCATCATCTTGGTTTATAACTATGAGAAGAATTCAGACGCATGAACTACAGGATAAGACAACAACGGGTAAGCAGTCTTTGAAAAAGAAATTAAGTATTAAGGGACTTCCCAGGGAAGCTGTATATGGACCCATCCATGGTGGTTGGTTGGTTATGCATTGGGCTGCCAATCATAAGGCCAGTGGTTCAAACCCACCAGCTACTCTGCAGCCTGGAAAAGATTTGAAGGCTGAGAAACCCAACGGGGCAGTTCTCTGTCCCACAGGGTCACTATGGGTTTGAATTTCTTCGATCTTGAATTGTTACGGCAAGTTTTTCTTTTTGGTATGGGAGGCTGTGTGACGTAGAGAGTTCGATAGTGCAAAGCCAGATCGCAGTATGAGAAGAGTGGCAAAGGGGAAAAAAAAAGAAAATGTAAAAGTCACATATATGGGAGGTGTAGGGGCAATTGACGATGTGGAAAACAGGCTTCGCGACCATTTTTCATCCAATGTTTTTGGTGCATGGCGTGTGTTCTGTACCCCCAAACCTAGAGCTGACGGGGGAGACTGGTGCCACTTTTGGAATCAGCAGGTCAGATATACCCGCAAATAAGTCTAACACTATGGACACCAAAATATATACTAGTCAGTGAATTCCTCCTCCCCTAGTTGTCCTCCAGATTTTCAACTCCACAAGGCACTGTATCCTCAGGATTGAGCGCAATGCCCAGCACCTGGAAGTCTGAATAAAGAAGGCATAATTATAAACAGTCTTTTTAAAGACAAAATCTTCCTGGCTCATTGACTTCACCAGTGAATTTTTTTTACTGCTTAGAAGCGCCATCTCTTTCATTATAATTTCCTTTCATTTGAGACAATGAAATTGCTAGCAGGGACATCAGTAATTTAAAGTAGGATTGCTACAATAAACATTTCTCAAGATCATAGGTGGAATTTATTCTCAAAACCTCAAGTTCTGAAGCTTTACACTTCATTTTCCCCCCATATAAACCTATTAGAAATATTGGATACCTTCCAGGAATCTAATACTTATCATGTTTTGTTTCTCTCTCAGAGGAATTATAGGAAGTCCGGAAGTTCAAAATATGCATAAATCAACTGTCCTACAAAATGCAAATTGATGGGCTTCTGAATACATCTTTCATGGGCAAAAATGCTTTAAAAATATTGATGAGGGCAATGAATGTACAAATATGCTTTACACAATTGATGTATGTATGGATTGTGATAAGAGTTGTATGAGCCCTAATAAAACTATTAAAAATAAATAAATAAATAAATAAAAATGTTGTTGCAAAGGAAGATACTAAGAGGTATATGACAATAGAAGACAATTTCAGTAAATGCAGTAACATATTCAACCCTGTAAGAGAAGTAATATCTAATCATTTGTAGATAGATAAGTAAGTACATAGGTATGCCCAAGACGGAGTTTGTATAGGAACACACCTACATATATACGTAAAGGGTACATATACATATTATAAATGCTCATTTATATGCATTGAGATAACAGATAATTTAATGGGTTATAGTTGGAGAAACTACTTAGACACTGAGATGGAAATTCTGGACATGAAGGCTAAAGACCAGACTTAAAGTTTCAAAAGAGGAACTCCTGGGTCTATTGCTCTGATAAAATCTTCTAACTTGAATCTAAAGACACTCCTGGTGGTCTTGTCCCAGACAAATAACAGCTGTGGCTGTATAGCAAACTGAAGAATGTGTTCCTCAAAACAGTGCACATTAGCCCCAAACCAAAGATGAGGGAAGGGATATCAGAGAAACTGGATGGATGGAATTGGGGAATCAGTGGAAGAAAGAGGGAATGCTGACACAGTCCACGTTTTGCAACCAATGTCGTTGAATGATTTGTGTGTGAACTTCTGATCTGAAAAACTGATTTGCTGTGTCAATGCTTTACCTAAAGAACAAGTCACATGCTTTAAAAAGCCATGGTTGATCGCGCTACCAAAAAACTGAGTTGCTAAAGAAAGGCTGTTCCTGAGTGTTTGGACACAGGAAAACCCCTAGTAATCTCTGTGTTTCCCATTTGCCCAAGATAAGGATACCCTTCCCCAAGCGTCCCCTTAAGATTGAGCATACAAATCAGGGTCACCTGTACTTCAGAATGACGTACAAAAGTAATTAATATTAGAGTAAAGTTAGCTGCCTGAGGAAGATTTCTTGTGTGTGGGGTGGCGGTGGAGGTGCTAGTGTAATACGTTAATAACTTGTCTCACATTTAAATTCTTAAAAGTACATGGAATCTTAAAAGAGGGATGTCATTTTCCCAGAAGAAATAACAGAAGCTTTAGGCAAAATTTTAAATTAAAAAAAATTTTTTTGCTTTCACTGAAACACAAGATATTTGAGCTTAAAATATAGAACTCTTAGGATATTTTGTTAAAGAGGAGGTACATTAGGTTCATAATGCTAATGAGGTCTGAAAGGTCTAGGTTTGAAGAGGAAGAAGACCATGGAAACCAAATTGTATTGACTTTAGCCAAGTATACCTACCATTTGTAGCCATTATTCCACTCTATGTGTTGTCTACAACAACACAGAAGTTAACTGTTCAGGAAAGGAAATCTAGTACAAAAATTATTCAGAGAAGAAAACCCCCAGCACTCAACAGAATTATGCTTTTGCAACCATTTTCTTCTCTGACGGAAACCTCTGAACCTCACAATGTTCCTTAAAAACTGGTTGCCTAACATCAGATACAACTGCCTGGAAACAATTTGTTGTAATGTCCCTTCAAAAGAGCAAAATGGATATTGCAACTATATCATCTTAACAGTCTTATAATTACTCCACAAGGTCATGAAGTAATGAATGAAACTCTCACCCAGAGAACTTAAATAGTAACTTGTGCAAATCTGATCAAAATAAAAGGCAAAAAAAGAACTCCAGAGTTGACCTAGTATTCTGTAGGGCAAAGAGCATGTATGTACCCTTATTGGTTAAACGCAAGGTAGCAGGACAGCTGTAGATCCAATCTCTGGCTGTTCCAGGCCTTCATTAACCGTTGATGCCTATTTATCTTGGTATTTTCCCAGCTTCCCTCCTCCTACTGTCATACTGGTAGCCAGAAATGACTCCATGAGCTCCGATCATTTATGGAGATGCAAGGTGACCACTGGAAATAGGAGAATGGATCACCTCAAAGGCCTTCCATCCAATTTTACCAAAATAATATGCTAATTATGTAGCAGAATATGTAACGGGAACTACCCAAAAATGCAAATTTTGATGATGCTGACCAACATATATTTTGGTGCCTCAAAGATTAGACTTGCTGATTCCAAAAATAATGCTACGTTTCCCCTATCAGCTCTAGGCTTGGGGATACTGAGCGCACGCCATGTACCACTCTTCACTCTGCTCACCCATAAAAAACCATCATATTGCAATGTTGCGTTAGCTAGCCTAAGATCGAGGAAGTACACATTGGCTTTAGTTAAAGTAGTTTGTGCTGTAAAACATATTTGGGTTAAATTATACTTCACATAGTTGCCTTTGGTCCAAAGAGATATTTGAGCAGTGCGCATTATAAGAACTGGGGATTTCCCCCCAAGTATCCCTTCACCTCTATTAGGAACTGAATAGCAGGCAGTTGCAATTTGTTATCTTAAAAGGGGGCCAGAAATAGAAGTTGTTGTACAATAACAAAGGGGTCCCGATTGGTAGTGGCTTATATGTTTGACTGCTAACCACAAGGTCAGCTCTTTGAGCCTGCCAGCCACTCTGTAAGAGCAAGATGAGATTTTCTGCCTCCATAAAGCAGATGTGTAGCCTCAGAAACACACAGAAGTTCTCCTCTGTCCTCGACGGTGGCTATGAATCATAATCGACTGACTGGTAGTGAGTTTAGTACAATAAATAGGGATGCAAGAGTTCTGAAACCCAAAATGTGTCTGTCAGAATTCAAACTCCTTAATTAAAATGCTCGGGTCTTCTTACAAGATGGCACAACTTCTCCCTCTGTGCCTAGGAACTCTCAAAGGAAAAGGCAGAAGACTTGTTCTCATCAAAAAGCGTGGAGTGAAGCTCCCCTCTGAGACATTGAACATGACTTTCGACACCTGTATAGCAAATATGTTCTGCAAAGTGTATTCCATACTGTGGAGGAGAAAAGGTTAGATCTTCAAAAACATTGGATGAAAAGTGACCGTGAAGCCTAACTTTTTCAAATCCTTAATTGCCCCCACACCTTCCATCTGTGTGCCATTGTCCTCATCCGCGTCTTATAGGGCCAGTGCTTTCTCACTGAGGCTGCAGGAAGTCAAACAGTATAACTGTTTATAGTGGAGGAGATGGATGTGTGCTGAAAATGACTTCTTTTACAGGGTTTTATATGAGCTGATAATATCTTGCAGGTGTAAGTTTGTACACCTTTTGTCCATTTCGACTTTTCTTTTCCTGGAAGATAGTCTGGAAAATCTATTGCTGGGATCCTGTGCATTATCTGGGCGGGGATTAAGTTACCATGATGATTCTGCTTTACCACATTTTTAGGTGTGCTAAATTGTATGCACCTGTCAAGGGACCAAGAAGGCACTGCAGAGTCTAGAGGGACAGAGGTGACCCATATAATATGTTTTAAAACCCATAGTACATTTTCAGAAATGCTCCTTGATTTAGCCTGCTTTTCGTTAACGAAACTACATGACGTCAACAAGAAATTCAAAATGGAAAAGGATTGAGGCCTGCAAGGGTTAACGTGATAGCTGAAGAATGAGTAGGGTACTACAACAAAGATGACCCGGGGGACGGTCTATGTAAAGGGATCGACTTTTTCCATGAAGTCATTGAAGTCCCATCACATCCTTGGCATTCATTGCTCTTGGTGCTGAGAATGCAGGAGCTGAACAAATCAAATCCCTTGCCTTCATGAAATTTATAGTTCAATAGTGAGGAACAGACTAGACACAATGTACCAAAGAAGTTTAAAAGATTTCAGGAATATAGTGCTGCGAAGACTATGGAAGAGTAAATTGAATACGGAATACAGGTGTGGAGTTGAGGCTGATGTCGGGGTGACCAAGAAGGCCACCCTAACAAATAACCTTTGCGCTGAAATGGGAGATAACCTTTGCGCTGAAATGGGAGAGAGGTAAGAGCAGAGGTGTCTTCAACTTCTTTAAACTGAGCTATACAAACAGAATTTTTTTCTTGATTGAGATGAAGAAAATCATGAAAGGCACAGACAGGTATAGGGGAGTAGTTTAGTAGGTGGTTATGTCATGAGCTTGTTTAGCTGAAAGCAAATAGTATCACTGAACACAGCAAATGGCGCAAACCATATTGTCCAGTGTCCTTGAAAGGCAGCCTAGCAGGAAGCCAGGTTGGAACTTAGGGGTGGCAGCCTTCATCCTAGAGGTAGCAGGAAGTCATGAGGTATTTAAGGGTATCAAATTTTCATTTTCATATTGGAACTGGCTTCAATATAGCAAAGATGTTGCCTGTGGGGAGTGCCATGGGCAAGAGTAAGTGCAAGACATAGATGTTAGGAAACGCAGGAGTTCAGACAAGGCGCTGTGCAGCCTTAGGTCATGGGGTGGTGGCGGAAGGCGAGGAGATGCTGGGAGATTAGATGAATGTGCTAATCGAGGGAAAGGTCATAACTTAGGAATGGGTGGATGTGGAAGTGAGAGAGGAGGAAACGTCAGCGAAGGCTCCTAGTTTTCTGCCTTGTCCAACAGGATGGACAGTGATTTCGCTGGTGGAAATATGAATGACCACAATTAGGAGCAGACTTAAGGAGAAAAATTAAGGTCCTTGGAATGTCCAAGTAGAAATGACAAGTAAGCAATTGAGCGCTCTGCTCTAAGCTCAGGAATGAGTTCAAGAAAGGGGGGTTACTGGGTGAGAACATGCTGCAGCTGAAAGGACAAATGCCTTAAGAAGGTCTGATTGATATGTGGGATCAACGGGTTTTCTGTCAGCTTAGGTGAGTCAGGATTCTCTGTGGTTTGACTGCTGACAACTAGACCCACGAATCCCTTGTGATGTTATGTAACACCGTGTAATCAACTCCACGATGGATTCTGCTAGCAGTGACCAAACCTTTGTCTGAGATTAGAGTGGAGTATAACCCTCTCATGCGTCACAGCCCTGATGCAATGGAAAGGTGGTTTCCTTGGGGACGTGGCCTATTTCCTACATAAGTAGGTGCTTCTTGCTGGGTCTGAGTCCTGCCTTTGACTCATTGATCTGTCCAGTTCTTTGGACTTGAACCAACAGCCTACCATATTGCCTCTCTACCCTGGGAGTCTTCTGTGGTCTGCTCTGACCTGCTGACTTTGGATTCGTTCACCTCTGCAATCACCAGCCTATGTCCGTCCTGCCTATTTGGGGTTCCCCAGCCCCCTAGCTACATGAGTCAAGGAAATCTCCAGCCTAACAGTGAACCGCAAACTTGGTACCTGCCCAGACTTGGACGTGACTGCATTGACAACTAGGTGAGCCCTTTTTTTGATATAGATTTCTTTCTAAATATACATAGAGAAATTTCACTGATTTTGTGTTGCTAGAGAATCCAGCTTACCACCATATGCAAGTGAGAGAAAGGATAATCAATTAAATAAATTCATTTTATGTAATTGAATTCATTTAATTATTTATTTGAATTAAATAATTATTTAATTATTATTTGAATTTATTTATTTAATGATTAACTAAACCCACTGCTGTCAACTCAATTCCAACTCAGAGTGCCCCTCTGTAGGGTTTCTGAGGCTGTAAATCTTTATAGGAACAGCAGCCTCATCTTTCTCTCACAGAATAGCTGATGATTTTGAAGTGTCAACCTTGCAGTTAGCTTAGCTGACAGCACCACCAGAGATAACGTCCACACGCAATGAGAAGGATGAGACTCAAATAAAGAGAGGCTTCATATTTTCCCCTCGATTGAAAATGATGGGCACAGATACAAATAGATCTGTATGCTTTACATATCCCACAAATGCACGCACTGGCTCCTCTCTGATAACTATCTTATTATCCAACATTTCGCATTTATAACAGCACCAAAGAAAACTGCTATCTGACTGTTTTGCACATCAATGATAAAAGTGCAGCAGGAACAAATACTGAGGTGGGAGGTGAGAGTAACTACTATTCATGGTTCATGCTACATGCTAACTTGAGTGGGCCATGATTCTCAGTGGCTTGCAGTGAAATAGTGATGTAATTTGACAGTTATGTACCAATGTACTCCTAATTGTGTGGGCTTTTTTCCTGCTTCATTTTTTGCACAATACCCATGATTGCATAACAACCTGGTCTTTAGCATCTACCCATGTCAATAAGTGAAGAGTAGCTATCTTGTGCCCCAGCCATGAACCGTGCGCAGCTCAAAGTATGGGGAATATAGGGATACAAAGGAAATCTACCTCAGCAGGAAGACTCTCATCAGGAATTTATCAGAAAGCAGAGATTGTGCAAGTATATTGCTAGAGCTGAGTTCACAGGAACCGTAGAACACTGAGCACAGTTAGATACTCACCAGAAACTTCTGAAATGTAGACATGCAAAAGCTCAGGGAAAATATGAATATGATTTCATGGCCTATGATGCTGAAAAGAGGCATCTCAAGAAGTTTGGGCCTCTCCCATAGACAGGCTCTGATGCGGGGGATTTACCCCTCAGAAGTGGCAAAGAAGGTTGCAGTATGAGATGGGAGTCCCAGGATTGAATTAATTGTTTGTAATAAGGAGTCCTGTAGTATAGTGGTAAAATCTTCAATCAATAATTGAGACACTGGCGGTTTGAACCCAGCCTCTGGCTTCCTGGAAAAAGACCTAGGGATGTACCTTTGTAAGGTCTGCAGCGTACAAAACCCTGTGGGCTTGCTCTGCTTGCTCACAAGGACTTGCTGTGAGTCCGACTTCCCTTGATGGCACCCAACATAAACCATCTTGGGCAACAGTTCCAAGAGTGTGAATTTTTTCAAAGATATGTCTCACCATTTGTTGTTGTTTTGTTTCTGAAAACTGGAGCAAAGGACTCCGCCGACACAGGTCATTAAACTGTCAACCATTACTGGGCTCTTCACTGATCCCGATAGAACTTTAATCTGGCTTTATCCTGTTTCACAACCTTCCACCATGACCACTCTCGAAAAATGCGAACTTCCTTAACCATCACCTTTTGTCCCCATCTTATCTCCATGTTCCTTTGTGGGTTTTGGTTTTTGTTATTTCGGCTTGTTGTTTCCTCATGATCTGTTTTCTTTCCACTTCTTACGAAACCCAAACTAAACCCCTGCCACGCAATCCATTCTGACTCCCAGTGACCATCAAGAACGAGCAGAACTGCTGTAGGGGCTCCCAGGCTGTACAGCACATCTTCTTACCACGGCACTGCTGGTGGGTTTGAACCCCTGACCTAGTTAGCAGCCAAGTCTTTTAACCATTAGGCCATCAGGACTCCTTTCCAACTACTAACTCCCTCGACTACCTCCAAGGTTTAACTGAAAAGGAAACATAGCTTTAAGCCCCGCTTTGTCCTGTAGTACTCTGGGAAGAAGATTCCTTTCCCCATGGTTTGAAGAAGCTCTCTGGCACGCTCCTAGATCCCAACCTTATGTTTTCAGTCATCCTGATTATAGACTACCATATACCTGTTTATAGATCTGTGTATTCTTTTTTTTAATTTAAAAAATACCATTTTATTGGGGCTCATACAACTCTTATCACAACCCATACATCCATCCATTGTGTCAAGCACATCTGTACATTTATTGCCATCATTCTCAAAACATTTGCTTTCTACTTGAGCTCTTGGTATCAACTCCTCATTTTTTCCCCTCCCTCCCCGCCCCCCTTCCTCATGAACCCTTGATAATGTATAAATTATTATTATTTTGTCATATCTTACACTGTCCGATGTCTCCCTTCACCCACTTTTGTTGTCCATCCCCCAGGGAGGAGGTTATATGTAGATCCTAGTAATTGGTTCCCCCTTTCTACCCCATCTTCCCTCCACCCTCCTTATACCGCCACTCTCACCACTGGTCCTGAAGGGGTCATCTGTCCTGGAGTCTACCTACCCTCACTACCATGCACCAACATCTGGGTTATTTCTCCACATTCATTCAATGCTTTGGCATCTGAGATACCATCTTTCTGTTCACTCTAAATCCTGATGCATCGATTTAGAAAATACACCTGTTCCCCCATGTTCTTGGGCCTATTCAATTCCAAAACGCTTCAAAACCAGTTTTTATTGGACTACTATTACATTAGCAGCATCTGGGGCCTACTCATCTAGGGCTGCTTCAACTCTAAAACAATGGTTTGCAACATGGCACTCTCCAATAGCGATCTCCTGTAGTTGGCACCTTCTGAGCTATTGTTGGACTTTTTCTCTGACCTCAGGTGACATCCTTTGACTGCCTCCATTTCTCCAACCCCATCCTGACTTCTTTTCTCTCTAACTAGGTTGGATTGCATAATTTTCAATCATTATCCAGTTTCTTAAACAATGTTAATTATTGTTTATTATATTGATTCCGATTCTTTCCACCATCCGTCTCCAGAATCTAAAATCTGGACGAACCCTGTTATCGAGTTTCTCTGACCCTACTCATGTGACGCCAGGCACAGCCATGGCAAAGAGCGTGGGCATACGGACTGATGCCTCCAGTTGTCTCCAGTTTGAGCTAGGCCTTCAATCTTGTTCAGCCCGCCCTGCTCTCTGCCCCTCACAATCTCCCCAACAGCTCCTCCACTCCTTCTCCATCCTCCTCCGCAAACACTTTTCTGGTTGACTTCTCTTCCTATAGCAAAAGACCACACAAATCCTAAGGCAGAAATTCTGTTTATATTCCCAGGAATAAATTGCACAACCTGTCCACTTTCTTTCCCCCCAAACTTTTCAACCACATACCTGAGAACACATTGATTAGTATTTACAATCAGTAATAGGTCCTTCCTCCTGTTTAAGATTAATTTTATTCTCAGCTCTTCCTTCTATTGTGGGCACTTTCATTAGCAAGATTTTGCTCTTAATACTATGCCAATACCCTGTCTCTCTCTCTCGTCTGTTTTTTTAAAAAAGGATAAAACATGCTTTAGTACCTCCCATATTTTAAACATGAAGAGTATTGGAGGTATGGCTATCTGAAACTCTAGAGTCACATCTCTTCTCACACCACACTCTGTCAGTCTTCTTGACTGGCCCCTTGGTGTTAACCTCCTGGCTCAGGCTCAATCCTGAGCTTGACATACGGATACTTCTGGGTGTCTCTGCTTGCTTATTGCTTGTCTACGTTAGACTTGACACGACAACACTTTTCATATACCTTTAGTCACCCAGCCAGTTCCCTGAATTAGAACCTCGAAGTTATCCAGAGCTCCTCCTTTTCTCTCATGGAGTCGTTTATGCAATCTACCTCTAAATATTTCCAAAACCCATGCTTTTTTCCCCCCCTTTCCTTTTTATCTCAAGTTTAGAGTTGCACCATCATCCCTTTTCACCTGGGTTGCAACTCCCTAATCTGCACTCCTAATTTCCTTCGGATACTGACAGCCTCTTTTCCGTTCTCAGCATCACAGTCTTTCAAGTGCTATCTCTCTACTTAAACCTTACAGAAGTATGCTGTATCATCTTTCAAAGCCCACCACTAACTGACCTTCCATCCTAATCTTGCCCATCTCCCCTTCGCAATGAGTTCCCTCCCTTTTCTGGAATGTCCCATATCCTCTTCCCTAGGAGATTTGGTCCATGCTGTTCTCTCTGCATGACAAGAAAGACTTTTGTGACTTCAGTTTAAACCCAACCTTCTGGCTTCACTGTAAACGTCTCTTTCAGAGAGACTCTTTCTTAGCTCATTTAGGTCCTCCTGATGTTTCTACAGAGGAGCCCGGGCAGCATAGTGGATTACACTTTGGACTGTTACCCTCAAGGACAGCAGTTCAACTCCACTAGTTGCTCCGTGAGAGAGAGATGAGGCTTTCTTCTCCTGTAAAAATGCATAGCCTTGGAAACCCAAAGGGGAAGTTCTACTCTATTCTATAAGGTCCCGATGAGTCAAAAATCAACTAGATAGCAGTGGGGTGGGTGGTTGAGGTGTTTCTCTGGAAGGAATCCTAGTGGCATAATGACTAAAAGCAAGACAAAGCCACCACTTGCTCCAGGAGAGCAAACGTGCCAGTCTGCTTCTGTCAAGATGACTGTATTTTTATTCTCTCTCTCTCTCTCACCAGCCACACCCAACTCCACAAAGGTATTTTCATAAAGGTGCTATGTTAATAGTTTTATATTTTGCTGTTAAAAAAAGAGAAAGAAATACCTTGAGCAGGGAGGGCATGGTGAGACGAGACTCGCCCAGATGCATTATTTTTTTAATGTGGTTTGTAGCCTTGCAAACCCTATGGAGCTCTTCTGCCCTACTACACACCAGAATAAACTCAATGGCAGTAAATTTGGGGTTCCCACATTTCTCAATGATTGGTCTTACCACATTCTACTGCATTATCTTGTTGCCTGTATGTGTGTGTGTTTTTTCCCTATAGCATAGAAAATGAAAACCCAAAAACCTAAACACACTGCTGTTAGGTCACTTCCAACTCCTGCTGACCCCGTTCATTCTCTCCCTGCCCGAGTTGATTCCAGCTCGGGGTGGCCCCCAGACAAAGTAGAGCGGCCTCTGTGGTCTTCTGTTGCTGTGAATCTATATATTTTCCCTCCGAGTAGCTGGTGGTTTGGGACTCCTGATCTTGCAGTTAGCCTAGCAAATAACCTGCTGTGCCACCAGGGCTCAGTTACCAAATAAAGCACAAGTATTCGTTAGCATTTCTGGGATTGTAACTCCTTTCAGGAGCAGTAGACCTGTCTTTCTCTTGCAGAGGAGCCTGGCAGGTTGAACAGCTGGTTTTCCATTGAGCAGCCCAGCGCTGAACCCAGCCCACCAGCAGGGCCCTGCCCATGCTGTCAGCTCAGCTTAGGCAGCAGTGCGTACACACGTGTACCCCATGCTCAGCATGGTTCTAAAGGTAGGCCTCATCTCAACTCATTTAAGTTTCACAACAGTCATTATTTCCATGTCACACGATTACTGTACACCTTTCCCATCTTCTGTGTTTCGCATGTTGTGGGCATTCAATAAATATTTTTGAATGAAAGTTTGAATGAGTGACTCCATTGCATTTAGACAGTAAGGCACGTTCATGGATGCATTGGCTAAGATTAATCGGCTGAAAGAAAATAGTGCTCTGGAAAAAAGGATCCTGACAGAATAAGCAGTAGTTGGAAATCTTGAAAGTGCAAATTAGAAACTCCGATCATGCTTTCACTGTACTTCACGCTGGGAAGGCAAGTTTAGCAGCTTTGTGCATTGTGCAAATGTACCTGTCTTTTAGTATTTTTCCACACATCATCCATGCACTTGACAAGTATCTATTACAAAGCCACGTCCTCTGATCATTCCAGACGTGAATGACTGATCAAGACACACCCTATGGCAAATGTACATTTACAAATAATTGGGCTTTTTCCTTCTTGAAATAAACCTAGAAACCATGCCTGAAACATGTGTTCTTACATTACAGTCCTAGCCCATGCACTAGTGAGCTCAAAGTCATCACTGCCTCGGTGATGCACAAAGCATTGTGGCACACCAAGCGCTTTTCCACCTCTGGGGGAGGGGGAGCAATGAGTTCCTTGAGCACATGAGACAGGGCTATATTTTCATCAGGAAATAAAGTACTGCTTGTCAACACCATGTTGCTTTTCCAGTAATGTTGGTATATTCCTTTTTAGGTTACAAAATAGGAAAACTTCATTTGTGGAATCAATTTGCCTATTTGAGAGATATGTGCTTTTGTTTCAAGAGTTACAGTACTCAGAAAGCATTGCAATCCCTTGAATTACCAAAATACACCTTGAATCGTGAAAGGGAATCCTGGCTATAGCTAAGGAAAGTCAGAAGGTAGATTTTTTTTTTTTTTTGGTACCCTTGGGTACCCTTCTGGTGTAGGAAGTAGTCAGCAAAAAATTTCTCAAACTGGAAGCATAGGGACACCAAAGTGACAAGTGTGAACCACTCAGCAAACTGCTGGTATGCTGTCAGGTTCAATGTCAATTATAGTTGACTGAGTTAACGTGGTTGGCTGGGTCAGGGTTGAAGAACGCTCCAACCCCGTGACTGATTGCTGTTGTTAGTTGGTGTCCAGGTGATTTTGACTCAAAGCCACCTCATGTGACAGCCGAGCAGCTCCAGAGGGTTTATCTCCCTAATCTGAAAGATACAGAAATGTTGGGGGTTTTATTAGTCATTTTATTGGGGAGCTCCTACACATTTTAGAACCATCCATCATTAAATTGTATTAAGCACTTATACATATGTTGCCATCAACAGTTTCTTTCTACTTGAGCCCTTGGTATCAGCTCTTCTTTTTCCTCCTCCCTCTCCCATCCTCCAACCTTCTTGAATCCTTGATCAATTACATATTATTATTACTTCATATCTTACACTGTCCATTGTCTCCCTTCACCCACATTTCAGGGGGCTGGCTATATACCCAACCTTATGATTGGTTCCCCTTTTCTTCTCTTTCCTACCCCCTTACCTTCATGATATCCCTGCTCCCACTACTGTTCATAAGGGGCTTATCTGTCCTGGATTCTATGTGTTGAGAGCTCTTATCTGTACCAGATGAGAGCTCTTATCTGTACCAGATAAGTGCTCTTATGTGTGCATACTCTGGTCTAACTGGATTTCTAAGGTAAAACTGGGTCATGATAGTGGTGGGTTGGTAAGCATTCAGGAACTAGGTGTTCTTTTTACCTTTTCCCTGCCTTGTTTTGTGCAATTAGTTCAAAGGGATATTGTGTTCTCAGATAGTACCTGAAGTTCTAAACCTAAACCCCAAAGCATTATCAAATCGACCTTAAGCTGAGAGCAACATTAGCCAGTATAACACCCTGAAGAAGTAGTTTGAATCAGGGGTTTTGAAAAAGTTGTTTCAAATCCTTGGGTGTCTCTAAAACACTTTTAGGGATCCACAGGATCAAAATCATGTGACCCCATTTCAAAGCTAATCTCCGTAAGTTCTCCTCTCTGTCAAGTGTGTGTAACTGTCATACCTACAAATAGCAGTCAATAGAGTACTATCATGTAGGAAAGACCCAATTAGAAGTCCATTCTCTGCAAGTATTTGATACCACTGTTATCTACTGCATCCTTCTTGCTGTCAGTGTTGGAGCTGGAGTCAGAACTAGGCACAAGAGGAGGAGCCCATATTACACTGTTCTTACTTGGTCTTTGTAGACACGTGCCCATTGAACTAGTGTGTCCGCTATAGGAAAGACGTTGTGAAGTCTTCATGAGGGTCTGCAATTGGCAGTGGGGGTGGGGGGATCTGGGGGACCAGCCTCCTCAACTGAATAAGTCCCAGGGGCAGCTGTGTAATTGAAGGGTAAATTAAAGCAATATCAGACAAGGCATGACAGGAATCACCTCTTCCATGACAACCAGAATAAGAGAAGGGGGGCTATGGACTCTCTTAGCAGGCTTATAGAATCTTCTTCCTCCACCAGAATCTGCCTCCCAGACTCCTTTAAATATGAGTGTAGAGCATTTGTCCACATACACTCTGTTCTCGGTTCTCAGTTTCCCACAGGCTTGAAGCACTTTCTAATGAAAATGAAAGACTACCATCTTTAGTATGGATTACACCTCAACCTAAGAAAGCAAAATTCTTCACAACTGGACCTCATATTGCAACCTCATGATAAATTGAGGAAAGATTGAGCTTGTCAAGGATTTTATTTTATTTGGGTCCACAAGCAATGTCCATGGAAGCAGGAACCAAGAAATAAAGCAATGCTTTGCAATGGGCAAATGTACTGCAAAAGACCTCTTTAAAGTGTTCAAATGCAAATATGTTACTTTGTGGGCTGACGGGCACCTGACACAAGCCATGGTATTTTCAATCTCATCCTTTGCATGCGAACGCTGGTCAATGAATAAGGAAGATGAAAAGAATGAACACCTTTGAAGTCTCTTGACTGCCAGAAGAGCCAACATATCTGTCTTGGTAGATGCACGGGCAGAATGATCCTTAAACGCGAGGGTCACAAGGCTCCACGTACTTTGGAGCTGTTATCAGTAGGGACTAGTCCAATGGCAAGGACATCAAGCATGGTAAAGGAGAAGGCCAGTGAAAAGGATGAAGGTTTTCAACGAGATGAACTGAACCGGTGGCTGCAATGATGGGCTTACACACAGCAATGATTGTGAGGAAGGTGCAGGACAGACCAGGCAGCTTGCTGTACAGAGGGTCCCTCTCTAAGGCAGAGACAACTTGATGGAGCCACAAAAAACTAACAATGGCTGAAGGTTATATTTCCTTTTACATTTAGAACCAGTCTAAAAATGAAATTTCAGAGATCCTAATAGATATCAAAAGTCATCCTGAGTTTGAAATATGCAGTTTGAAGTTACCAATGGGATTAATACCACTAATACTTTAAAAAAATCTTTAGAATATGAACGTTCACAAGTTGAGAGTCCCAGTGCCCCATCCTAAGCAGGCAGGTGTCAATTTCATCAGTGTACTACTAGCATCTGGCA
>NW_022103918.1:16399745-16400992 GCF_000313985.2 Echinops telfairi
ATCCATCCATCCATCCATCCATCCAAACATTCATGCATGTGCTCATTTATTCATCTGCTTAAATAATACTAACCAACACCTAGAGTTTACCAAGCGTTATGAACAAAAGGCAAGGCTCCGGTCTCTAGCTTCAAAGAACCCAAGAGTACAATATGAAATTGAAGAGGAAAGCTAATGCAGCCAGAGACAAATTCGGACAGAAAATCTTCAGTCAGCTACACTCCATGGGCCATGTGACAATGAATGAGATCTCTGAACTTAAAGCACTGTGTTCTAGTCCTGAGAAAAACGTTGTGCAAGATATACAAGATAAGACACAGTTCAGTATAAGGGAAAAGCTACCAGTACACCCTTCTAGTGTCCATCCCTCCCATCTTCTCAGCGTCATCAGTCCAACTGTCAAATATGCCAGGTTCTGGCCACCTTTTCTCATTCAGTCCTACCAATAGTGCTGTGCCCATTGTCAAATGAGGAAGTGGCATCCAGCAAAGGCCAAATCGCTTGCCTAAGAGCATGGCTGGTCAATGCTAGCAGTAAAATTCAACCCCCCAAGAGATCAAACTAAAATTCAAATCCACATCTGCTTTATTTAGGTGTCAGTACTCTCCTTACATTAATGTTTTCAAGCAATGATCCAACCATTTAGAACTACTGAATCAGAGTGGGCATGGGAGGCTTAGGAGCTGTAATTTAAAGGAATACACATCCAAGGGAGGTTAGATGTACACTGCAGTGCATCAAGGGAACGTGGGTGGTTGGGTGGGGCAAATGGTTCACTGAGAGGTTAGAGGGTCTTCTCAGTGGACTTTGTAGGTGAGTCTGGCGATCTTGTACCAAAGGTCACAGTCTTGGGAAGACCACGGAGCACCCAGTTCTCCGCCGACAAACATGAGGTTGCCGTGAATCAGAATCCATCGGATAGCCACTGGAGATCGTGAAAGAGTTAATACTACTGGTGCCTTCTACACCGACTGAGCAGCTTCTTCCCTCTGGCTTGGACAATTACAGTGGACAACAGACCTGTGTTTGTCCCTTACACATTCACTCTTTCTTAATCACATTAAAAAAATACTCAGACTCCAGAAGTTCCTATAAATGCCTACCATTTTATTTAGACCTTCAAATTTCCATAATCTGTTTTCATCTCATCTTCTAGCCTGACTGATCGCCCTTGCTTTCTGGGTTTTTTTGGAATCATTTTATTGGGGGCTTGTACAATTCTTATCACAATCCATCCATCCATCCAT
>NW_022103918.1:16401550-16411806 GCF_000313985.2 Echinops telfairi
AGTTGCCTATAGATGGGCTTTGGGTCTCCACTCCACACCTCCACTTATTCACAATGATATGCTTTTTTTGTTCTGATGATGCCTGATACCTGATCCAATCGACATCTCATGATCACACCAGCTGGTGTGCTTTTTCCACGTGGGCTTTGTTGCTTCCAAGCTGGATGGCAGCTTGTTTACCTTCAAGCCTTTAAGACCCCAGATGCTATATCTTTTGATAGCCGGACACCATCAGCTTTCTTCACCACTTTTGCTTATGCGCCCATTTGTCTTCAGCAATCGTATCGGGGAGGTAAGCATACAATGATATGATTTTTTTGTTCTTTGATGCCTGATAACTGATCCCTTCATAACCATTTTGCCACCTTAATGAAGTATAAAAAAGTTATACCGAAAAGTTGTTTATTCTTTCACATAGTTAATAATTAAGAACAATAAAAGAGATATACAAAACTAGATTATAAGAAAGTTTTAAAATATTGACGAAAATATTAGGCAAAACCTGACAAAAACAGTAAAAGTGTTATTTAAGATATTTCCATATTGCTTCTTTTTGTTAAAATCATTTTTTTGGGAACTCGTACGACTCTTATCACAATCCATGCATCCATCCATTGTGTTGAGCACATTTGTACATTTGTTGCCATCATCATTCTCAACACATTTTCTTTCTACTGGAGCCTTAGGTATGAGCTCCTCATTTTTCCCTCCCTTCTTCACCCTCCCTCCCTCATGAACCCTTGATAATTTATAAATTACTATTTTTTTCATGTCTTTTCCATATTACTTCTTGACTGGCATCCTCACTAGCAATATTCTTCACTTTAATCTGAGCATCCTTGGCTGTGGAATTATCCTTAATCATCTTTTCACTGTAGGAGTAGGATCCCATTCCTTTACAGGTAGACTATTTAAACAATAGATACTATGTCTTACATATTAGAAATGTAGGCAGCTTCTCTTCTCTGAACGTATTCTGTTAATCTTTGAAAAACTCTTTTTCACTTCTGCTAAACTTAGAGCAATTATTCTGACATTTTTAGGTCTTTGAATACTTTCAGCAATTGCATAATTCACCATAATATCTCGTGGGAATTCGCGGCATAAAACAAAGCTGAAATAAATGACAGCTTGTCACCATCTGTTTGTTTGTCACTTTCTCTCTACATTAATTGTTCATTCACTGAAATAACATATGCAAGGACATAAGAATTCAGGATTTCATTAAAAGTATGATGAGTTTTATGAAATAAATAATCACACTTCAGACAATTATAAATAGTTTCTAGTTTACTTAGCCTTCATCTTGATAGATTAGGAGTTTTTTCTTAAGGATGAGTTATTTTTCAAATTATCTTTCTGATTGTCCACAAAGATGTAATTCTGTTTATTACTGCAAAGCCTCTCCTAAATGCTTTGCTCCAATGGTATTTTATGTTGGGATAATGGATATAGAACAAGGCTGAACTACTAAAAACAACTTAACAGGCAGTTCATACCTGAAGCACAAGGTTAAACTTCTCTGGGTATGTGGTCTCTTTAACGTCCCGATTTTTTGGTAGGATTCATGGTTTGGGTACAGAATCTACATTACAATTAATCATGTATTATATCACTCCAAATATGATGATAAAAGTAAGAGTAAAATTAATTCATTCTGGACTATAGAGTGTAGCCAAAAACGAATGTACTTTTTGAGTCAGTTACTAAAAATATTTAGGAAATTTTGGAAAGAGAATTCAATTCAGGGCTGTTGGTATGCAATCAGGAAGCCTTCTAGCATGTTTTCTGAAATGTCCTGTTACACCAGGAAGCGTGTGCGCATGCACGTGTGTGTGTGTGTGTGTGTGTGTGTGTGTGTTGGCTATTGCTTTAGTTATTTTTGACAAAAGCATTATATATATATATATGGCTAAGTAAAAAAAAAATCCAGGTACTAAGGTTTGAATTCCAGCTGATGTGTTTAAGCATGTCTCTGCAATCAGTAAATGACTGCAGAGTCTCTCAGTAATACACTTGCCTTCAAATATGCAGTCATAAGTGAGATTGCCACTAAACCTACATGGTAGAAGCACGCTCAATCCAAGGATTGTAAATAATTGTGTTAGTCCAGGTAGACTAGAGAAACAAATTTATAGGCATTCATATGTGTATAAGAAAGAGTTTTATATACAAAAGCAGTTGAATATGAGAAAATATCCCAGCCTAGTCCAGATCATGTTCATAAGTGTGATACTAGCCCCTATGTCCGATATCAATGTATAAAGTCCTCTTCAGACTCACGAAACACATGCAATGACGCCGAATGCAGGAAGATCACAGACCAGTAGTGGGAAGTCCTGTAGATCCAGTGGCGTTGTAAGCATCTCAGAGCTGGCAGGGGTCTCCACGTGTCTCCTCCACCTCAGGGCACTAGTGTAGCTCCATGTGTCTTGTCAGCTGCAATGTCTCCCAGGGAGTGAGCCTGTGTCCCACCTCCAGTGAGCTCTTTATCTCTGTGGAGTCTCCCAATGAGGTCATCAAGCTGTGACCTGATTGACAGGCTAGGCTCCACCCCTTCACTCTTAAGTCTTTTAGAAATACTGAGAATGAAAATTTTTGTTCTTTCTCTTTCTTTCCAGGAACCTCATTCTGGAAGCTATTAAAGAGAAAGGAAGCAATCATGTCGATGATTTCCGCTTTCTATAGTGGCAAGTCCATTCTTGTCACGGGGGGCACGGGGTTCATGGGTAAAGTGTTGATGGAGAAGCTGCTTCGCACCAGCCCAGATCTGAAGATCATTTACATCCTTGTGAGACCGAAGGCTGGCCAAACATTACAGCAAAGAGTTTTCCATATCCTAAATAGTAAGGTAAGACTTATGGGGAAAGCGGCATGTAATGGACAAGATGCTCTATTATCCACCCATGTCAGTAGAGTGGGTTCAGACTCACAGGGACCCTGTATTATGAAACTATAAATCTTTATAGGAGTAAAAAGCTTCATCTTTCTCCTGAAGAGTAGATGGTGGGTTTGGACCTCTGATGTGTTCTTTGACTTACTACCCGAACCCAAAAAGAAGGACCATTGAGTCCATTCTGACCCACCGTGACCTCCTAGGACAGAATGAACTACTCCCTAGGATGTCTGAGGCTGTAAATCTTTACAGGAGGAGGCAGCCCCATCTTTCTCCCTCAGAGCACTCCTGGTGGAGGGGAACCCCAGATTTTGTGGGTGGCAGCCCAACACATAACCTACTACACATCAGGGCACCCTTGACTGACTACCTGGTTCCCTGAAAGCCCCAAACCGCAGGAGGGACTGGAATATCCAGGCAGGTGAAAGAGAGGAAACAAAACAAGCTAGAACTTTCCATGTTGCTCATTGGTGTCTGTGGCACTGTCTCATGAGAAGTGAAAAAAAGCCTAAACTCTGTCCAGAGCAAGTGGGGAGATATCTATATCATGCAAATTATCATTCAAAAGCCCAAACACTACAATTCCCGAAGTGGAAAACCCTAAGTTTTAAATCTGTGCCACCAACAACCAACCTACTGCCGGGGAACGGATTCCAAATCATAGCATATAAATTCATTCAAACGATTCTCTGGTTTTCATTATGCCCCATCCAATCTTATATCTTCTTTTATATTTTATTCCATTATGTATAGAACAGATAGGATTGATAAGTAGCTATAAAGTAATACTTTCAATTGTCTACACTCCTCAATGTTTATCTATTTATATTTTATCTGTGGAAACTAGAGATGTATATTATACCATTATATTCATATAATTTTCTAGCTCTTCTAGGGTAAAATCATTGGAAATGACATAGTATACCTGTGAACTACCATATTGCCAACACTGAACTCTCTCTTCTAAAATAAATGAATAATATACATATCCTTTCATGTTTTAGTTAATCATTTGTGTTTAGATCTTTAACACATTGGGGTTCAACTCCTGGCTTATCAATTTGTTATAGGATCCTGAAAAAGCTTAAAAGTACCTCTTAAGCTTCAATTATTCCGCCTTTAAGATTAAAACAATAACAACTACCTCCCAGGATTGCCATAAGAATCGAATGTGGAAATGTAAATGTATGGGTCATAGTGCCCATTGGTATAGGAAGAATTGTTTTAGTTACATGCCATCAAATCCGTTCTGAATCATATCCTCACGGTCATTCTAATGTCCGCTCCCACCAATGCAGCCCTTGTGTCCGTCCAGCTGGCCAAGGGCCTTCCTCTTTCTCTCTGACCTCCTCCAGGGTCTGATCTCTCCTGACAACATGTCCAAGACATCTGACTCTTCACCTTGCCACCCGTGCCTCTAAGGAGCATTCTGGCCATATTTCCCCCAAGACAGACTGGTTTTTGCTTTTGGCAGTCCATAGTACTTTCGATATTCTTTTCCAACCCTGGAATTCAAGTGCATTGCGTTTTCTTTGGTGTTCCTTTGCTCTTTCACATGCATATGTGACCATGGCTTAGGTAAGGTGCACCTCATTCCTCAAAGTCACCTCCTTGCTTTTCAACACTTTCAAGTGACCTTGTGCAGCGGAGGTATCCAATCCAATGTGTCCTTTCATCTCTTGACTGCTGCTTTCACGAGTATTGATTGTAGATCCAAGCAAGAAATCCTGGACAACTTACATCTTGTCTCTGTTTATCAAGATGTTACCTATTGGTTTAGATGTGTGGAATTTGGTCTTCCTTACATGGAGTTGTCATCCAGACTGGAGGCTGCAATGCTTGACCTTCATCAGCCAGGGCTTCAAGTCCTCCTTGCTGTCAGCAACAGGGTTGTGTCACCCGCGCTTTACAGGCTGTTAATAAGCCTTCCTCCAATCTTCCTCCTTCGGAGCAGCTGGCAGCTTTAAAAACTGCCACCAGGGCTCCTGATAGGATTTTAAGTTAGGGCTGGCAAATTAAAATAGGTACTCTTTTTTTTCTTTTCAGTGCAGCCTTGATTCTGGTGTCTAAGAGCATTAGTTTTGAGTGGAGATATGTATATCTGACAGGGAAGCCCATTATTGACCAATCAATAAAACTCATGCTCAAATTTTATGGCTGGATCAGATTTTTATTCAGAATATCATCCAGATAATCATAACACTTTCTCCTTACTCAGCAGTGGGACAAATTATAATAATAAATCTACTAGAAGCTTACTACATAACAGAATGTTCAAAAAGTTTTCATGTCTCCTATCGTTTATCTTTGTAAACAACTGTTTCCACTAAAAACCATGAATATTGCGGTAGATGGGAAATTGGAGCATGAAGTTTTAACTTACACATATCCTATAGCTCGTGTATGAGAGAGTCAGACTACAACCACCTCTCACTGCTCCCTTGCAGAATGTCCATAGAGAATGTCCCTGTCCACTATACAATACGGTCCAGAGAATGAAATGGCGTGGGACCAAAATCTAGGGGAAACTTCCAGATCCTCTCACGACAGTGTTGCCTGGTTATGTATCCCTAATGGATTTTATTTATCTCACAGAGCAAATAGGCCTCTTTACCCTAGTAGCTTTCATGACAGCTTTGCAGGGTTTTAAATACTGTAAATAGTAGGGCAGAGAGTCATGGGGCCAGCACAGTCTTTCCCTCCTGCTTCTTCAGATGCACTGCAAGATCAGGGCATTACAGGGACATTACATTTGCTTTGGAAATGGTAACCTGGAGATGGAGAAATTCCTTAACTGGAATCTGAATCTACGTCTGAGAGGAACACTGTGTGTGTGTTGTTGTTGTTGGTGTTGTTTTATAATTTGTTATGTGATCAATAGCTCTACCTATGGAGCATCTACTTTGTTTCTTATCCCATGCTTATCACATCTGCATTGAGTATTAAAAGAAAACAACAACAACAAAAAAACGAACTTACTGCCATCGAGTCAGTGCTGACTCATAGCAACCCGCTGTGGGTTTCTGGGATTGTCACTGTTCATGGGAGTAGAAAGCCCAGTGTTTCACCCACAGAGCTGCTCGTGCTTTCGAACTGCTGACCATCAGGATCATAGGCCACGATACCACCAGGGCTCCTGGAAATGGGTGTATCTACAGTAAAATTAGGAACTAGTGAACGATTTCAAGTTTAAAGTCAGTGATTTCTTATTTCTGGGGCCGTGGAAGAACAGAGGAATTCCTTTCCTGGCATCAGGGGTTCCTATACATAGCGTAACAACTTGGCACCAGACGGACAAGTGGAAGAAGGAAAGAGGGTGTTCTAGGTACAGCATCCTCTAAAAACTGAAACCCCGGAATTCCTACTAATGTCAAGTACTGTCACACAGAAACGCAAAGACAAAGAAAAGGAAATGTTCCCTTAATTCGATGTTTTGTAGGCAAGTATTTGCTTCTCTTTAACTTGTGGCTTAACACAAGAGACAATTCTATTTGTGGAACTGGTTACCTATAGGTTGGAGGCAGGAGAGAAACAGTACAAACCGGTTTCTGAGAAAACCCAGCAGAAGGAGAACATGACAAAGATAAATTGTTTGCTTTCAAGAAACCCTTAGTGCACGACTTCTCTAGCCAGAAAAAGAGCATTATTTCTGCTTGATATTTGACAGCAAAAAGCAGTTATTCAACTCTTGAGCCTCTCAGTCTTACAGCATTAAATATAGAATATATACATTTATGCAGTGAGAAGGAATATAGTAGGTTCTTAAAATCAGAAACAATTCTATTAAGTTCTTTACTGGTTGAAATTTAATAACATTTTTGAAAGTACAGTGAAACTGTGAGACCCAGATTGCCTTGCAAGTTTTCTTCTTTCCCCAGTACACCAATTTTCTATGGCTTATTTCAGTAGAAAATATTTGTGCTTTCCTCCTCTGACCAATTTCTGCTTCACACAGGTTCTGGCTTAAGGAGATTTACACACACACACACACACATATTATTTGATCTTATTTCATTTATTTTCTCTTTACATTTAATGAATGGATCACATTAACAAAGAACACCTTCAGGAAACTTATTTTCTAACCAGGATGCATTTGCTTATTTCATTTTGTCTCCTGGTTAGTCCTAGAAGAGGGTCTGCCCTGGTGCCCCAGTTCACCTTGGCAGTTGATACAAATGATACAGGAGCACTTAGTGTCTCCTTTTAGCCATATCCATCTGCTGGTGGGGTAGTGGTCAAGGCCAGCGGTTCAAAGCTACTAGCTACCCCTCAGGAGAAAGATGACACTGTCTACTCCCATAGAGTTACAGTCTCCCCACAGGGAGCGTTCTGTCCTGTCGTCCTCCTGTAGGCTCGCCATGAGTTAGAACGGACTTGAGGGTAGTAAGTTAGGGTTGACCCGCTCGCTTACAGCGCACTTACACACAATTTCAGGAAATAAGCTCCTGCTTATGATTCTATTGCCGTTCTTGCAGGACTTCATTTCAATTCAACACAACTTCCTTTTCAAGAAAGTAAGTGCTGTCAAGCATGAAGAAATGAACCGGGGTCTATGAATTCCCAATCTTCTAGGAGAGAATTTAAGGCCTGACTTTAAGAATGGACAGGAATCTTCAGTCAGAATCTTCCGTTAGTGCTTCTCCAAGCATCGTCCCGAGACCACCTATATCACTCTCCTGGGCAGCTGATGAACAAATACACTTTCTTGAATTCCACATCCAATCTCCTTAGACAGGCTCTCTGAAGGTAGAGGTGGCAATAAATGATAACTAGGTTCTCAGGTTATTCTTTGGCCCATTCGGTTTGAAAACCACTGCTGTGGAGAATGGCCTGGGCAGTTATAAAAGGAGATGAGTCATAAGCCATGGCTCATCCCCAGTTGTTCCTGTTAATTGACCTCCTACTAGGGAAATTCTCTTCTTTGTGACAAAATCAACTGGAGAGTAAAATGTCTATGCGAACTCCAGAGTATGCCCCAGGAATTTCTTATTTAGTTGATTTGGAAAGGGGCTAGGAATCCACATTTTTAACATGCATACTGGTGGTTCCAATACAAGTTCCTTTGTGACTAACCTTAGAAAACCCCAACCCAGTTGCAATGATGTCAGTTCTGATGTACGGGACCCTGTGTGCATCGCAGTAGACCTGCACTCCATAGCCCTTCTGTGGCTGACTTTTCAGAACCAAGTCACCAGGACTTTCTTCTGAGGTCTTGCTGGATGGACATTAAACCACGAACTTTCAAGTTAACAGTCAAACTGCCAAAGGGGCTCTAAAATGTCTGTAGAAATTTTGTCCTTTATCTTTTATTTTCATTTTTTCTATGAATGTTTTGAAACCCCATCATATTTAACTATTTGCATCACCAAGGGACTTCAAATGCTTTGAAAAGTCCTGCTCAAAAAAATCATTGGCTTTTTGGATGGCTGTGACATCCTATTTAGGATATGACAGCATTTAAAGATTTTAATTTTGCTGGAAACTATAGTGGTGTGGTTGAAATTCCTGGTGAGCTATCTTATTATCACAATGAACAACTTGTTAAGCCAACATTAGTAGAGGAAAATGAGACTGGCATTTCATGCTGTGGTTTTTATAAGGCAAATCAATTAATTGATTGATTACAGCTGAACATAATGAACTACTATCTGAATCAGAAACCTCAGACTTCATTTAACTGCACTATGTGTGTGTGCACCTGCATGACACCCTCTACCATATACGTCTATAAATACAATACAGGTTAGACGTTTTCTCAGAATATAGTGAAAATGTGGTGGGTTGGGGGACTCCAGTATTGCCCAGGTGTCTGAAATATCATACAGTGTCCTCTAATTTTTAAAAGGCCAAAAAAATCAAGGCCTAAGAAAATGTACAAATGGTAGCTTACATAATGCGTGAGAAACCCTATTGCTGAGAGAGTGGAGACTGAAGTCTTCGCCCTTCTGGCCTTCCAGTTCGCCAGTGTCATTACAGGTCAAAGTCGAAGATCCATTGAACCCTAAGTAAATGTCCGGCCAGTATAACTTACCAAGAAGGCTCAATATATAAGCTACTACATACTAAATTACTTTTTAAAAGAGTGAAACTTGTTTACATTTTAGGTAAACTTACCCCAAATCTGACACATTTGTACAATTGATATAAACTAAAAGGAAGGCATTAGCTGTGAAATCAAATATTTAGCATTCGATGATCATGAGATCAGAAGAGCTACTCTGTAGAATGTCCTGGATTTGGAGCGGCTGACTCTTCAACCTTATCAATTCAAAATGCCAAAGAAAGCACTGAGAAGTGACCTAACTTCTGAATTATTTTCAGAATTGTAATAGCACCTCACCTGGCTGCTCAACCCCACCCACTTCTGAGAAAGCCGACCTGACAGTGCAGCGAAGTGGTAACGCAGGGGCAGAAGTACGTACCCTTGCCGGCCAAGATGCGGACTTAAGTCCTTTCTTCACTCTTCTTCACTGAATTCCCAGAATGGCCCTGAACATGGTCTTGCCTGATACAAATGAGATATGATTTCTCTGGCTTTCTGAGAACAACTTCTCATTACTCCGTCAAAAAAAAAATTCTGGAGTAGATGTTCATCAGGTGAACATGCTCTTGTCTAGGGGTGCCTGGGAGTCTATCTGTGCTACTGTATTAAAATATAAGATCATAGACTAATTTTTCGGCTCTTAAATAGAAGGTCCCAAGTGGTGCAGTCTATTAAGCAATCAGCTGCTAATTGAAAGGTCGGCAGTTTGAAGTCACCATCCGCTCTGCAGGAGAAACATGAGGAAGGCATTAGCTGTGAAATCAAATATTTAGCATTTGATTTCGTAATGCTGACCATCTTTAAAAGCATATAGTGAAGCTCTACACGGTCCGATCGGATTGTATGAATCGGAATTCGCTCAGTGTCAGAGGTAACTTCCTAGACATTCAGCGGGACTTATCTTGTCCTCTCTGCCAACATACTGGGCGGATCAGAGAGTAAAATTCAATGTCATTACAGTAATTTGAAATGGAGGTAATTTTATTAAAATTCTTTTGTTCTGAGAAAATGGAAGATACCAGTTTAATCTAAGAATTTCTGTGTTTGGGGACCTAAAAAGAATATGTTCTATTTCAGACATTGTAATAAATGCTTAAACTCCCAGTGTTCTTCCCTTTGTCCTTTATAAATGAGAATATTAAAAAAACCAAACAATTCACATCCCATGAAAAGTGTATGAGCTCATGTCATCTTCTTACTAGCCAATAAATTCCATTTATATTAGAATGGGGTTGCTTAATTTTTTTCAGTTTGCTTCAACTCTTACAGATTGGATTACTATGCTATTTTTCAAGTAAGTCTGTGTGCTGGTTA
>NW_022103918.1:16413168-16437755 GCF_000313985.2 Echinops telfairi
ATTGAATTAACATGGCATCACATTGAATTAACATGGCATCACATGGAGAAGCACCATGGTTTCCAGCTGGTGTCATCTTCTTTCTAGCTAACCTCATTGTCAGTCAATGTTCGGTCATAATTTATAAAGACCACACGGAACATGCAAGTCAAAAGACTGTCAATCCGTTCTATTTGAATGGATAGATAGGATGCTACACCTCTTCACTCTTAGCAACAGCTCTGCAATAGCTATCCTTGTACATACTTTTATTGTTTTAACACATTTGTATACTCACCTTTGAGTAAATCCAAAAAAATACCCAGGTACCCGGTGTGTCCAGGTTATAAACAGTTTCTTTTTCAACACAGTGTCACGTTTATTTTTCTTTTTGCTGTTGAATGTTAAAAAAGTTGACAATTTTAAATGCTTATTGAAATTTTTGTTGTTGTTAAAATGCTTCATATTCTTCGCCTATTGCTCCACTGAAATATTCTTTTTCTGGTTACTTTCAAGACTTTTTGGAATAGTCAGCATCTCAACTATCTGTCTTTTACAATGCTTGAAATATTTTTGACAGTAGTCATTGGCCTTTAAGTTGGGAATAAATATTCCATGTCATTAAATAGCTTTCCAAATATATATATAGATGATCTTATAGTTTTTCTCCTTTTGAGTGAAAATTAGATTAACAGAATTACTGATAGTGGATAAGCCATGTATTTAGTATTACATCAAGCATTGTGCTTACATAGACTTGTGTTCTACTCACTAAAATGTGATAAGCATTTTAATCCAATTTTAATGTCTGACATGGACCTTTTCAGTAGTAAATCATATTGCTGTGTTCCCTCTAATTTCCAAGATCTTGAGTTAGAAACCTAATTTTTATGTTATTGTTCTTTTAATGACTGCTTATAGAAGTCCTTTTATAAATTCAGAAGTCTATGACGTTTTCTCCCCAGATAATTTTCCAAGTGATATCAAAGCATAATATGTACAGTGAATAGATATATGCACATATAATATGCTATCAACAAATAGAAAATCCCAAGTCCCTCATAATTGCAGCCATGACCCATACTTTTAACCCCGGCCCTTAGAGACAGCCACCAAAATCCGCTGGTAGGCATGCTAGTTATTCGAGTTGGGGTGATCAGAGCAGGACAAGCTGCTGAATTGTCTCATTGCATTTCCTTCTGTTTATTGTTCTCTAGAAAAGCCATACAACTTAACGTGGTTGCCACCCAACAGCTCTTAACTATGGCCAGTCAAATGGAAAAGCTAGAAGCCTTCATCCATATGTCTACTGCTTTCTCAAATTGTAACCTGAAGCACATTGATGAAGTGGTCTATTCATGCCCTGTGGAGCCCAACCAAATCATTGACTCCTTGGAGTAAGTTGGGGACCCAAAGGGTGGGCATAGCGTGGATTCTCTGGAGACATGCATTAACGAAATGGTAAAGTGAGATATGCTTGAAATAGGATGGTTTGAAAACATGCTAGCATGAGCTACCCTGCCCCTCTATTTCCTTCATCCTCAAATGGAAGCTACTGGTATGCTGTCAAAACATGGGGAAGAGGGGACTAGAAAATTCCTATTAAAAGTATTCAATAACTTCGGATTGTTTAAAGTATTTGGATACTAGATACAACCATGGTTTCCTATTTACTGATAAGCTCATCATTGCTAGTAAAGACAGGCAATACCGTCTAGCAGTTAAGAACATGGTTTGGGGATCAGATAGAATTTAACTTATGGCTCTACTACTTGTAGACATGACCTTGACAAAACTGCTTGGCCTATCTGAGCCTCTGTTTCTTCATCTATAAAATTGGGGTGATAACCGTGACCATTTTATAGTTGTGATGATGAATGGAGCTATCTAAAGCGTTCATTGCAGGGTCAAAAAGAAGAACACTGCCACCAGGGCCATTCTGAGTCAGAGTGCCCATTAGGACTCAGAATAGGAGTCAACTATGACTCATGATGACCCAATAGGACAGAATGGAAAGGACCCTTTGCATCTCTAAGGCTATACATTTTGGGGGAGCTGTAACCCTCATCTTTTTCTCACAAAACCATTGGTGGATCTAAACTGCTGAAACTCGGTTCCTAATTGCAAGGAAAAGGCATATTTATTAGACGATAGTCCAACGGTCATTAACAAAGAACAACTAACTATACGGAAGGTGTCCGTCTCTTGACTGATACATCTAGCATATTCTTGCCAACAAAAACAGGAGCCACTTTGTCCTAATGATATGGCCCTCATCTTAGACAAAGCTCCCGTTCTCTCTGTTGCTTCACTCTTCTCAATTTTATCATGTTTACCATGGTTGTGTGTGTGTGTTGTTTATAACTCTGATCATATACCAAGTATTACAGCACAGAAAATTAATTGCTTCACAGTGAACGTATCAGGTCGTAATACTCCATGTCCGTTGAAAATAAACTGTCTAAAACAAGTCTTGGGCTTATCAAGAGTTGGTTCCCTCCACAACCATCGCTGTGGAGATTGTTTAGAGGAGGCTGGGGTCACATGGTCCTGGAGAAGCCTTTCAGCTTGGGTCAATGGTACCTTTCTCTTCTCTGAGATCTCGAGGCTCTTTTGCACTTGACAGATAGGAGGGTAAAGAAAGATGGAGGCTGAAGGCATGCCTGACCTCTGCCTTGTGATAGTAGACCTTGACCTTGTGATAGTAGACCTTGACCTTGTGGTAGTAGACCTGGACCTTGTGGTAGTAGACCTTGACCTTGTGGTAGTAGACCTGGACCTTGTGGTAGTAGACCTTGACCTTGTGGTAGTAGACCTGGACCTTGTGATAGTAGACCTGGACCTTGTGATAGTAGACCTGGACCTTGTGGTAGTAGACCTTGACCTTGTGGTAGTAGACCTGGACCTTGTGATAGTAGACTTAGGGCTGGTGTGTACTTATATTCATCCCATTTTCCTTTGAGGAGTCAGAGGAGATCACACCTGGTCTCCATGCTTGTTCCTCTGTGCCTTTAAATGTTATTTCATTCAGCAACTTTTATTTGAAATGGAGGACGTCCTTATTCCAAAAATCAATGCTGCCTGATCATTTTCCCTCCCCTCCCCTTCTGTTGTCTTCCAATTCCTAAGTCCTTTCATTAGAATTAAAAGCTCCCAATACTTGTACCTATTAAAAAATCACACTTCTGCAGCTATCGAGCCAGCAGAAGACACAGCTCATCTGAGATGTGAAACAAGGTGTTGACTGTGGTGTGTGTCCTGAGGTCAGAGTACAGGAAGCAGGGAAATGAGGGCAGCCGGCAGCCAACAGTAGTGACTCCCCACCCCCATCCCCCTGTCGTAGCCCATTGGGAAAGGTGAAATTAGGGCAGGTGTAGCTCTGCCTTTCTGCTAAAGAATGCATTGTAACACGGACAGACTGAGCCCTGGTGGGGTAGTGGTTAGGCACTGGACTGCGATATGCAAGTTCGGTCATTCTAAACCACCAGCAGCTCTGCAGGAGAAAGACTGGGCTTTCGACCCCAGTAAATATGACCATCTTGGGAACCCGCAGTGGGTGGCCGTGCATCACTATTGACTCAATAGCAGTCAGGTTGGTTATTGGGGGCATTCCGAGAAAGGCAAAAAAACCAAGTCTAGCATTGACGTGGTTGTTTTCAGTGTTTTGCAGCCTGCAACATGACATCTAGTGCCCCGCAACAAAAGAAAGCTAATTCTGTGAAGTTTAGGATTTACGCTTTGCAGGTGCGTTAGAGCAGTCAGAAATGACAGATTGCATTGGGCAAGTCTAATGCCCAGGACCAATGGAAATGGTTCAAGAGCAAAGATGTTACTTTAAGGACTGAGGCGCACCTGACCCTCACCAAGGCGTTGACAATTGCTCCCATATGAGTGTCCAAGCTGGACAATGAACTAGAAAGATCGGGGAAGAATTGATGCCTTTGAATTAAGGTGTTGGCAAAGAACATGGAACCTATCATCAACTGAGGGAAGAACAAGCCAACCTGTGTTAGAGGCAGTGCAGCCAGAAGTCTCATGAGAAGTGAGGGTGGGGAGTTTCCGTCTCATGTATGTTGGGCACGTTATCAGGAGAGACTAGTCTCTGGAAAATGATATTATGCTTGGTGAAGTAGAGGGTCAATGAAAGGGCGGGAGACCCTTAACAAGATTGATTGACAAGGGGGCTGCAACCATGGGCTTCCACGTAAGGATTGTTAAGATGGCTGGGACTGAGCAGGTGCTTGTTTGTTTATTATTCAGTTGTACATAGGGTTACAGCGAATCAGAACTTACTCATCAGCACATAGCTACATTTTGTAACTCTGAATGAAGTTGCAAATCGTCCTGTAGTTATTATCCTCATGAAAACTTAGAGTTGAGGATAGCAATCATCATTGTCATTGTTCACAAGGCAAAACAAGGACCAAGAAGATAATCGAATAGAGGACAGGTGGAGCCCAGCGTCATAGAGGTAGATCATCCACTGACCACTGCAGCTTCCTTTGCATTTCATCCTTAGAAATACATGAAACCACTTTCCTTTCCACTGACATGGACCTCAGGAACACCAATAAGTGCTAGCCATGTACCATACAGTACAAAAGCATTGGTAGGTGCTGATGTTTTCTTAGAACTTGTTTTCTTTACTACCTAACTAAACTTAGTCTGATGTCTTCCAGGTCTAGTTTTTGTCACATGGATATTTTGTGTATGAAAGAAATAGTCTGACAATTATCACCCCACTGTTGGTCCACACATGAGAGGAGTTAGTGGGAATATTATGTTAAGGATGGTGAGGTTCTGCATTGCCCCGCACTCTCTTCCCATCATCCCCAATTAAGGTGGATATAAAATTGTGATAGCTTCTATTTGCCCAGTATTTACGAGCTGTTTTTAATGCGAGGAACCCATCAACCTTTCTTAGTTCTATGGAAACCAAAAAGACATTTGACCATCTAGCATATGTTCAATACCAGCAGAGGCAGCTTAAGGAAAGCAACGTTCGAGTTCTGCTCTCCGCATCAAAGGGAAGTACCGGAGTCAGGAGCTGTGTTTCTAAGTCTTGAAATGAAGCAAATCTTAAAGGTCAGCCATTTTTCATGGGATCAAAAGCAACAGACGCTAGAATGTTTTTTAGCCTGTTTTATTATATTTTAAGATAAAAATGATCGTTTACACATAGTCAATCGACATAATCGTGGCAGAAGTAGCTTCACATGTAGGTGACCTGTAATATAATACTGTGAAGGCCAGCACTTTTAAGTTGCTATTAATTTCACATCAAAAGGATAAAGAGGAAAGAATCTTGAGAAGCTCTCCTTTTCCAAATTGCTAATATAGTCCAACTTGCTATGCATAAAATGTAAACATGGAGCAAGTTTATGTATTTTACATTCCAGTGGACCACTAAATATGATAGCCATTTGCTTTAAATCTTTACACTGATTATTTCAGAATTCTGGGCTTATGACAGCTGTAGATCCCTAAAAATTTTTTTTGGATAGTTCTTATAACCGCTATGTAAAAAAGATGTACTGTATCCAGCCAAAAACTTTTTCAGCATCTATAGAAGTAACTTACATTTAAAAGCCTCTTATGATCTTATATTGTCTAGGAGGATTTCTAAATGTTGAACCAACCTTGCATTCCTATAATAAATGTCAGCTATGGTGCATTATTTCTTAATGTGATCATGAATTTTACTTGCAACTATTTTGTCTGGTGCACTTCCCTCAATATTCATATGGCACTGGCCTGCAGTTTTCTGTTTTTATACTGCATTTATTTAAATGTAAACTTTGTTGTTTAATTTCAGCATAAAAAATTTAGAAGGTTTTTGGTTCTCTTTAATGCTTTAGAATCATTTATGAGGAGAGTGGGAGGCACAAGCAGTTTGTGATAGATCAACTGCTAACCTAAATTTTGGCAGTTCAAACCCACCCTGCCACTCCATGGGAGAGTCTTGGTAAACTGCTTCTGTAAAGATTTCAGCCAAGAAAATCCTGTAGATGAGGCCATCATATTCTTTGCTGATACCATAACTCAAATGCACCCATTCTTTAGTGCTTCTCATCCATTATCCAGCTTTCCCAGGCACGAGATGCCGGTTAAGACAGGTTTCCATCAGGCAAACTTTAGTCCTCAAAGTGACGGATTTGCTTTTCGACACTTGAAGAGCTCTTTGGCAGCAGATTTGACTAATGCAATATGTCTCTAATTTCTTTCCCCCCCGTTTTTTGGTCTCTTTATTGCTTCACTGCTGCTTCCTCAGGTAATGAGGGTTCAAGTAAAATGAAATTTTTCATATCATCTGGCTTCTCGCATCATTTGCTCAAGATACCAGTGGAATAAGTATGGTGAAAGGATACAAACCTGACACACATTTTCTGACATTAATCCACGTAGTATTCCCTTGTTCTGTTTAAGCAACTGCCTCTTAGTCTATGTATAGGTTCCACATGAGCGCAATGAAATGTGCTGAAATTCCCAATTTTTTCACTTTGATCAAAAGTGTTTTATGATCTGCAGAGTCAAGTGCCTTTGTGTAGTCAATAAAACACAGATAAACATCTTTCTGGTATTCCTTACTTTCAGCCAAGATGGTTCTTGGCTGAAATGATTTCTTACAACAAGTCTTATTCTGAATCCAGTTTGAATTTCCGGAAGGGCCTGTTGAGTTTTTAATTATCTTCAGCAGAAGTGTGCTTGTATGGGTTATGACATTAATAATTTCTGCATTCTGTTGGGTCACCTTTCTTTGGATGGGGTACAAATATGGATCTCCCCCATTCAGTTGGCCAGTTAGTTGTCCTCCGTATTTCTTGGCATAGTTCAGTACTTGCTTCTGGGCATTGCATTCATTTGTTAAAATATCTCCAACGGTATTCAGGCAATCTGAAGCCTTGCTTTTGGTCTATGTCTTCAGTACAGGTTGGGTTTCTTCCTTCAATACCATGAGTTTTTGAGCATGTGCTGCCCCAGCTGCTCTGAGGGGGAAAGTTGAGGCTGCCTACTTTGTACACCTTTTCAGTCTTGGAACCGCTCCAAGTTGGAATGCACTTGACGGCAGTCGGTTTGGTGTTTGAGTAGGTCTTCAAAGCTCCGGGGAGGAGAAGCTGCCACACTTCTCCTGCCAAGGTCTCTTCTCGGCAGAGATTGCCCCGAGAGGAGTCCGGTTGTTCCCACCCACGAGAGACGGTCAGGGCCACATCTTCTGCGGTCAGTAATCCCTTGTCCTGAGGCGGCGGCAGAGATGGCTGAGTTTCCGTTGGCCGGTGCTCCCTGGTGGACCACATCAGAACGTGTAGTCAGGTGATGTGTGGCATCTCTAGTCCTGCCCTGCACAGAGCTCTTTGTGACGGCACTCACTCCTCGTCGCGTCTCACCAGTAGTCCAAAGAACTCAGCCCCGCTTGGTGGTCCACGTGGAGATGGGAGACGAGCGAGCAGGAGAGAGAGCAGGATTGAGCCGCTAGAATATGCTATAAACAGAATTGTATGATGCTGCTGAAGATGCTCTGTCCTATAAAATAGGAATACACGTCTAAAGTGCATCTGTTATAAAAATACCACTAGCATACTAGGGCAACGTAATTTTAAATGTTAACTCAAAAGTTTAACCAGAGCCAGGTAAGAGAAATATTAACAATTTAATTCATGATAATTTTGTTGTCACTTAGAGAAGTATAGCTAGACTTTGAGATGATTCGAATGGTCCTAACGTTTTTTTTTAAAAACAAAACAAAACGATTAGGCTGTGGTCTTACAGGTCTCCTTGTAAGTACAGGCACAGAATCTTTGTGGTGGTAACGGGGCTTCAGAGTAGTATGACCACTCCACTGGACAGACTACTGGTCGCTATTGGAGCACTTCAGAATTTAGTGGATGTCTCTGGAAATGATAACCAAGTTATAAACATAGACTCTAAACAGACCTTCAAAATACATTTCATCGACTTGCTCGCATTGATGGTAAGCCAGCCAAATGTAGTTGCTTTTATTTGTTGATGCATTGGATGGAATTTTTAACTTAAAATTAGAAGAGTTCAAGATAGTCACATTAGGTCTTAGCCGAACAATGCTGAATGAGCCGTGCTGCCCTCTGAAGCCTCGGGGAGGAAAGAGCTCCTGAGCTCCATGGGGGCAAGTCCCTGTGACCTACATCCAATCCTCGTCATACTGGCACACCACTGACACTTAAAACACATTCAGTGAGTTTGCTTGTGACCCTGTTGCATAAGAAATAAAGATAAATATTATCCTTAAAAGATTGTATACCTGCTGAATGAATCTGTTTGTCTGTGCCTTGTCTGTCTATCATCTAGCTAGGTGTCTGTGGGAAGAGGTAGCATTTGATGGGTAAAACTGGATTTAGCAATGGTAACCAAGGAGTTCATTATGAACGATTTAGGCAAGTACATCTTTATCCTTGGTATCCTGTGACTGCACCCAATTCCAGAGCTCAAGCTACAAGATGGAAATGTGATTGCCTGTGTCTCAGTTTCTTTTTGGTCTAACATGTGTTGTTACAATTATTTTCTCTCTGATTTCCTTCAGGTGGTTAGATGACTCTATAATTGAAGATATCACACCCAAGCTGATTGGAGATCGGCCCAATACTTATATCTACACGAAGGCCTTAGCAGAGATCCTGGTGAAACAAGCCAGTGGGAACCTAAATAGGGCTATCATCAGGCCTTCCATTGTGGGAGCAACTTGGCAGGAGCCTTTCCCAGTAAGCTCCCTTACAGACTTTGCTCCCAAACCAAGGTCCTTTGAGTGCAAGTGACTCTTTGGTGCCCCCAACTTTTGTCGTTGTTGTTGTCTTTCTTAGGACTATAGCTGAATACAACAATTAAACTCATTGTCAGAGAAAATTTCATGTTTGGTTCAGAATTTATCCTGCATGAGTCTCATCTGGGAATTATACTGACTCACCTCGAGATGGGGTGGATACTTCAAATTAGCTTTTTGATGAACTCTAGTCTCAAGAGTCCCATGAGAGAAGTGTGTGTGTGTGTGTGTGCTTTGTTTTTTCAGTGTAACTTAAAGATGTCAGAATGTCCATGGTGGCCATATTTGTGAGGCACATTGCGCCTGCCAGGGTGAAAAAAAATCTCTTAGCTGAGAAGTAACACTTTTTGGTATCTTTAAACTGTTAGATATGATTGAAAGTACTTGGTCCCTGATGATAAAGGGGAAAATGTTGGCAAAACTTTAATTCTTCTATGAATCAATGCAGCAGAAAGTCAGTCAGTGCTTTGTCATGGATCCTTGTTTAGGGTTCTTAAAGAAAAGGAGGAAAAGGATGGATTTGAGTGTTCTAATGGCTGGGCTCTCAGTGTTCTTTGTTGAAATGTATTAAGGTTACACTGAGGATGTTGTAAAGGCATTTAAATGTTTTTCACATGCGTAATCCTTAAAGCTCTGCTCTTGTTTTGTAGGGTTGGGTTGATAACCTCAACGGGCCTTCTGGGATTATTATTTCGGTATGTATAACAATGGGGCAGTAGTTCCTGGGCATGTAGTGAGGAACAAAATACATGGTGCCGGTGTGACCTCATTGATACAAAACAGAAACACCTTATCTTAATTTTTGGACAGAAAATAAAGGCAAGATGAAATAACTTCAATACTTGTGGATTTCCTTATCCAAAAAACAGAAGTACTGTGATAGCCTCAATTACTATTTAGGAGTTTTGTTTTTGGACAATTTGGGGGCAGCATGTGAATGTTTTCTCATTTATTTACCACAAGATGAGGATTCTTCCTTCTTATCGCGACATACAGTTGAGTGAGGTCAATAGGTCAAATATTTTTTTTTATTTAAATCATTTTATTGGGGCGGTTCAAAAATTATTAAACTCACCATTTTAAGATGTATGCATGCACAAATGTGCTTGACCCAATGGATGGATGTTTGGATTGTGAAAAGAGTTGTACGAGCCCCCAATAAAATGCTTTTTAAAAAAGATGTATAAATGTATTTATGTTTGTGTGGATGGGTAGATATTTAGATATTTAACATCAATAAGTACTTCTTAACTAGAGAAAATATTAAGCGTAGTAAATTTTTCAAACACAAAAATTAACTAAATTTTTTTAAAAAACCACACTTTTTCAACAACAGTTTTCTCAGAGAGGGGGAGCCCGTTTCTTCTTCGGTTAGCTATGTTTTGCGTGGGTCTCCCTGCAGGGAGGGACTTCACAGCTGACAGGGAATCGTGGGTCTCAAACCATAATTCAGTCTTTATGAAAATGAACAGCAATTCAATGGCCTAAATGAGTTTAATCCTATTAGGCATCTGGTGTCTCAAACCCTGCGGTGTTGTTCTCAGAACTCGGTCCATCATGGATTAATAAACAAATATAAAACAGTCGATGATGAAAAAAAAAAAAAAAAGTCGATGACAACGTGTCGAGGGTCATGTCAACGAATGCCCTTCCAATTTGCTAGCAGAATTTTAAGGCTTTATTGGAGTAAAAATTTGGTGATTTGGAATATAATTATTTTAACATGATCCCAGAGTGAGTTTAATACATTGTGTATAAAACCACATGCATCCATTTTCTAAAAATGTCCCAACTGGTTCTTACTTTCAAAGGAAGGGGAATTACAAGAAACCAGAATGTGGGAGCATAAGAAAATGTTGATCACTGCTAATCAATGTTGGAACTAGGAAGGGTACCAATAATATATGTTCTTCATAAAGTCAATAAATTATTACCATGACTAAGTCTCAAACCATGCATCTGTATCAAACTGGTGATTTATGGGGTGAACTAAGTTACTGAAGAAAAAGTCAGTACACCAAAAACCACACCAGACTCACTGCCATCCAATGATTGCTGACTCGTAGTGAAAAAGTAAGCATGGTCCCTTTTTCCCCAAGTAATAAAGTTTTTGTTAAATAGTTGAATTTTATTTTGTTTTTCCCTAATAAATATTTCTTAAACTTTCAGGTCTATTATTGCTTCTAAGTTAATGAAAACTAGCAGAAAAGAAAATTATTTCAGAAATAGTAAACTCATTTTAAAGAAAAATTTGGAAAACCTTAAGTCATTTGTTGTTGTAAATATATGTAACATAGCCTCCACTACCCTGAAACCAAAAGAACTAGATGGTGCCCACCTACCACCACCAACTACTCTGATTGGAATCATAATAGAAGTTCCTGGGGAAAGTGAGATAAAAATGTAGGGGAAAAAACATCAAAATCATCAACAAACAAACAAATAGTCTAATAGTTTGATAGAGACTGATGAAACCCCGAGACTCTGGTCCTTACACCCCCTTCAAACAAGGAACTGAACCCACTCCCAGAGACCACTTTTCAACCAAACGACAGACGGGGAACAGTGACACCCACAAGGAATGTGGTCCTCAGGAGAATAAGCCAGATGAGGCCAAAAGGGCAGCCTTTCCCTAAAAACAAAGTTCCTAGGGCAGGGTAGGACCGAAAAGAAGGATGAATGTAAAGGGCACGTGGGGAGGAAGTGGGAAGCATGCTCTTACATTGAGAGGTTTGCAATGAACATCATGAAAAAAAAATGTATATAAATCGCTGAAGGGGCAACCAATTTTTTTTTCTGTAAGTTTTCACCCAAACCACAATCACATGTGTATATATATATGTATACATATATATGTATATGACACATTAGTTAACCTAACATTTTACATGTATATTCAATGGAACCAATTACATTCATTCATGCAACCATCACCAGTCATTTCCATCATAAGCAGATACTCAGTGTTCCCTAAATGACCCCCCCATTCCTTGCCTTCCCTTCCCCAAGCTACCACAGGTCGATTTTTGTCTCTCTACATGTCTGTTATAGAGAGCTCATGTAAGTGGGATCAAACAAGAGTTGTATTTTGTGATTGATGCACCTCACTCCACACAATGTTTTCATGACACACCTTTGTTGTAGCATGCGCCAGGACTTCGTTTCTCTGGAGAATATTCATTTTTAAAATATTTTAAAAATGCACCTATCCTTGGTGCATGTTAATCAACTAACTATATGAACCTTGCATAAAGGTGTACCCTGGCCTTCCCTAGAGGAGCCTGAGAAAAATGAATGGTGCGTGGAAATGTTGGCACGCAAGATGAACCTGGCAGGGGAGGCTGGACAGACTGAGAGCGTGCAAATTTGTCCCAATGACCTAATAAGCAGTGAATCGATATTAATGTCTATTAATTGTATCGGTATGATCATTTTTAGATGTACATTAGCCCCAGATGTAATTGAAGACCAGGTGTCATAGATAATATGCTCTTTTTTTCTACGCAGATTGGGAAAGGCTTAATTCGGTTCTTAAAAGGTACCCCCCTGGCTATAGCAGACATCATTCCCGTCGATACCGTTATCAATCTGACGTTGGCCGCAGGATGGTACACTGCAGTCCACAGGTGGGTGGCTTAGACTTCCTTCCTAGGATTTGATGAAAACAAAGGAGAGTTTCAAGATACAGCATTTCTGTGTGTGTCATAGAATTCCAAGCATGAGAGGGTGGCTATTTCAGTACTGTACTTCATCAGCTGTACATCGAGTTGTTTTATGAATACTGCATATTGATCATAAAATAATATGCCTTTGAAATCATTTAACCATAAAATTCTTGAGGAACCTAAAAGCGCTTCAGTCTGTTCATCAATCTAAAATACTCCTTCCTTTTTCTCTGAAGGCAAAAGAAATGAAGGTGAAAAAAATTAGAATATTTTAATCAATAGCTCTGTTCCTGGTAAAGGTCAAAAGTTCAGGTCACTAGTGTGGGGACATTTCTAGTACAAGGGAAAGGCAGTTGCTCTGCACTTGGCTGTTGGTAAATGTGCACAGAATTCAATTTTCCTGCATGAAACCAGACATCCAAATGTTTTCCAATCTAATAGTGCTAACCGCACTTAGGAGTTGGCCCAATGAAAATCTCCAGATGATTTCTCTTCTACCTGTTACCTCCATTTTGCTCCAGAAATGTCATACTTATTTGACATGTCCTATATACACATAGTCTCCCTCATAGTCTTTCATTTTACTTATTAATCTAAAAGTTAGAAGCAATGCATAGATTATATTAGTTGTGCAAAATATTGGAACTACTTTGTCAAAACAGTATTTTCCCTTGTCATTCTTTCAGGAGTTTTCCATTTGTCATATTTATCTAAGATTTATTTCTCTTTCTAGACCTAAAAATACGTTAATCTATCACTGCACATCTGGTACCATCAATCCCTGTCAGTGGAGAGAAATGGGTAAGTGTCGATTACTGGGTAATGACATTGTGGCTGGTGTCTCTTCATAGAAGGGAACAAAATAGACAGAGTGTGCCATGGAACATAGTCCAGTGGAAGAGAAAGTTGAGAGACAAATGAATTGCAAACTGTATGTAAAATCATCAGCTAGAATATATGGTGATGCACCCATGAAAAGAACCAGTCCCAATAAAGGGTCTATTGCTATCGAGATTTTAAAAAATTAATAGTGATAAAATCAAATAACAGCAGCAATAAGACACTCCTTGCTGCAGGTCAATTGTTCTCACAACTCCACACTTCTCTGCCCCTTGCCATACGACTGAGAGTGCTGACTAACAAAAGTCAAATAGCAGTGCAGTTTTGTTACTGACTCAACAATACTCTGCTTTAATTTGTACAGTCGTCCATAAATGCACTCTTGAAAATATCTTGTTTTATTGAAGCAATTCATCTTACATATAATGGAAAATTAGTCCATCATGTATTCTTCATCAAATTTGGACTTGAATTTTTTTGTTTATGAAAAACTGAAACCATCATCTTTTCAGTGTTTAAAAAATCAAATGTCCAAAAACATTGAAAGCATATATCCAATTTATAATGTTCTACTATATCATTCTATTTATGAAGTTATTCTATTAGTATAAGTGAAATTAAATTATCTACTGCCATCAAAGTTCTTTATGCCATATATTGAGTTATTTAGGCTACAAAATATATATATGAGTCTAAAACATTTAGAAATAAAACCAAACCTTTTTCCTCTAACTCTATAACAGAATTATAATATTCATGATACAACCCATAAAATGGCATTAATAGAAATGATTAAATTATCTTAAGCTCTTAAATACAAAGATACTACATATAAATCCTATTCTTTGGGATTATAAATCGTTTTTTCCATCCTGAACATTCTTAGTATTACTTTGTCTCATTATAGCATGTTGAGGAAATAAGGCCTGGGAGCCATGACTCCTCTCCTCTGGCAACATGAAAAAGCAGGAGAATCCAACTGCATGCCAGCCCCAGACAGACGGACATGCCTCTACCCTCCACCCTCCACCCTCCTTTACCCTATTCTGACACCACCCATCCCTCTCACAGTACTCTACTTATCTGCTGGGTCCACTAACTCTGTGCAGTGGCTACATAAAATTCACGGACAATGCTCATGAGTATGGAGTTTATTTAGAGAAGCTGAACTGTTCTTTTGTCTATAATGCCTCTTCTCAGTACTTTTATCTACTGTACGGTACAAATTACCTACTGGATGGATCTATTCTAGGAATAAAATGTGGATGCAATTTAAACTTATAATAGGAACAGGGGATGGAATAAGCAGCTACATTGTTATGCAGGCGTCTGTGCTCAACATAGCCTTCTTTTCCCTGGGGCAGGTAACACTAGCTCTACACATCCCAATGGCAAGCCATGGCACTGAACTAGGAGCACTGCTTCTGGGCAGTTAATCGCTGTTGCTCTCCCAATGATTGGCTTCGACATAAGAGCTTTCAGGAACTCATGCCTCCTCTATTCCCCTCGAATGCACAGCGCCCAAGGCTCTGAACCAGGATCCTTTTTAGCACAAGATTCCTGGAAGCGATTAGTAATTAGCTTGGTTTGATATGGAAGTTGAAGCTCATTTGCGTTTTCTGTCAGAGATCTAGGTAGTGATCAAACATGTCCTATTAAGGCCCCGGTGTCATTGTTGTAATAGGCTGAGCATCCATGCCCTCAGGTAACAGCATCCTTGAGCTGAGTGCATGAACACCTCACCTCTCTTCATGTAGCGAAGCCACTATGGATGTTCTTCAAGAAAAAATTGGGGTCTGCGTGCAGATTGTACATATCTTTAATGAGATATGAATTTATAAATACTTTATAGGTGACTTATAGTTTCTTGACTGGTCTCTTTTTGAAAAGTATGGTTTCTGTTTGCTACTGACTGGTGTCTAGAAGCCACCACTCACCTGTCAGTTTGTCATAGTGCAGTGGTTCTTATGTTGCTGTAATGCTGGCAGCTATGTCTCTGGCATTTCAAATATCACAGGTTGTTGGGTTTTTTTGGTTTTGCTTTGTTTTCATTTTCAACAATTTTATTTCACTGCATACATATAATTCACATATCATATAGTTCCATCGTTTGATTACATCAAGAAGAGTTATACAATCATCACCACAATCAGTTTTAGAATATTTTCTTTATTTTTTTAATACTTTTATTGGGGGCTCTTACATCTATTATCACAACCCATACATTCCAGCTAACCTTTTGGCACTGCATCAGATGATCTCTCCTGCTACTCATCCCATTTTCAGTTGCTAGAGTTTAGAAGTGGACCACCTCTTCCTTCTTCACTTAGACTCTTCTTAGTCTTGACGCTCCCATGAAACCCTTTCAAGATTAGTGCCCTGCTTATATTTAACATGCTTGTCACATATCATATCACAGCAATAAGCAAACCACCACAGTACAACAAACTGACAGGTACATGGGGCTTTTTGACCTAATATATGATAAAACAAAACATGTATTAGGTCATATGAGTGTGGGGTTAAGGGTAAGAGGGAACCCCACAAAACATCACAGGTTTGGTAGGCGCAATTGTACAGCGATAATCAGTAGAGATTATAGTAAAGTCATAGAGAGCATGAGAGTTAAAGGATAGAGTCAAGTAATGGAGTCAGACGCAATTCATGGTAGCATATCTCACCTCAACCTGGCTTGATGGTCCTCATGGAGGGGGCTTAGCTGTCAGAGAAGAAGCCGCTGCTTCATCCTCCTTAGTCACCTTCTCCAGCCACCCTCTGGCCAGCCACCCTCTCGAGTACCAGGGAGCCTCGATATTTATTGCTAACCACGCATTATAGAGTTATACATCACATAAAGGGCTATACAATTCATTCTAGAACAAGTTTGATCATTCTGGTGTCTCATACAATAAAGTGGGCAATTACTATCCTGGGAGACATGCAAGTTCCCTGATAGTGGACAATAACCTGAGTCACCAGGAGGAGTATTAACATAGGCAATACAAGCAATAGGAGGGGGATGACCTAGGGGTGAATGTGCAATAGTAAGAGGAGGGAATAGGGGGCATGTGTGGCAAGATAGTAGCCTAAGCTTAGTCATCTTAGAGTGGTCTCAGGCTTGCCTATGGGCACTGCTTCGAGGGAACAATAACAGAAGGTAATGGGCTTTACTTAGGGTGAGTCAGACTAATAGTCTAGCCACTACAGATGGCCAATGTTAAGGAGAATAACCTCTGACCTACTTTCGCTGCCTAAAGAACAGTCACACTAACGCAGCTAAGTTTGGTACATATTTTGGGGAGACAACTTAAGAGAAATCCTTCTGTTCCCCACAATATGAGTACATGAGACCTTACTTACCTCTCAGGTCTGAGCCAAAGAAAAGACAGTACAGGCATACCTTGGTTTATTGGGCTTCTCATTACTGTGCTTCACAAATACTGTGTTTATTGCAATAGAAGTTTTGTAACAACCTTGGGGTGAGCTAATCTGTTGGCATTATTTTTTCCATAGCATAGATTTGCTTTGGATTTCTGCAAGCCAATTTGATCATTCTCACAATATTCAGGCTTTTTCATAATGCTTCATAGACTATACAGTATCAATGTAGCTTTTCTATGCTCTGGAAAACAAAGCAGTCCCATGACTCCCCCAATTGTGATAACGCTGTATTGCCACAGTCTAGAATGGATTCCGCAATATCTCTGAGCTATGGTTGTAATTTATGATCAAGAAGTTGGACTTGGGAGTCAGAAAGATCTGGGTCCAAATCATAGCTCACCTGTTGATTCATTTGTTTACTCCTGTATTTATTGAGCAGACACTATTCTTGGTGATGGAACTATCACACTAAATAAGCACAAATTTGCCTACATGAAGGTTACATAGTAAATAGGTCCCGCCATTTACTAGGATCTACTACATACTAAGTTTATGATTTTGAAAATCACTTAATCTCTCCCCTTGCATCAATTTTCTAACCTGCCAAATAGGAATAATGATCATTCTACTTCAGAGAACTTTTGGAGGACTGAAGGGGATAAAATGCGTAGGATAGAGACTACAAAAGTAAACATTTTAGTACTTATTAGCATTCACTTAGGCAGCTTTCTCAAGAAGTCATTCCTAACACACCCCCAACTCACCCTTCACCTTGACACCTCAACAGGGGTAAGTGCTCGTTAAATCTTCCTGCAGATCTCACTGTACTGGCCTCTAGCAAAATACCCAGGCACTATATTGTCGTTGCTATTTGTCTTCATCCCCCACCAAATTTCCGATTCCTGAAGAACAGAAAATACCTGTATATATGTTCTACTCGAGTCCTTCGTACTAGTACGGGTGATTTCCAGTGCTTGCAAAGTATGAAGTCTAAATAAACATTTTTGGAGTTGCTAAAGGAAGAGTCGGGATAGATTCAGGAAATGGAAAGTAATTGCATGTGCTGAGACATTGCTTTATTCAATAAATACTTAGTGGACATTGACCATCTGCTACCATTGTCCAGAGTACTGTATATAAAACAAAAGCCAAACTATTGCCACAGAGTTCAAGCTGATTCATAGTGACCACATAGGAAAGAGTAGAATAGTCCTTTTGGGTTACTGAGACAGTAAAGCTTTATGGGAGCCGACAGCCTCAACTTTCTCCTTCAGACCTGATGAATTCCAACGGTTGACCTTGTCCTTCATAGCCCAACATGTAACACACTATCCCATTAGAGCCCCTTGATGTGGGCATGAAGGAAAGAGACAAAACTACTCTCACAGTGCTTAGGTCCTGGTAGGAGAAAATAAATAGCAATCAAGGGTGGTTACATGGGTAATGGAAAAGAAATGAGTCTAGAGAGGAGTCCTGTGGTGGCCTCTGTTCTATTCAGGCAAATGTTACAAAGCTGTTTTGCTAGTCAACAAAATGCCCAAAGGCACCCACCCCACACTGCCACGAAGCCTTCTGCCCAAAGTCGCATAGGCTTGCTCTGTGATTCAGCAAGCCTACTGCAACTCTCTCGCTCCTTGGGCTGGAAGCCTACTGTGTTGTTTCACACTTGTCTCCTGTTTCTACTCTGGCTGTTCCTCTACTGCTGCTTCTTGCCATCCTGTGTCATTGCCAGGGTTACTGCTTTCTCTCTTTCTTGGATCTAGGAGGCTCAAAGCACAGGAACCCAGAATCCAAAGGCCACATTTTACTCCTGACTTATCTTTCTGGTAGTAGTGAGCTCCAACTTGTCTGTATCTGGGATGACTTATTTTAAGCCTACCTTGATGGCAAAACTTTACAGTTCCCTCCTTAGGATTTCATATTCCTTATTTGCAAGATCCCACACTCACACAGTAACCAAACACCTCATTTGCATTATAAGCTAGCTAATCCCTTTGATGGGCCTCATTTCCATAGTCCCACCCAGTTATGTGGTGTGAGTTGCAAAAATGGCCATAGAAAAGTATCCCTGATGGCATATATGTCATTCATGTGCTTGACCCATTCATAAAACTAAAGGTACTATTGTGTCAATGACCGCTTACCCTGAATGAAAGTCTCATGATTCTATATCGCAAATCCTTTGTCTTTATTATTGTTTTGTTTTATTGAGAATGCATAGGTTTCTATGCTCCTAGACTTAAAGTTCTCCATTTTTTCCCTAGGGTTCACAATCATGGAAACCTTTAACAAAGTTCCATTAGAAAGACCTTTCAGAGTGCCAGCTATTGGAATGGCATCCAACAGGCTCACCAACAAGTACTGGGATGCAGTCGCCCATCGAGGCCCTGCCATGATCTTCGACGTCTACTTGCGCCTCACAGGAAGGAAGCCCATGTAAGAAGCTGGATCAAAGACTCTGATCGAGTCTCTCACACCCTGGACAGAGATGCAGACCCCAAAGTCTAATGTAGCCCTCTCTTCAGCTAGGGACCAAAGGGGATCATTGAACCTGACATAGAAAGAAAGCGCTGAGATAGCCAAAAGAGTAATGGGAGAGCCACAAGGATTCCTACTTAGAAAAAAAGCATCTTCCATAATAAAGGAAGTTACGTTTTTTTTAAAAAACTGGTTTGATTAACTCAGCTAGTGGAGCTCTTACCCACCCCCACCCACTCCCCACCTACCTCCTCCCGCCCCAAGCCGAGGATGGCTGTCACCATTGCGAGGACACACTTGAGACGAGGAGCTTGATAAGCACGATAGGATTTTTATTATTACAACAACGGAGAAGGATGCTCTTATTACCAGTTTTGCACAATGCAGACAGAGACTAAGGGAGGAAGTTAAAGTAGTGATGGACCAGAGGGGAGGAGCCAGGAAGCATTTGGCAAGAGAGCGGTGTTTCAAGGCGAGTCTTCTTAGCACTTTCACTGCCCCCTGGAGGCAAGGGAAGGAATGAGAGAAAACAGTGGATTGAAAAGTGTACTGATGATGCTCTGTCCTCTGAGCTGTGTGAGACAGACTCACCCTCTCTCGTCATTTGAGTGAAGTTATGCATGTCTGAGGAACCATTATTTAATTCCTGTGATCAAGAAACAGAAACATAAGTAGTATTGCCTTCTTTGCTACCCCCTTTATGACAGAGGATATCTTTCTTTTTTTCAATCATTTTATTGGGGCTCGTAGAGCTCTTATCACAATCCGTACATACAACCATTATGTAAAGCACCTTTGTACATATGTTGCCATCATCATTTTCAAAACCTTTTCTTTCTGCTTGAGTCCTTGGTATCCGCTCCTCATTTTTTTCCTCCCTCCCCCAAGAACCCTGATAATTTGTAAATTATTATTATTTCTCATGTCTTACACCGACCGCTGTCTCCCTTCACCCGCTTTTCTGTTGTCCATCCCCCTGGCTGGATGGGTGGAGTGTTATATGTCAATCATTGTGAGCACTTCACCCTTTCTACCCTCACCTTCCCCCTACTCTCCTGATATTTCTACTCTCATTATTGGTCCTGAGGGGTTTATCTGTCCTGGATTTCCTGTGTTGAGAGTTCTTATTTATACCTGTGTACATCCTCTGGTCTAGCCAGATTTGTAAGGTAGAATTGGGGTCATGATAATGGGGGGCGGGTGGCATTAAAGAACTAGAGGAAATTATATGTTTCATTGGTGCTATACTGCCCTGGCTGGCTCACCCCTTCCTTGTGACCCTTCTGTAAGGGGCTGTCCAATTGTCTATGGAGGGGCTTTGGGTTTTCACTCTCACCAACCCTTTGTCCACACCAACATGATACTTTGTTTTGGGTCTTCTGATGCCTGATACTTCTTCCCATGGACACTTCGTTGATCACAAAGGCTGGTGTGCTTCTTCCATGTGGGCTTTGTTGCTTCTCAGTCAGATGGCCACTTATTTATCTTCAAGCTTTTAAGACCCCAGACACTATATTTTTTGATAGCCAGGCACCATAATCTTTATTCACCATATTTGCTTATGCACCCATTTTGTCTACAGCAATCATGTTGGGAAGGTAAGTAAGCATCACAGAATTCTGGGTTACTAGAATAAATTGTTCTTGTGTTAAGAAAGTACTTGAGTAGAGGCTTGTGTTAGGTTTTTCAGAAAAACAAAACCAGGACACTTCTGATTTTATAGATATAAATATAGACATAGAGATAGAAAAAATATAGATATATACAGCACAAAGGAATATAACAGCTAATTAGTCCACACAGCAGTACAGAGGGCTCAGTTCAACTCAATTCTGTGGAACAGTTAATATACTGAAAGTCCTTCATCTCACGAGGGCTGCTAGGTCCAAGGTCAAGGAAGTAGACAACTGAATCTTCCATAAGGCAATGCAGGCAGTCCAGTCACCAGCAGCAAATAGCAGGATGGGTCACCAACAGTCATCCAGATGACAGGGTCTGACAGTTCCAAGCTCAAGCGATGTATACACCAGCACCGTGGTGAAGCAGGTCTCGAGGGACCCTCAAGCTCTAGCAACACAATTCCATGGGTTGGGTGTCCCAGAGGTAATGTAGCTCACAAGTGGAGGCAGAACACTAGCTAACGCAGCCACATGCTGGGCCGATCACCAGAGAGCAAGAGAGAGAGAGAGGTGGGGCTTGCTGAGCAACTTATCTCTTTGCCCTCCAATCAAACTGTGAACTTATTAATCCCACGTGTTCCTATTGGCCAGGTGGGCACAATAAACCTACCTATCACAAGGCCACTGTCTGTCTGCTACCTTAATACTTAACATATAAATATATGTACATAGATCTATTTCCCTTTCATTGTGTAGAGGATATCTTTCATAGGCTGTTCAATTTCTGCCATCTTATTACTAAAACTTAGGCAATGGTATTTTATCCAAAGTTTTAGAACTCTTATTTACAGCTCATAAAAGTAGTTGCTAGTTTTTTCTTCAGCAGTGAGAGGAGAGGACATTGGCTAGAAGGAAAATATATGGAGATTAGTATATAAAGTGGAAAGAGAAGAAAAGCCAACATCATAAGAAGTTAGCCCTTTAAAATACATCAGAGTTTGAAGAAGAATAGAGAAAAAAGTGTCATGAGCAGAAAAGAACAATTAGCAGGATGGAGTACAAAAAAAAATGTGGGTGTGTTTTGCTTTAGAGTGATTAAATTTTAAATGGTTGGTTTATTTTGTGATAGGACTTTTTGTAATAATCTTTATGGCAGAAAAATCTAAAATTCTTTTTGACCATTTCTCTCCCTGGGGGTGTGTGTCTGTGTGTGTGTGTAAAATCTTCTATGCACTTATATCCAAATATGTGTGGATAGTTTTGCTTTGAAGTATGTATGTAAAATTATACATATTCTTAACTTTTCACCAAAAATGTTTCATAAATATTTTTATTTTTTAGTATTTTCCATAACCTCATTACAGACAATGTGATGAATCATCTGTAAACATGCATATTTTTATAATGTGCCACTATATCTACATAGGAGGCTGCAGGATGCATTGTTGAAGGGTATGTGGATGGAGTGAGTACTGATGGGTTGCCAAAATGAATAAATCTGTCAACATTGTATGAGGCTACAAAGATATTTTCTTTAACCCTCAGTAATACTTGGCAGAAAAACAAACAAACAAACAAACAAACAAACAAATCTTTTAAGTTGCCAAAGTAATGTAGAGTGATATCTCTTGGCAATTTTGATTCCCATTCTCCTGATTTCTGGAGAGATTGTACTTCCATTTGTTTCTAGGACATTCGAGTTTTCTCCTCTGTGAGTTTCCTCTTTCTTGCCTGTTTTTTTCTATTGGGTTGTTCTTACCAATTTATGGGAATGCATGTGTGCGTGAACATACAGTTCACATATTTTTCTACTAGTCTGTTTCTTATTTTTAAGCTTTATTATGATGCTTTTTGTAATACCAGAGAAGACATGTATTCTTTTATAATAATTTTATAATATTATATATATATAATTTATATATATAAGTAAATTGTATATATAAATTTACCACTCTACAAAATTATCCATGTTATAATGAGAGAAATACTTCATAAGTTATTCGGTATATGAGTGTCAGGCTTCCCCAAAGACCGAAGACCAAATCTCTCCCCTTATTGGTCAGTTTGTTGTACTGTGGCATCTTGTGCATTACGGTGATGCTGGAAGCTATAGCTCTGGAATTTTAAATACAAGTAGGGTTACCCACGGTAGAAAACTTTCATGGAAGCTTCCAGACTCAGACAGACTAGAAAGGAGGACCTGATGATTCACTTCTGGAAAAATTGACCAGTGGAAACTGTACGAATAGCAGATCAGTATCTGACATAGTGCTGGAAGATGAACCTCCCATGTGGGAAGACACTCAGAATAAGACTGGGAAAGCACTGCTTCCTCAAGGTGGAGTCAGCTTTGATGTGGATGGATTAAAGATTTGGGGAGCACCATTGGCTTATAAAGCACAATTGAAAATGAGAAATGAAAACAGATGTAGATATCAATTAATAATGAGAACATATGCAAATCATGAATCTAGGAAAATTGGAAGTCCTCAAAAATGAAATTCAATACATAAATATTGATATCCTAAGCATTAGTTCGTTAAAATGAACTGTTATTGGCCAATTTGAATCAGATGAATGTATGGCCTACTATGCTAGCAATGACAAGTTGAAGATGAATGGCTCAGTGGCTTATTTAACATGCAGCTATCTGGCCAACTGCCTGGAAGAGCTCCATATCCATGCCAATCCAAAGAAATGTGACCCAACAGAATGTGGAAATTATCAAATAACATCACCTGCAAGAAACACCATGCTGAAGATAATTTTTAAATTATGCTGAAGATAATTAAAAAATGGTGGCAGCAGTACAACCACTGAGATCTGCTAGAAATGCTAATGGGATTCAGAAGAGGACATGGCATGAGGGTCTCCTTGCTGGTGTCAGATAGATCTTAGTAAAAAGCAGAGGCTACAAGAAAGATGTTTACATATGTTTCGTTTATAATGAAAGGCATCCCACTGTGTAGCTCATAGGAAATTATGGGTAATATTGGAAGGAATGGAAATTCCAGAACACTGAATTATACTCATGCAGAGCCTGTATGTAAGCCAAGAGACAGTTGTTGGAACAGAACAAAGATACTGTGTGGCTCACAATCAGGAAAGATTTTTGTTAGGGTTGGATCCTTTCACCACATTTATTCCTTCTGTGCGCTAAGCAAATAATACCCGAAGCCAGTCTGTCTGAGAAGAATATGGTATAAGAATTGGAGAAAGATTTGTTACCAGCCTGTGGTATGTAGATGACACCTCCTTACCTGCTGAAAACAAAGAGGACTTGAAGTCCATACTGATGAAGATGAACTATTTCATTCTTCAGGATGGATGGCCTCTCAACATAAAGAAAACAAGAAGCTTCACAATGGGACCAATAAATAATACTCCATGACAAACCGAAATGTTGACCTTGTCAACAATTTCATTTTACTTGGATCCATAATCACACCCATGGAAAGAACAGTCAAGAGATCGAGCACTGGACAAATCTAATGCAAAAAAATTTCTTTCAAGGGTTCAACATGAAAATTGCACTTTATAGCCGGCCACAATCAGCTTTCTTCACCACATTTCCTTGTGCGCCCATTGTCTTCAGCGATCGTGCCAGGAAGGTGAGCATCTCAGACTGCTGAATTGTTAGAACAAAGTGTTCTTGTGTTGAGGGAGTACTTGAGTAGGGGCCCACTGTCCATCTGTTTCCTTAATGTTAACCTATAAATGTATGTACAGAGATCTATTCCCCCTGTCATATATAAATATATTTACATCTGTATATGCCTATATTTAGATCTCTATAAATGCCCTTTGCCTCCTAGTTCTTTCCTCTATTTCTTT
>NW_022103918.1:16439169-16443459 GCF_000313985.2 Echinops telfairi
GAGAATGATGAAGGAAACAAATGTACAAAAGTGCTTGACACAATGGATGGATGGATGGATTGTGATAAGAGTTGTATGAGCCCCAATAAAATGATTTTTTTAAATTTTGACTTTAAAGATTGAAGTGTACTGATCACAGCCATGGTCTTTTCTTTCACACTATTTGTACATGAAGAAGCCATGGAATAAGGAATATGATTGTCAATGTCAATAGATCCTGGCTGAAAGCAGAGAATACCAGAAAATATGTTTACTTGTGTTTTATTGACTATACAAAGGCATTCGATTATATGGATCATAAGCAAACTATGGATAGCCTTGAGAAGAGTGAGAATTCCAGAACACTTTATTGTGCTCATACACAACTTGTACCTGGACCAACCAGCAGTCATTCAAACAGAACAGGAATATCAGAGAGTCTACAATCAGCAAAGGTGTGTGTCAGGGCTGCATCCTATCAATCTGATTGTGCAATCTGTGTGCTGAGCCCAAAAAGCAGAGAACATAGACAATAAGAAAGAGACCATGGCAGCAGGATCAAAGGAAGGCTTATTAACAACTGTGATATGCAGATGACACACAACCTTGCCTTGCTGAAAGTGATGAGAACTTGAAGTACTTGCTGTTACCAAGGATTGCAGCCATCAGTGTGGATTACAACTCAATGTAAAAAAAAATTTAAATCCTCACAACAGCATTGGTAACATCATGATAAATGGGGGAAAGACAGAAATGGTGAAGAATTTCATTTTGCTTGGTTCCATAATCAATAATCATGGAAGTAGCAGTCAAGAGATCAAATGATCCATTGCATTGGGTAAATCGCAAGACTTCTTTTCAGTGTTGAAAAAAAGGAGGTTACTTTGAGGACTCAGAAGACTGAAGAAGAATCGATGCATTTGAAGTATGGTGCTAGAGAAAAAATACTGAAAATACCATGGACTGCCAAAAGAACAAGCAAATCGGTCTTAGAAGAAGTGCAGGCAGAATGCTCCATCGAAGCAAGGATGATGAGACTTCATCTCACATACTTTGGACCTGCTGCCAGGAGAGACTAGTGCGTGGCAAAGGACATCATGCTTGGTGAAGTGGCAGGGCAGCGAAAAAGAGAAAGACCCTAGGAGATGGGTTGGCATCGTGGCTGTGACAGTGAGCTCAAACCTAACACATTGTGAGGCTCAGAGAGCATCAAGACCTGTTTCCTTTGTTGTGCCGAGGGCTGCTATGCGTCACAGCCAACTCATAACTTTAAATGTGCCATGACCTGCCGGAAGGACAAAACAAATGGGCTGGAAGAAAAACTGCCAAAAGTTTCCTTAAGATGGCAAGATGTTGTCTCATGGATGAAGGGGCTTCCAAAATTTCGTGGAAGATCCCATTATTTTTCATTCCATTTTCTCATGAGCTTCTTAAAGCCCTCTCCTACTTGGAACAGGTTGCCAGACTTTAGAGAAGGGGAGCAGCCTTGGAAGAGAGTCAGCCCCAAAGAGGAAGCCCCTCAGTGAGATGGCTGCAGCAATGTGCTCAGACCTAGGTGCTCTTGTGGGGAGGGCATACCACCAGGCAATACTTGATTCTATTGCACACAGAACTGCTATGAATCAGAACCTACTCATTGGCACTTCATAATAACAAGACCAAATCCACAGACTAGCAACGCAATCCTTACTTGATGTGACTACATAATCACTACTGCATGTCTTGCCTAAGTAGCAAAGAGAAAATACGGCGAGGGGGCCTGGTAGTACAAAAGTTTAGAAATCAATTGTTCGTCAAAGGGTTAGTGGTTTGAACCCATCCTGCAAGACTGTGGGAGAAATGAAGACCTGATGCTCTGCCCCCATCAAGGGCATAGCCTGGAAACCTAAGTGCAAAGTATCCTTTGTCTGTGGATTTGCTACCATTTGGAATTGACTTGATGGCCCTAACAATGTAGGTCGAACACGATTTGTAGTCAGAACATTTGGTTTTGAGCATTGGCTGTGTGGCCTTAAGTATATTAATGTTTCAACAAACTGGAGACAAATAATATAAATTTTGACTACTTCACAAATCAAGTATGATTCTACTCTTGAAAATGTTTAAAATAAATTACTGTCACGTTTGGAGGCTCACAAAGCAGCGCTGATCCAACTCTTGATCATGGCATTGAATGAGGTGATTGAATGTAATGGGGCATAGGATGGTAAGATGGCAGAAGCACGGCTCTGAAGCTAGTTAAAACTGGGTTGGACTACTTATCTGTCACTTATTAGCTGTTCTATCATAAGCCCCCTTTTCTCATTCATAAAAACAAAGATAAATACCAATCTAGAAGAATTGTTATAAAAATGAGCAGAGATCATTTTCCCTAACAGTATCAGTACCGTGCCTCACATAGAGTAGTATGTTTCAACAATAGGTTCTTTTCCCTTAAATCTACATCAAAGTTGACGGATAGCTTCATTTATATATTTAATATAGTCAAGACTTCTTTGCAGAAGTTCTATACCCCCCAAAAGGAAGATATGTAGCAAGATCTGGTAGCCTAACGTTTCTTTCTTTTTTTAATCCAATAACATAAAATGCAGGTTGGGGGGAGGGGGGAGAGGCGATACTTCTAATTTCCTACCTCTGACTTTAAAGAATGTGCAGTATGTTATCAAAAGTACATAGCTTCCAAATACCTTTTGTTATTCTTAGAGAGAGATGGCAGGTTGGGGGGCAGAGGAAGAGAAAGGATGGCATTGAAATGTGGGATACAAGTTCCTTTTGCGTCCTCCCTTCTTTATTCAGGAGAGTTCAAGTTCACACAGAGGAAGCTGAGAGTGATCCAGTGACAAGAGCACAGGTAGCTGGGACTGTTGAGATTTGCTCACGTATGATCTTTACCTCAGGATGACAAAGCTCATGAATCGGCTTTTAAAAACGACTTCGATGATGGAGTATTTCATCAGCCACACCTGGGAATGGAGCACCTACAATACAGAAGTGCTAATGCTCGAGCTCAGTCCAGAAGATCACAAAGTAAGTACTCCACAGGAAAACCTGACTCACTTGGAACTTAAAATGACTGAACCTAGGACTCTGTGGAGCAAAAGGAGTTTTCTATGAGGCAGGACTTCCAAAAGTTTGAGAAATGCCATTATGTTTGAATTTCATTTTCCCGTGTATTTTTTAGGTCATGTATTGTTTTGCTTGTTTTCACTTGGGCGGAGCTTCACAGAGCAGACCCTCAGCTTGACACTCAGCAATCGGTACACGCTCCGTCTCAGCTCACTTCCTGCGCTCCCCTCACTCGGTGATCCCTTATCCCACTTCCTCACGGTTCCTGGCCCTTTTTTCCCCGGACCCTGGGAACTCTGTCCTTCAGTAAATGTGTCTTTCGGATCTTCCAGGGTTGAATATGCTAACACAGGGGTGATGCTAGAACGTTCCAGATCTACAAGGAATCATTTGAGTTGGAGGGTGCACCAGTCAACCCGACTGGTAAATGTTTTCTTTTTTGAGGCTTTATACGCAGGAAAAAAGTCGTAGTTGTTTTGTTGCTACGAAAGTAAGTCCATGTTTTCAACCCAAGTGCGGAAAGGCACGTTTAAAGCAGATTAGAGACCTAGCTCACTGGACTTTGGTTAGTGTTTACTGTTGCTCAGCAGCATGTCTTTTGTTTTCTTTGTGTGTGTGTGTGTGTGATTAATCACTATGCTTTAATTATGTTTAATTATGTATAATTTGTAACAATGAAAATACATCCTTCAAGTCAGATATTTACATTATGATTCATAACAGTAGCAAAATTGCAGTGATAAAGTAGCAAGGGAAATAATGTTATGGTTGGGAGTCACCACGCCATGGGGAACTGTATTGAAGGTGGCGGCATGAGGAAGGTGGAGACCCGCCGCCCTAGAGGTGCTTGTCACATGCAGCCAGATCAGCGCTCTGTGGTTGCTGGGTTTGGAATTTGTTCCGACTCAGAACAACCCTATGTACAACAGAACTGAGTATCGGCCAGTCCTGCAGCGTCCTCACCATTGTTCTTACGTTTGAGACCACTGCTGCAGTCTCTGTGTGAATCCATCTTGTGGAGGGCCTTCTTTTTGCTGCTCCTTTACCAAGCATGATGTCCTTCTCCAGGGACTGGTCTTTCCTGAGAGCATGCCCAAAGGATGTGAGATGAAGTCTTACCACCTTAGCCTCTAAGGAGCATTCTGGCTGTACTTCTTCCCAGATAGATTTGTTTGTTCTCTTGGCTGTTTATGATATTTTCAATATCCTTCACCAGCAACAAAATTCAAAGGTATTAATTCTTCT
>NW_022103918.1:16445385-16478746 GCF_000313985.2 Echinops telfairi
AGTGACTTCAGGTGTTATATCTTTTGGTAGCCAAGCATCATCCGCTTTCTTCACCACATTTTCTTGTGCACCCATTCCATTAATAGTTTTTTGTTGTTACAAATTCCTTCAGCATTTGCTTATCTGGGAATATTTTAATTTAATTATTTTAATTTCATACTCTTGTATAGAATTTCCAGATATAAAAATGTTTGCGATGGTTCCGTTCCTTTAGCACTTCAAATATATTGTTGCACTTTCTCTGCTTTCCAAGAAGTCTGGGTAGAAAGGAGCACTTAATCTTACTAAAGATTCCTTGGATGGGGTGACTTGCTTCTCCCTTGCTGCTTCCAGGATCTGCTCTTTATCTTCAAGGGTCTTGAGATGGTTGTCTTTTCGTTTCCACCCCCACACCCAACTTGAAGCTCGTTAAGGTTCTTAGATGTGTGGATTAATGTCTTTTCATGAATCGGAATCTTTTTCTGCCAGTATTTCTTCAAATACTCGTTCTGACCCTTTCTCGTCTCCATTTAGAACACCCTAACGTATATGTTGTTTTGCTTGATGATGTTCCACAATCCTTTTAGACTTTGTTCACTTTTCTTCATATTTTCTTTTTTCTCCTCAGATCTGATCATTTCAACTTTTTATATTCTAGTTCTCTAATTTTTTGTTCAGCTCAAATCTGCTACTGAAGCCCTCGTGTGAATTTTACTTTTCAGTTATTTTTACTGCCAGTGATTATGCTTGATTCCTTTTATTGATATCAATATCCTTTTAAAATGTTCAACTCTATGGTTTTAAAGCTTTCTAGCCATTCTATGATGTAGTATGAAGATGGCTAGTGCCATTTTACATTGTTCTTTTGGACTGTACTTTGTTTTTTTGTATGCCTTGTTATTTCTTGTTGAAAGTGGGACATTTCAAGATAAGTGTATTGGCTCTGAAACGCACATTCTTCCTCTTACCCAGGGTTTGGAACCGTGTTTTCTAAATCATTAAGGGCTGCCGCAGTATATCTGCTCAGTGACCTCCACAACTAGTTTTGCAGTGAGTCCTCTCGTGTGGAAACAAACTCACTGAAACTCTCATTCCAACTCGTAAGTGTTCATCACGGTGTGTACTTTTTATCACATAATTCAGTTCAAAATGGTGGTTATAGGTTGTCCCAATCTGTAGGTGTCACTAGTTGCCCTTTCCCACTGTATGTGCTCCAAGCCAGGACGAAACAGAGGGGGTGCCCTGCCCCCATCAGCCGATCAGGCACTCCCAAACGGATCACACCACCATAATATTTTGTTTCTTCTTTGCCTACCGTCATGCAGAGATCGCGTCTGTCCTCCACGAGCAATCTGCTGTCATCTCTGCCATCAAGTCAGACGAGGGCATGGGAGGGAGGCATGTAGTAGAAAATGAAGGCTTTCTGAGCAATCCAACGATGTTTTAAAAAACTTTTTTTTTGATTCAGCATTTGCTTAGTTGCTGTAATCTTCCAATTGTTTTTCAAAATTCTTGCCAGCACTAAATCTACCAATTTTGGATAATTTTCTTTGGGGATCATGTGAAAGGGTTGGAGAATAGAACTGCTCATGCTACTATCTTCCAGGAAGTTTCTGAAAGTAACAACTCCTGAAGAATCATTTCTTTCCCATTCCTTCGTGCATATCAATAGGACAATACCAAAAGCAATTAAGATGGCCAATCAGCAAAGGTTTATTAAACCTTCAGTATGTTGACTAGAAATGGGGGTAATTTAGCTACTTTGCATTCAATATCTCTTTCAAACTATGTTTTACTGTGTTTAACATATAACTTGTTTAGTTGCATAAAATACAAAGGAGGCAGAATTAAGTAGCCCTAAAGAAACTACTGTCTTTAAAATGCCAAACTCAATTATATGGACCCTTGGTATTTCCTAGAGAAGGAGAAACAGCTGATCATAGATCCTAGAAGAAAGATGCAGGTTAAGAAATAGACAAAAGCAATTTGTTTAAAGTAGCATGCTTATTTTAAAATAAATTAGCCTTAATTTAGTGGTGAATGGATTATACTTAAAAAATAAAAGTATACCTTTTATTTGAAACATCAAGAACTCAAGCTGCCTTTAAGGAGGAAATAAAAAGTTTGACTATAAATCTTATAAAGAGATAAAGAAGCGGGTTACTTTCTACTCCTGTAAAAAGGTACAGTCCCTGAAGCTCACAGGGGTAGTTCTAACTGTCATATAGGCTATGGGTCAGAATTGGCATAATAGCAGTGAACTTGAGAGAGAAAGCAACAGAAGAAATTGCTGTATAACAAAAATAAAGTTTAGGCTTTTAAAAATATTAACATTCATTTGACTGAAATGATATCATTTATGTTGGCACATATTCTTTGAATGGCTACGTTATGCTAGAAATTGTTCTGGAAACACCAAATCACCCTTTATTTGAATTAAGACTTTGTCCACTTCAGATTAAACTCCTTTGGCTGAAACGTTATCAGAAGCCTCATAAGCGAGGTCTAATTAGTCACTTCTCATTCATTGTATGTGAGAGGGACACTCTACTTATGTAGTATTAAATAAAAATAATAATAACGCTGTCGGAGGGTGAAGGAACCAGCCCCCACCCGCTGCTTGAACTCACTGGTTCAGTAATACTACTTCTGGGTTCAGTAATGCACAATTGTACGGTTGAGATATATAAGCATTATATTAAAGTCATCGAGAGCATGAGAGATAATACAATAATACAGTTAGGCATGATACATAGCAACATTGCTCACCTCAGCCCAGCTTGGTGGTCCACGTGGAGAGGGGGAAGGGAAGGAGGGAAAAGGGAACAAGGGAGAGGGGAGTCGCCAGGGAGTGAGCAGCAAGGAGCTCAGGGTCAGAGTCGGAGAGGTTCTGCTGACTCACACCTATATACCTTTTGGGGGCAAGCCAGCCCACTAATTACAGGTAGAGACATACATCACAGGGAGGGGTTGCACTATAGGCTACACAGCAATGAGAGGGTGGTCTCTGGGTCTCCATGGGAACCATTATCAGTAGGGTGCGAACTCCGCCCTCGGGAACCAAACTAATGGCCCCAGGTTCCAGAGAGAGGTAGTCTATTGTCTCCAGCAGCAGGGAGTAGGCCCAGCCCTGCTGTGGGATGAGACAGCAGTCTGGCAGCAAGTGTCTGACTTCTCCCCACATACTTACAACAGGTTTTATTGGGGCAGAGGAGTGATTTGAATATGCGATCTTTCTAGAGAGAGGGAAGGGTGTCCATTGGGTTAAGCTATTTAAAAATAAAACAAAATAACCCTGGTCATTTCACTCGCTAAGAACGATTAATTATTTGGATTCTTTCTTTATTTATTGCCTAGCACAAGTTTGTATTTTAGGCATGCTCTGTAACTCCAAGTAATAACTTATAAAACAGATATATCAAGTCTGACTCATAGCCAGCCTACGATGTACAGCTTTCCTGCTTTTAAATCATGCATGCTTTCCTTGTTCTGTTGAAAAGACTGCCTCTTGTTCTATGTATAGGTTCTGCGTGAGCACAATTCAGTGTTCTGGAATTCTCCTTCTAGGCAATGTGATGTGTAATTTGTTATGATCCACACAGCTGAATGCCTTTGCATAGTCAAAACAAGTAAACATCTTTGTAATAGTCTCTGGGCTCAGCTAAGCTCAATCTGATATCAGCACTGATGTCATGTCTTCTAAATCCAGCTTAAATTGCTAGATCCTCCCCATCAATGCACTGCTGCAACCATTTTGAATGATCTTCAGTAAAATTTTACCTGCATGGGATGTTAATGACATTGTTCAAAAAGTTTTGTACTCTGTTGGATCATTTTTCTTTGGCATGGGCACAAATATTAATTTCTTCCTGTTGGGCAGCTAGTTCCTTTCTCTCTCTCTCTCTTGCATACTCAAATGAGTGTACTGCCTCAGCTTCTTGAAATATATAGATTAATATTCCATCAATTTCTGGAGCCTTGATTTTTGCTGATGCCTTTGGTGCAGCTTGGACTTCTCCCTTCCATATGATCAATCTGTAGTCATATACTAACCCTGGAATAGTCAGCTGCTTACCAGTTGTTTCTGGGAGAGTGACTCTGTGTGTTCCTTCCAGCTTCTTTTGGTGCTTTTTGCATCATGAAATATTTCCCCACACAATCCTTCAAGTTAGAACTCGACACTTGGATGTTTTCTTCAGTTCGTTCAGCTTCAGTTATGCCAAGCTTTCTTCTTCGTTGGCTTTCTAACTCCAGATTTTTGCACATTTCACTCTAATATCCTACTGTGCCTTCTCAGGCTGCCCTTTGAAATTCTGTTTAACTCTTTCACTTCCTCTTTTTTCCGGTTGCTTTAGGTATTCTATTTGAAGAGCAAGTCTCAGAGTCCTGTCAGGCATCCACTTAGATCTTTGCTTTCTTTCATATCCTTTTAACGACTTTGTATTTCTTCATGTATTATATTCTGAAGATCATCAGGGTCGTTAATATTCAGTGCATTAAATCTGTTCTTGAGATGTTTTCAAAATGCAGGGGTACATACTCGTTCGCATTTTGACTCATGTGGATCTGTTCTAATTGTCAACTTCCAATGGAACTTCCATATGTGGAATTGCTGGGTTGGTCCCCTCCTGGCCTTGTTTTGACTGATGATGTTGACCTTCTCTATTGACCTCTCCCACAGGTACAGTCAATTTGATTCAAAGTGTTTTCCATCTGGTGAGGTTCACAGTTTCAGTTGTTGAAAAAACAAACAAACAAATGTTTGCTGTTACAGCAGCATTGTATTTTAAGATAAATCTCGACATTTCGACAATTAATGGGACACCATTCTTTTTTTAATTTGCCACTGAAGAGGAAAGCTTGGTCTGTGTTAAAATGTTCCTGTTTATATGGCCAGCCATATTGTTGGTGTCTTTTAAGATAACTCAAATAATCTCTTCTCCGACAGGATCCAAATGAAATGGCACTCATTTATGTAGGAGATTTAAAGTTGACCGTATGATCATCCAATGATTCTGATCATCTCTTCTTGCCTTTCAGATATTCAATTTTGATATACGTCCATTGAACTGGATGGAATACATTGAAAATTATGTTTTGGGAATTAAGATGTACTTATTAAAAGAGGATATGGCTAGAGTCCCAGAAGCAAAAAAACAATTCAGAAGGTAAGGATAATCAGCCAATCAATATGTACTAAGCACTTACTATGGACTTGGCTTTATATGACATGAAATTTGGGTGAAGAATAATTTAAATTTCTTGAGCATTAGTATATTACAGGTCAACTGCTCTAGACCAGTGGTTCTCAACCTTCCTAATGCCATGACCCTTTCACACAGGTCCTCATGTGGTGGTGACCCCAACCATAAAATTATTTTCATTGCTACTTCATTACCATCATTTTGTGACTTTTATGAATCGGGCAACCCCTGTGAAAGAGCTGTTCCACCCCCAAAGGGGTCGCGGCCCACAGGTGGAGAACCACTGCTCTAGATCATACATTGTTTCCTCTGGTCTTTGCCATAGCCCTAAAAAATCTACCCCAAACCCACTATCATCACGTCTGTTCCAGTGGAAAGAGGCTCTCTGGAAGGTCTCCAAGAGTATACAGCTTTCTAGGAGCAGATCACCGTATTTTTCTTCCTGGGGTATTTCAACTGCTGTGCTTGAGCTTAACACTCATTGCACACTGTAACCAGGGCTCCTTAACACATCCATAGGAAGCAGATAGTACTATTGTGTTGTTGGTATCCCATTTTTACCAAAGAAGTAAGTAATGTATTATTAACACATGGGAAGCACAAGAGGTAGGATTTGAATCAAGATGTTCTATCATACCCTATCAAAATGTGACACTGAAAAAGTCTACTTAACTAGTTGGTAGATGGAATTCTGGAATTTAAGCTGAGTAAATCATGAAAGCATTCTTCCAACTTCAATTTTTTTCAGTCAATAATTTCTAGAGAGAAAAATCATTATGCCAATGTGATATATTTCTGACAGAAGTACAGTATTTGCATTGCAAAAAAGATAAGGATAAACAATTAGATAGCAAACTAATGGGGCAGAGCCTTCAATAGCAAGCTATGGACTTCAGCATTTACCTTTTGGGAACAAGAAAGTGTAAAAAAAACCCCAAAAACCAGTATTACCAAAGTATATTTAAGAAAGATTACACTAAACACAAGAAGCCCTGGTGGTGTAGTGTTATTTGTTGGGCTGCAATCTGCATGTTCAGTAGTTCGAAACCATAAGCCGCTCTCAGGAAGAAAGACGGGCCTTTCTACTCCTGTAAACAGCCTTGGAAACTCACAAAGGGGTTGTATTGACGTCAATTATGGCGGTGAGTTGGAGATTCTAACCACGTTTGTGGTACAGTAAGGCATGAAGAAGAAAAACCAGTTAAGAGAATGTTGTAGAAATCCAATTATTCACTAAGAATGTTGAGCAAATGAAAAAAAAACAAACCCCAAGTTCAAGGAACATTTCAATAGACATACCACACTCCTTATAAGCACTTGGTATTTTCTACTCATAAAAGAACACATTTATGCTTCAGATAACATGGCTGGGTATTTATCACTATTTTTAACTTGGTTATATGTATCTGTCCTCCAGGATCCGAAATATTCACTACCTCATGAATACTATCTTGTTCCTCATCGCCTGGCGCCTGCTCATTGCAAGATCTCAGATAGCTCGGAATGTCTGGTTCTTCCTCGTTCACTTCTGTTATAAATTCCTCTCTTACTTTAGGGCATCTATCACACTCAAGGCATAAGAATACTCTGTAACCACCTATTATCTGGAACCTCTTAGACACTTCTAAAACAGCCAACTGTGCTTCTCAAGCTGAGGATGTAACAAGGAACATGCCCAAATGCATTACTGTCAAATGTGCTGTCACACATGCCCTCCTGTGTCTTAACAATTCTCTTTTTTCCCCCAGCAAGAGAAGGAAAGTTATTCTAGTTCATAATCATATAACTAGATTGTTAGAAAAAAATTACTTTCCATCACTCCCTTATAGCCCATTTATATGTTCTTGCATATATAACACCAAAACGTTCTTTCTAGTCTTTCTTTTCTCCTTGAAAGATGATTCAACTCAATAAACATGAAAAAGCAGTGGGAGAAGCTGAAAAGTGCTAAAGAAAGGTACTTCTGACCTTGAGATGTTCTGGGATACCTTGTAGAAAGGTCTATAATCAAGTTCAGTAATGGAGGAAAGGTCTCAACTTCCTTACACACACTGTAAGAGAAATCATTCTCCACTGAAAAAGCGTCTCTTTCCTTTCTGTGTTATACTCTGAAATTCTATTTAGAGGTGGGAGAATTGGAAAAATGAGTTCACGTTTCAGTTTCTTCAACTACAAAGCAGAACACTCCCCATTCACCCCTCCAAAAAAATACACACCTATTGACTGTCAAGTAATTCTGACTTAAGACAAACCCATGTGCTTTACGAGTAAAATTCCGCTCCAGGGGCGTCCTTGACTATTATCTTACTCAAACAGATTAAGAGGCCTATTTGCCCATGGCACCACTGGCTGGATCCAAACTGCCAACCTTTCTGTTAGTAGCTTAGAGCAAACAATTTGTACTACCTGAGGACCTTTCCTCAACTATACTCACCTTTTAAGCCTAAAACTGAATACAAGATGTCAGTCATGTATGGAATATTGAGCCAGGGAGGGTTTCCACTGCAGTGTACTTACTCATGCACCCAGGACAGCAAGGACTCAAATATATTTGCATTTGGGACACTATTATGCTTTCAAGTAAAATTAGTCTCTCATTTTGAGTTGGACAACTCTTATTTCTAAATGCCTTCTTCAAAATCACCATTTTGGTAACCCTCTTGAGTTTCTTGTTCATCAAACTCCCCAAATGCTTGCATTTAAGCTCTTGCATCCAGGCCTCGATTAGCACGGCTCATGTGAAGTTAGTTGTTCTAAGCTAGGATCACATAGAAACCCATTCCCTTGCTCTTTGTCATTAAAGAAAACAGAATTGCAAATAAATTCTTAGACACATGGTTTCTTTTTTCCCTAACATGAGGAAAAGAACTCTTGTATGCTTATGAGAGAAATTGTTACTATCTCAATCATTCTCTATTTGCATATTAAATGTTTAATGTATTGCAGCAAAGAGGTAGACTTCACTAGATGACTAAGTTTAGAGAAGTTTTGTTTGCTTAAATATATACAGATATTCCAAATAATTAATTTGTAAAAACTATATGCAAGGTTAAGTCTAAAAGTATTGTGACCAGTCTGGCTCCAGTTCATGCACACACGGGTTTATTCCCAACAAAGCATGTCATGTCTCAGATCAGCAGATGGTGGCAGCAAAGTTCTCAGTGAAACCCGGGTCTTCTCATTAATACCCTTGCCTGGTCTAGAGTGCCTTCAAGTTAAAGACCAACCCAAACAGCAGCAGCTGCAGCTGCTGGACCAGTTGAGTTAAAGGAGAGAAATCACCTCAGGCGGTTCCACTGTTTGGAATTCCAAAGAAATATTCTTGCTAGATCTTCTCAAAGGACACGGGAAGATCACAAGGGCTTGTTAAGGGAGAAGTTTTCAACAAATTGGAAACTACATTGTTAAGAAAAAGGCTAGGAAAGTTGTGCCATCCCATTGTGCCAGCTCCTTCTTCCCAGGCAGCAAATTCCTGAATTTCATTAAGAAATCGTCCCCATCCACCACTCCCTGATCTTGCCCCTTCAGTGTTTTTGTTCCCAAACTCTAAGAAATTGGTAAGGAACATCATTTTAGTTCCTTGCGGATGTCCACGCTCTTGTTGACATGAAATAGCAACGAATTCCGGGGGAAGGAAGGGTTAAAGAGATGGGGCCATCACCTTTAGAAGTGGAGAGCTAAATGGAGGATATGGTGAGAACTGTACTTCAGTATTTTTAACAAAGATTTCTGATTTTAATATTTTAATTATTTCTATGATTTTGTCAATCCTTTTGACTTACCTTTGTAAATTCTCAAACTCATGTACTATTCCTATAACCCCTATCCCAACTTTACTCAAATGAGAGGTGAGGGCATGGTAGATTGCAGTGGTTGAAGTGTCCAACTCAGTGTCCAGAGAGATTTTGCTGAGCTCTACAAAGGGCATTTTGAGGGAACTCTAAATTCTAGGTACTCCTCTCCAGGGCAGACAACCAGTTCTGAAACAAAGCAATCCATAACAATGCTTTGAGTTTACATCAATTAAGTTGCAAACTATTGTTGGTATTGTTGCTTTTAAGTAGATTTGCATTCATGGGAACCGTGATAAAAAAATAAAATGGTTATACAGAATTAGGTTAAGGTGTAGTTTTAAGAAAGTACTATGATTTGATTATTGTGTTTCAGTAATTCATTAACTCCTCTGATCAAGTATTCTCAAAACTTTTGATTTAATAAAAAAAAGTGAACTATAAAAACAAGTTTCATTTCTCGTGTTGTGCCTTTGCTCATTTGTTGTCTCCTCGGGCCAATTCCCTCCTGTCCATTCTATTCCCCCAGAGGAGGAAACCATCTTCCAAAACTCTTTCAAGAGAATGAAAAACAAACTAGATGAATATATACTTACATCTAACACATAGGCACATAATTGCCTCAATCTGACACCAATACGGTTAGACTTGTATGCTGAAAACTGTTCTATTGTGACATCAGGGAACTAACAGAGATGAAGTTCTCGTCTGAGAATTAAACAGCAAAATTAGGCATCTGTATTCAAAATGCCTATTAAAAAATTATTGTACATCAAGATTAATGGTTTAAGTGCCTTGTGTGTGTGCGTGTGTAAAACCTTCTAATTTGAGGAAGATGGAAAGAACAAACATGCCTGTATTAAAAAAAAAAAAATTGGCAACCACTCTACTCAAAGTATATTTCACAAAGCACCAAACAGGTGAAGACTTGTCAGTACCTGAGATAATTAAAACTAAGAAGTTGAGGTAGATGGATATGAAACTCAGAAATGTTAATATGGATTATACCCAAATTCTCACAGGGCTACTGCATGAGTGCCTAAAGCAGTGTTTCTCAACCTTCCTAATGCCACGACCCTTTAATACAGTTCCTCGTGTGTGACCCCCCCAGCCATGAAATTTGTTTCATTGCTACTTCCTAACTGTAATTTTGCTGTTATGAATTGGTCACAACCCCCAGGTTGAGAACCGCTGGCCTAAATTCTGAGGTACTTGACTTGTAGATAGCTAGTCGACAGTATACAGTTGGGAGTCCTAATGCCATCGTTAGTCCTGGCTCCATTTTGTTAATGTTACAAAACCAAAAGTCTGATTCATACTGACACTATATAGGGTTTCCTATGCTACAAATCTTTACAGGAGCAGGCAGCCTCATCCTTTTCCAGGGGAGCAGCTGATGATTTGAACTGCGGCCCTTTCAGTTAGTAGTCCAATGGTCACCCTATAGTGCCAACAGGGCTACTTTAACATAATCATGGAGCTAGAGAAGTGATTCTTTGTGGCAAGGTACAGATATACAAAAAATGTACACCTTTGAGAAACGATGTACAAATGCGCTTTACACAATTGATGTGTGTATGGATTGGGATAACAGTTGTATGAGCCCCTAATAAAATGTTAAAACAAACAAACAAAAAAGAAACCATTCCAGATCACACACACACACACACACACAATGTACACCTAAGGAGGGTCTTGACATAGAGATCCTTTCAGAAATTTCCTGTACAAATAGATGCTACAAATATACAGATCTAATGGCTACCTCAACAATTTAATTTGCACCAAGCCTCAATAAACTTAACTTACTTTAAAATACAAGTATTCCCTTGTTAAAATTACTTTTCTAGAATTGCTATCCTAATTATGACACCTGGGAACGTAACTCCCCATTGTAAGAAGTGATCTTTGTCCCACGGGTCCACAAAAAACAAAACCTAATCCATTACCAAGTTAATTCTGAGTTTTGGCAACCTCATGTGATGGAGTAGAACCACTTCATAAGGTAATCTTGGCTGTAACCTTTACCCCAGGCCTTTCTTCTGAGGCACCATTGGGTGGGTTTGAACTGTCAACCTTTATGTTAGTCACTTGCAGACTGTGCCAGCTAGAACCTAGATGCCCACATTTGGTTGAGAAAATTATCTGATTAAACACAGAAAAAAAGATTTAACAATGGCTAGTTTTAAAGATGTAACTGATTTGAGAGGACCATCTGATTAGCATAAAGTTATACCAAAAATAAACTGGGTAATAACCAAGTTTGGAAGTTTGAGTTCCTCTAGAGGTGCATGAAGAGGCAGTGTACTTCCAGAAAAGCCATTCCCGAAGACCATGGAGTTAAAACTCTGACACATCTGGGGTCAAAATGAGTAAAAATCAATTTGACTGCTATTGGTTTTTAACTGGTAGTATCCTCTAAAGTGTACACACTTAGGAAAAAACAACAAATGCTTAACCAAAGTTAAGGTGAAAATCTAGAAACAGCTCATCTGTTTTATAAACAGCTCTTTAAATAAACATTTTAGGTGTACACGGATTTGAAATACTGATTCTAAATCAAAGCGATGAGGAGAGTTCAAAAGCTTCATGAAAAAAAGGAACGATACTGGAATTTCCCCAAGAACTTTAGAGGGGCCCCTTCATATGCGGGGAGTTGGGGTTCCTAATGAAAAGAAAGGCAAGCTACAAGAGGATGGGGTGCAAATGGCTAATGCTCTGGACTGCTAATCAAAATGTTGAAGGTTGAAGTCCACCCAGAGGTGCCTCGGATGAAAGCCCTGGCAATCTTTCAAATAACCAGCCACTGCAAACTCTCAGGAGCACAGTCCTACACACGAGGCCACCGTGAGTCAGAATCCACGTGATGGAAACTGGTAAGGCTCCTTACTAGGGACATGATCGTAATTGTCCATGAGGATCAAAAAGACAAAGAAAGCGCTTACAACTTGTAGTTTTATTTAGAGTCCAAATGTTGGGGGATGAGATAACACTTGAAATGTTTTATATCCACTTATCTCTCCCCCAAACCAAACAAAAATCAACAAGAAAAATATAAAAGTCCAAGGCAGTTTGTTTTCTATTCCTAAACTGATGCAAACAACTTCATTACTGAGGAAATGCTTAGGAAACAGGAATAAGAACTATACTTGGTCTACGTGGTAACAATTAAGAGAATACTAGGGACTGATCCAAGAATTATAGCATAAAATAGTAAAGAAATAGTGCTCTATTTGAACAATGTTGGATAAAGGGGCAACTCCATTTGGCTTGCTAGAACTGAAAACATAGAAAAATAACTTATGCAATAGATCAATGGAAATTCTGTGATTTTAAATGTCCTACTGCTTAGGTCTAAGTAAATATTAAATTATTAAAAAATGCACCTTGAACTCAAGTGTAAACTATATTTTTCAAGTAGTAGCGTTGCAAATGTTTGTTTTATATTTGAGTCACTAACTTAAGACATAAAAAGAATGTATAAAGATTCCTGTTTATACCATGAAAAATGAGACCTTAGTCATTCCTTTCTGAATTATACAGTTTAGTCAAGATCGCAAACTTTGTTTATATTAATAATTTTTGTAAAAAAAAAAAGTACCCATAAATGCTTAAGAAAAGTGTGATAATCAAGTTGATAATTAGCAGTAATTTTGTATAACTCACATAGTTATACTTTTCCAAAGAGGTAGTTTGAAGTGTACAAATATTCACTTAAAGGTATTAATTTTTACAGGCCAAATATAGGCAAAGATAAAAAAGATAATAAAAAATCCATGTCACATAACTTGAGATCAGATTTCTAGAGTGACATAAATACCCTAATAAAAGGGAAAGGAGGCTTGAATAAAACAGCTGGTTATTTTAGCTCTGGACACCGCTGGCCCAGGGCAAAGCTCTGCACTAGCCAGGACAGGAAAGTGCTCTTGTCAGCAGGAAACACTTGGTGAAGTCTGTCCCAAACCTCCCAATCGATGCTCATTTGTAGCCATAACCGTCACAGGTGGCCAGAATCTCAATATTTGCAAGGCCAAAAATCTAGCCCTATTTAGAGAATGTCTGCTGGAAACCTCTTTTCAACTTTTAATGGAAATTAACAGCCAAACAGATTTTCATTTTAGAAAATTCCTTTTATAGTCACTTTCACTTGGACAGATTAATTCCATTAAGATTTTAGTATGGTATTTGAAAAGCAAGTAAACAATGAACTTAAGTATCAAAATAATTTTAACAAGGCTTTTGTAAAAACTGTTATAACTCTAACTGAACGAAAATAAACTTAATCTATTTTCTTTCCTCCCAGTAAAATCAAAACATTTTGTTGAATTTCCAGACATTCAAGAGAGTGAAAATGCAATCTGAATTCAATAGAATTCTAATTTGAATGAAAATGTCTTTTAAAATTCCTGTCATTCCTCATAAGAGTTTAGAAGAAAACAATAGCTGAAAAACACAAGAACCCAGAAGTGCATTTACTTTCTGGTGTTTTTTTGTTTTAAATGTTTTAAAACCATGAATATGTCACTTATATTAATCAGTTAATAAAAGCACTGTGTTTTAAACAAACATGCTTCTGTTATCTTCTGCAAAATAATATCCAATAGAAACTTTACTGCAAGTGTAGCTTTGTCATTCTCTCCCCTGCTCTTCATTACAGTAAATCCAACTGCTCGGAGGAAACTTAAAAAAGGAAAAAGCCATTAATAACTCATGACACCTCCTTCGCCACAAGCCAGCATTTGAATCTACTCTCTTAAAGTTTTGACATTGTTCTTTACCTAGAATTGTTGGCCCATTTCCCTAAATGATTAAAATTAAGTATACTAGCTGATTCCTCTAAGTACTAAAAAAGGGATGTTGGCACACACATTAGTTTGTAATGGCACCCGAGTGATAGCGCCCTCACATTGTTTCTCATCTCTTATATTCGGGACTTTAAAAGCAACCCTTCAAATAGTTAAGAAAACCAAAATACACACAAATACAGAATCAACCAGGACACCCTGAATGAATGCACATACTTCTTTTGCAATCGACTCCAGCTAACAGACATGATTTAGTACGGTGTCTCTCACACTTCACATTATACTGACTTAAGTTTACCCTACTCCCCACTCACCCTAACATGTACCCAAGATTCCCTCCCTGCTTTTCTCCTCAAATATTTGATAAACTACTTTCTATTATCAGCAGTGAATCTTTTTATATCACTTCCCTGCCCCTTTAGCATGCCAATACTACAATGATCAAATTATCAAACTTTATATCTTTTTTAAAAAAATGTGCTTTCTCAATACATAAGCCCCCCACTATAAAAGCTGTCAATGATGCTTCCTTTATTTCTCATTGTACTTATGAATCTCCCCCTGTAGAATTAACTTTAGCCTTCTTAGACCCAGTCCTGAACAGTCAATAAGCACAGTTCAAAGAAGAAGTTACCTTCTTAGGACCCAATTCTCCAATAGCCTTGTCAATATGGCTTAACATTACTATGGCTATAACATAGGGAATAGTCCCCATTTTCCTTTATTAATAATGGGACCTGGTCACAATTTTTTAAAGTCTAGACTAGTTTTCCATATTTTATTCTCACATCATAGCTTTTAAAAACAAAGGGGCACAAACATTTGCACTTATCGGTGCCTTTTCTTCAGCCGTGTTTGTCACTCAGAAGCCAGGTCTAGTGTAGGTACTGCCCATTGTTCTGGAAGGATCAGAAGGGTCACCTTCAAAGCAATGCTTCCGTTGGGCTTAATCACTGATTAGTGGCATAATTTCTTCAAGGGCAATTGTAACAGACAAAACATATATAGGTTTCAGTTTGGGGCTTGTTTGCGTCTTTTTTCCCCCCATAGGTGTGTTTCCAGCTTCTCATTCATATTTTATTTTCTTTGAATATATTGCACACTATTTTATTATTAAAAAAGGTTTTCTGTCTCACGCAAAGTTCGTTCACCTCCACTCGGGAGGTGCTAATGAGAGTTATTCTCTAAAAGAGGTACATGGTTGTCCGTGGGGCCATCCTCAAAGGGTATCTAGTCAGGGGAAAAAAAAAAAAGACCAAAGCATTAGTTTTATTCTTTGCACTATTTCCTTTAAGATAAATTTTATTTTGGCAATTCATTTTGAGCAGCAAAAACTGCTCTTTTTAAGACGTTACAATAATTTGCTGGGATCGCTACTATTTATACTACACCACTTACAGAACTGACAGATTTGTAGGCTCCAAGTCTGAAACGACAGCAAATTAATTCAACTATAAACTTTCCGATTCCGTGTAACATACCTGGAATAAACAATAAGTTTATGAAATAACATCACCAGAAAATAGGCAGATGTAATGCTTTTATAATTAAATAATTTCCTAAGTCATCATGTCAGACAAAAAAAGTCAATTCTAGTGGACTAACCAAACCCACTGCCATCAGGTTGATTGCAACTCAAAACGAGTCCGTACGACAAAGCAGAACCGCTCCTTAGGGACTTCTTCCAAGGACAAATCTGTACAGAAGCAGCTCATCTCCTCTGCTGCCCAGAAAAGGCTGATGGGTTTGAACCACCAACTGTGTGATTATCATCCCCAATGCTTAATCCACAGCACAATCAAGGCTTCTTTCTCCTGCATGGGCTAGACAGTGGTTCTCAACCTTCCTAATGCCATGACCCTTTAATACAGTTCCTCATGTGGTGGTGACCCACCCCTCCAACCATAAAATTATTTTTGTTGCTACTTCATAACTGTGATTTTGCTACTGTTATGAACTGCGCGAACCCTGTGAAAGGGTCGTTTGACCCCCAAAGGAGAAAATAGTTTCCTTTATTCACTTCCGTGGTTGAAAAGAATCGAGACAGTTAAATTTTCGCCAAAACAAATAAAAAACTCACTGCCCTCAAGTAGATGCAGACTCATAATGACCCTATAGGGCAGGGTAGCACTGCCCGTGAGTGTCTGAGATTGCAACTGGTTATGGCAATAAAAAGCCCTGTCTTTCTCTGAAGGAGTGGTTTTGAACCGCTGACCTTTTGGATCGTAGCCCAAAGTGTAACCACTACACTACCAGAGCTCCCTTTGGAAATCACAAGGCTATAGAATTCATAACTTTGTAGAGTAACCAGTTCCAGGGTGCAGAATGCATCACATACCAGCAACTTACTTATAAGCAAATACATTTACAAATAAGTACATAAAGCAAACAAGCTTGTGGTGTGAGGGTGTGTCCACACCACAGATTTAAATGAAGCTCTGACAAAAGTTATTTATTTATATAAATAGCATGACTCAAATTTGAGGCTGGGGACGAAGAAACTGCTTCCTTTCTAATACTCAAGCACTCAAATAATCATGATGACAATTCTGCAAGTACTTTTTGAGAGAATCCCAGAATCTCAAGCCAAAAAGATAATAGCGATCACCTAATTAAAAATCCCACCTCCAATTTAAAACCTCTCCTCAATGTCCCAAGCAATCATTTAATCTACTTAGATGGGCCCAATGATGAGGAAAGTAACTCATTATATGTTAAACAAAAGAATTATAATCTGGAAATTTTATTGATAATCATGAAATTCTGGTTCCATAAAGATCTCATGCTACAATCTGAGGCAAGGAACTTTGGAAGCCATAAAAACAGTATTGATGGAAAAAATTCAGTTTTAAATATTGCATTGATCAAAGTATTGTAAGATAGGATTTTGGATACGATATACTTAGGACTATCTTAAATGAAAACAAAATGTCTCTCTCTGGCCACTTTCTGATGTAATCCTAGAGCACTTTGAAAATTAGGTATTATTCCCATCTTGACTGATAAGGAAACAACCACAGGAAAGGTGGGTGATGTACCCATGGCTATCACCAAGTAAATGACAGAACTTGCATTAACTGCTCTTTCTGTTGGATACGAAACCCCAAGGTCTTAAAAAAATTTTTTTCCATTGGCATATACTTCATATATAATAAACTTTAATTATTCAAGAAGAATTGCGCAATCATCACCACACTCAATTTCCGAATGCCCTCTTCTCTTACTCATTTTCCCCCAACCTCTCCTGCCATACGTGCCCTTAGGTAATTATTAATCCAGTTACTGCCTCCAGAGGCTTACCTATCCTGGGTTTATATACAGAAAATCATGCAAAACACAAACAGGAAGCAAATGACCAAACAAAAATAAAACCAATAACAATGATAAAACAAGAAAAAAACACTAATGAAAAAGAAAACAGAAAATATTAAAATCTGAAACACCTTTAAAATAAGGTAAAAAGGGAGATCAAATGATAAGGTATTACATTTTAACCTAAATATAGTCTATTAACATTCTTGGACTACGGTCATTGGGGACTCATCGGAGGCTTACTTCATGTGGGGACACCGCAAATGGACTTTGGACTCCCCGTCATCCGTAACTGAAGTACAGGCTTTTAGCTTTATGAAACTGGTTTTATATACCAGTGAAAAGTCCTAAACTTACATAAAGAGTTCCAATTAGGAATCAAGCACTTTTGGGGGGCATTTATAGTTACTAAATAATTTTGGCATGTTCCTACTAGTCTTTGAGGTATTTCTTACTTCATGACAAAACAAGATATCCCAAGCTCTCGATCCAAGGCTTTAGCCTTGGAACCTGTCCTTTCTCTAAGAAGCCTTGGGTCTTTTTAAAAGAAAGTGGAATTTAAGAGCCAAGATCTAGGTATGTCTTTGGCTATTTGTATGTTTGTTTTTAAGTCTTCTTGGCAAACAGAATCAACACACATATACCCTTATTTATTGTATATTTAACTACATTTTATTAAATACTCTGAGGTCTTAAATTCCAATCCAACTGTATGGAATTCTTTCAAGCTTTCCCTTTGTTTGGTGTTTGTAACACCATTCTCAAGGAGTCACCCTTTGGACTTCCAAAACACGCGGCCAGCAGTTCAAGCCCACCATCTGCTTGGAGGGAGAAAGATGAGGCACACACATTTCCCCAGAAGACTGAGAGCCTCAGAAACCAACAGGGCAGTTCCACTGCCCCTAGATGCTGGAATCAACTTGAAGGCAGTGAATTGGTTTTGGTTTTATTCTCAAGAAATAGGAACTGATTTTCAGTCATTTCAAATATAACTAAGTTTATAATGAGCACATACTGATGTTTTCTAAATTGTATTTCCTACGTCTTTTATTCTTTCAACAGTTTTGTCATATAATTCATATAGCGTACAATTCAAAAGTTCAATCACACCTATAATTCACTACTCATCACCAAATTCAGTTTCAGAACATTTTCTTCATTCTTGTACTCATTGCCATCCACTCCCCATTTCCCCCCAACCTCCCTCATCACACCCCCAAAGAAACATCAATCTAGTCACTGTCTCTAGAGATTTACCTTCCTGGATTTTACATACAGAAAAATATGAACAGATAATAATAACTAAGTAAAATTTTAAAACTAGAAAACAAAGCAGAAAATATTAAAAGCTAGAACAAATTTAAATGGATCATTTGGCTATTTACATCCCTGATCCATGGTCAGAGGGGATTCACCAGAGGCTAAATCCACATGTATTTCCCCTTCACGTTTTTCTTTTTCTTTCCACGGAAGCAGCTTTACAATGGTTCAAAAAGGGAGATCAAGTGATAGTATATTTGGACCTAACTATATCCGCCATAATCAGCGTTACAACGCTGTCTGATAACAGATCTACTCACAACTATGAGTGGGGGGGACCCTGGACTGGATTTGGGGCTTTCACTGTCAATGATTGCCTTCCGCATGCCACGTGTTCAAAATTTAAGCTCTGATGTTATTTCCTTCCTTAGAATTGGATTATACTGTTTACAGTCCTCAGATCACACAGGCTGGTGTGCTTCTTCCGTATGGACTTAGTTGACATCTCACTTAGATGGCTGCTTGTTTGAAAACAAGTCTTTAAATCCTCAGACACATCTGACAGCCGGGGGCCATCAAGTTTCTTCACCACACTTTGTAATAGGACCCATATCTTCAGTGATCTCTTCATAAGGTCGAGCACCAAGCAGGCTATGTCGCAATTGTTCTTAGACTGGGCTAGAATTAAGTGCAAGTCCAAAATCCATCCATGCCTCTATGGTTTATACACGTCTCTGGTTCACCTTAGAGACAACATTGTCATTTTATGATAGAGAACATTATCAATCATTCCCACAACCTCAGGGTCTTCATAGCACATAGTGTAATCACCCTTAAACATAACTTAATGATCAATGAATATAATTTTTGAACTTTGGAATTAAACCTTAAAAAGTTTTTTCAATATCAAAATGAGAATGTCTATATTCCTTGCTTCTTTAGAAAAAGTATCTTGATTTCAACAGACAACACTTTAGGAAATCAGACAAAATAAGAAACGAATGTTAACCTGTTGTTGAAAAGATTCCTCCAACGATACCACAAAGTCTTATAAAGAACTGCCAGAGCGGCATGTGCTCCTCAGTCACTGTCACCATAAGAGAACTGAGATCGTATTTCATAAATATCCCAGAGACTCCATGGCTGCCCGCAGCATGGTTAATGACACGCTCCTAAGAGAGAGATGGAATTCCTGTCATTGGGTTATTTGTATACAGTCAGTTCACAGCACTCCAGATATGTGACACCCATTCTTCTTGTGAAGGTTCTACTGTACTAAGCCTTCGAAAGGCAATCAAAGTATCCTGTATTCCTTGTATGGTTCCAAATTATCAAAAGAGCAGAATTATTTTTTACTGCTTTTCAAAATTAGTCACCTTATATACAAGCACATGCATTTTATACTGAGCTCAAGAGCTTAGAACTGTATGATACTTTTTTTTTATTCTGAGAAAATCAACAAAAAATAAGTTAATGTAACACACTTTTGTAAGAATTATTTGCTAGGAATTTACATAATAAAAATATTCACTTCCAGTCACTTAAATAACCAGGTTTTAAAACCACTAAGAAATGATCTAAGATACCATACATAAAGAAAACATAAAGCTACCACTATTTGAAAGCTATCTAAATTTGATATATTGTTTACAAAGGAATTCTCTTTTTCTTGAAAAGGAGATAATTAGTATCATAAACCTACCATAAAATAAACATCCTGGTTACACTTCAAAAACTAAGTTGGCAAAACTTTTAATTAATTTCTATAAAATAATTAAACAACTTTGCTACCACAGTGCTTCGTTCTGTATTTTGTGCCAGTCCCCACCTCTTTTTCCAAGATAGAACTAAATTGCAAACTTAAAGAATCCAAGCAACGTGATCAATTATCACACCAAAGGAAAGTAAAACTATTTTATGGGGCGATTTTAAAAATCCCTTTCCCACAAGCACAGCAGAACTTTATAATAAGCTATTTTCCAAGCTACGAATAACACAGCTTTATCTTAGAGCTCTGATATGTCCAATATCACACCAGTGTGATTAGCTATATTGTCAGCACTTAGGTATGTGAGCGAGGTGACGTACTGGCAATCAAGCGAAGCACAACAAAGGCTAATGGTGATTCCTCATAGGTACCAGGACCAGTGAAGGTCAGTCCCCATACCACCTGAGTCCCTAACTCCAATTACTCTTTCTTATTTAGTAAAATGTAACTACATGTTAAAAAGTATTGCTACAAAATTATAGAAGCTTTTAGCACACAAAATGACTAAAAGGTAAAGTCACAGTTTCATGGCATATCCTATCCACTAATTCTATACCTCCACACTTCTGAAGGCGGAGGTTCCGAGCTCTTTGGTCCACACCACATCAAAGGGGCAGTTTTCACATCCTCAAGGGATCCAAATGAGTCCTTTTGCACGTTCTTTGACTCGGGAGAACAAAAAGAAGTCTGACGGGCTAAAATCAGGGCTGCAGGGAGGGCATGGCTGTAAGGTCTCCAAACGACCCTCTCAAAGTTGAGAAGAAAAAAAATATTCCTGGCCACAATTTTCCTGGCCCTTTTCTCACCAATATAATTGTTTACTTTTTTACAACTTCTTCATAAGTCTCTGTGATCATTCAGCATACTTTGAAAGGTTCTCAAAATGGTTGTTTTTGGAATCCCCCCAAAACAAATGCCATCACCTGTGAACTAACCTCTGTGTCCTGAATACTTACTGGCCCGGCAGATTCTCCCACAAGCCACTGCTCTGACTGGCACTTTCTGTGAAGGCACCCGACAAGGCTCCAACAGCAACCAAACAAAACACAACCAGCTCACTGCCACTAGTAGAGTCAGACTGACAGTGAGAGTCTGAGACTGTAAGTGTGTATGGGAATAGAAAGCCTCGTCGTTCTTCCTGGACACGCGCAGTTGGTGTGTGTGTGCTTCTGACCTTTTGTGAGCAGCCCAGTGCATGACTAACTCACTCTGCCAGCACACTTCCTCCCTATCTAAATTTCATATATCCCACACATGAACCAGGCCTGCGTTAGGAATAGGCACATTTTAAATTAAAAACGAAATAAAACCCATCAGATAATATCTGTTAGCAGTCATGTAAGGACTGTTCAAAACAAATATAAAAGCAAATGACAAAATTAAGACATTAAAAGGATAAAGAAATTAACACCACCATAGTTCAACAATTTTCTGTCTCAACTGCACAGAAAGCAATTACAGCTTGAAAAAAACTATATTCTTTGTTTTAAATCTATTTCTTTCTTTCTTTAGTTTTTTGGCTCTAAATATACTAGCATACTGCTTCTGCTATAATACTGACTTAACATATGTCAATATATTTCAAACCTTCTAATAAGTTTTAAAATAGGGAAACAGTATCAACTGATATTTTAAACAAACTTCACAGGGGAGGGAGACAACAAAATCAACTTACCCTTTCTGTCACAGAAAACTGATGAGTGTCTGCTGAAATTTTATATGTATGTAATTTTGTTGGCACAACGGTAATAAAATATTGGAACATCTGGTTGTCTGAGATAAAAAAATAAAACATTTTTTTCATCAATCTTGTAGCAACAAAACTACTACCAAATATATATCCTTCTTCTATTAAACACATTCAATCTGAAATTTAATTTTATTTAGGACATAATGTTTGACATTAAAAAAAATTTTTTTTAAAGAAATAGCCAATGGAACAAATATACTGACTCGATAAAGTCACTTTTAAACAAATATAAAATAGACCTTCACAAATATTAGCATATATTTAAAATGATGAACTCATGCTTAGCTATTCTTTATCATGAATATCATCCTTTCATAGATGTGAAAAATAAAAATAGCATTTCACAGAAACTAATGGAAAATGAAGTTACAATAGTGAAATTACCAGAAGACATACTCTGAGCAAAGCATCTTTAATGTATCTAATTATAAAATTACCCTAAGGGAGTAATCACTTTAAAAAAAAGTTTTAATCCATTTAAACTAATGGAAATTGAAATCATTTTATAATGGTAGAGAAAATTCATAAGAGGCCTGATGGGTGAAGCATGTGACACATTATTACTATTTAAGAGCAATCAAAAGTCTTCACAAGACATGAGAGTAGACTATATACCAGAAAAGAAAGAAAAATAACCTTTCCATGCTTAGATAAGCTAGTATAATAAGTGGAATAGAAGATTAAAGAACATCAATAAAAGGAATCTTTGCTCTAGTGTTCAATAAAAGCTTCCAGTGTTTTAGAGTTAAACCACTCAAATATTCTAGGCTTCTGATGTTTATAAAATTCTTCAAAGAGGATTCTAAATGGTAAGTATCCATTTTAGAAATATGTTACCTTACAAAGAAAAGAATTCTACAAAAAAGGGCAAAGCTTTTGTTCTTATTCTTTTTTTAAATGTGAAAGAACATAACTGTATCTGATTAATACGCTAAGCTTTCAGATATTTAGAGTGTGTAAATTCTACTCCTGAGTCTACCTACTTTCAAGTCTAAGTTCTTTATTCTCTTCTGTGGCTCATTTCTAACAAGGATTTCATTCTTCTTGGATTGACGATCAATGCCCATTAACTCTTAAGCAATGGTCAAGAAATCCAACAACCGATTACACTGGGAAAATCTGCTTCAAAAGACCTCTCTGTTGAGAATGATGAGGGGAAACAAATGTACAAATGTGCTGGACACAATGGATGTATGTGTGGATTGTGATGTGTAAGAGTTGCACGAGCCCCCAATAAAATGATTTAATAAATAAATAAAACATGGTTAAAAAAAAGGCCTCTCACTGGAGATCCCCTTGCAGAGGGGTCTCGGGGAGGAGATGAGCCAGGCAGGGTGCGATGTAACAATGATGAGAAATACAATTTTCCTCTAGTTCCTAAATGTTTCCTCCCCGCTCCCACTACCATGACTCGAATTCGATCTTCCAAGTCTGGCTAGACCAGAGGAGGTACACTGGTACAGATAGGAACTGAAAATACAGGGAATCCAGGACGGATGACCCCTATAGGACCAGTGGTGTGAGTGGCAAAACAGGGAGGGTAAAGGGAGAATGGGTAGGAAAGAGGGAACCGATTACAAGGAACTGTGTGTGACCTCCTCCCGGGGGGACAGACAACCGAAAAGTGGGTGAAGGGAGACGTCGGACAGGGCAAGATATGACAAAATACCCATTTATAAACTATCAAGGGCTCATGAGGGAGGGGGGAGCAGGGAGGGAGGGGAAAAATGAGGACCTAATGTCGGGGGTTTAAGTGGAGAGAAAATGTTTTGAGAAACGATGTACAAAAGCGCTTTACACAATTGATGTGTGTATGGATTGGGATAACAGTTGTATGAGCCCCTAATAAAATGTTAAAAAAATAAAAAAGAGAGATCAAAAGACAAGGGGGAAAAAAAAGGCCTCTCTGAAGGGTTAAATGCAGAGGCGTCACCTTGAGGACCATGGTGCGTCTGTATTAATAAGTCATGGTATTTCCAGTCGGCTCATACATATGCAAAAGCTGAGCAATGAAAAAGCAAGCCCAAAGAACTGATACAGTCAAATTATAGCGTTGGCAAAGAATACAGACTCTATCCGAGAGGAAAGCTGTGCTTGAAGGAAATACCGCCGGAATGCTCCTCAGCAATGAGGAGGGCGAGCCTCTGTCTCACACAGCTTGTGTATGTTATCAGGAAGGACCATAACTGGGAAAGACTACCTATCATGCTTGATAACGTGGGAGAAAAAGGATGAAAGACCCTCACCAAGACAGATTGACAGAGTGGCTGGAACAATGGGCGCAAACAGAGCAATAACTGAGAGACAGAACAGGCCTGGAAAATGTTTGTTCTGTTACACACAGGTCACTATGAGCACTAACAATGGCTCATTTTCAACATTCAGAATTCACTACAAAAGCAAATGTTTTCTATATAAAATCTCATTCATCCCTCAATTTAATGACTGTCTTTAGAAAAGAATCAGGAGAAAATGATTAAAAATGTATTAAAGTTACAGGAAAATTTTGCTGCATGCAAACATGAACAGTGATTATAAAATACTTACGATCTACAGCAACTTTTTCAGTCCCATCTAAAGGATTAATAATTCCTGGCACAAGCTCTCCAAAAGATAAATGGTCTATTCTATGAGAAAAGTTGTAAGCTAAGAGGCAAAGAGGAAAACAAATTAAGTAGAAAATTACATATTAAAGACTGGTTTACAACCTCCTATACGCAAATATAAATATCTATAATCTTGAAATATTACAATGTAGTACTTAAGACCACATTATTTTGAGAAAATATATATAAGTATCATGCGAATCATAAAAAATAAAATGTATAGGGTTAAGTATATTCTGATAAAATGCTGTCTGTCAAAATCTCATACAAATCAATGTCTAAGAAATGATGCTTTATCTAATCCTATTAAACAAACAAACAAATGGTCTTTTCTGGTCTAAATCATCACACAGCAAAAGGTCTATGTTGTTTGAACAACTCACATGCTTTGGCAGAGAGTCTAAAAATCCCAAACCCACTGTTACTAAGTACATATATATTATTAAATGATATTCTGAGACTGTCAATCTTTCTGGGAGCAGGCAGCCTCATCTTTCTCCCTCACGGTGGGTTGGGACTGGCAACCACCGCTAAAGAGGTGCAAACGGAGTTTCTCATGGAACACACTTGCTTTTGCATTCTAAAGCAAATTTTAAAAACTTTTATAAGATCATAAATCAAAGTAACTTTAATATTTAATAGGTGCAAGTGCATTCGTCTATATTTGGATTTACAAATTAAAATTCACTAACATTCTTTACTGTCCATAAGAATCAATGGGAACATATACAGATCAATATGAAGTTCACTCAGCCTTTCCTTACTATCTCAGCAACTCCTGAACTATGATCAAACAGAAATACAACTCCTGAACTATGATCCAAGAGAAAATGGATCAAAACAAGACAAAGGTAATAAGCCTAGTCATTTATCTTCTTTGGATATCTGTTTTCAGAGCAGCACACTTTTAAAGACCTAACTAAAATACAATTTGCATATTAATTTAATAGTACACACACACCACTTTCTTTTCAAAGATATCAACATCGAGAAAAATTTGTGAAACTGCTTACAGTCATGGTTGACAAGTGCTGCCAAGTGGGCATGACCTCGGGGATGTGGAATTGCCCTGAAAGAAGGGAAGTCAAGAGTAAGGATAACTAACATTCTAATAGAGAACTAATTAAAATAAGAATATGGCCCTTCTATCTTAATTTTTCATCTAAAAAGTAATATAAGGATATATTTGGCCTATTATTTAAGTGGACACATCCACTCATCAAGAATGCAATAAACGGAGGTGGGAAGAGAGGATTTGGCAGATTTCTGGTACAAAGTCAGTTAAGAAAAATAATAGGTTTTGTGAGGCAAGATGCAACATCAAGGATATTTTGCAATGACTTAAAATAAGAAAACAAATTTTCAAAGTTTAAATGCTACATATAAGAAGACTGGAGAATATGTTTTATAATACATTTAGACTAAGGACAAGAATGGAATTCTTTACCTCAAATAGAAGACACTTTGGTTAATTTGGGCTTAGAGTGAATGGCCCCTGTTTGAAGTGTATATTTACTAACGGTGATCTCTAATGAGGCTTTATTCATTCATATTTAATTATATTACTCCATAAGCATATGGGTTTACTTTTCCCTTTAAAACTGTGGGCTGGGTGAATTTACCTAGCAAATTACTATTCCATTGAACAATTCTGACACATTTTGCTTCATGAGCGTAGTTGCCATTCCCTCAATGCTAATGGCATTCTTCCCACTTCTTCCCTGAGCTCCCACTTCCATTCACTCTTCTTCCCCACCCCTTTCTGTCTCTGAACATTGTTCCTGGTCAAACACTGCACATTGTGACATTGTGTGGTTGATTATTCTAAGGAGTATGTTCTACACAAGTGCCATTGTTCACTTTATGGGCCTCTCTGTTGTTTGCCTGCAAGGTGACCCCAGGAGGTGGGCTCAGTCCCAGACACGAAAGGCCTGTCTCAGGTATTCCACTATTCTCTAACAGATCAGTATGTCTAGTCTTCTTTTATGACTTTCAATATTGTTTTACATTTTTTCCCCAGTCTGTCTGGGACCTTCTATTATAATCCTGATTGGAGTGGTCAGGGGTGGTACCAAACACCAGCTGCTTCTTCTAGTGGTAGTTCAGTGGAGGCTGTGCTTCAAAAGTAGACATTAGTCCTTTAGACTCATTGCTTCCTTGGGTCTTTGATTGCCTTCATTCCTTTGCTCTAAGGCAGTGCATCTCAACCTGGGGGTCAAACGACCCTTTCACAGGGGTCTCCCGATTCATAACAGTATCAAAATAACAGTGATGAAGTAGCAAGGAAAATAATGTTATGGCTGGGGGGTCCCCACCACATGAGGAACTGAAGTAAAGGGTTACGGCATGAGGAGTGGAGACCCCCTGCTCGAAGGAGTGGGGAAGAACAACAGTCCCATCTCAGACTCCAAACACTCACCACAGTAATACATAGAACACTATTTTGTGATGGATGATATTCAGCAAAATGTCACTTACAAGTGATATTAATGATATTTTTCTATAATTGGAGCATTCTGTTAGGCCATCTTTCTTTGGAATGACAACAAATATGGATCTCTTCCAGTCAGTTGATCAAGTAGCTCTCTTCCAAATTCCCCGGCATAAACAAGTGAGCACTTCCAGTGTTTCATCAGCTTGCTGAAACATTTCCATTGGTATTTCATCAATTCCTGAAGTCTTGTTTTTGGTACATGCTTTCAGTCTGGTTTGAACTTTTTCCTTCAGTACCACTGGTTCTTGCTGATATCCTTCCTCTTAAAATGAAATGCAGACTAGTTCTGGTACAGTGATTTTGTGCATTCTGTCCATCTTCTTTTGATGCTTTCTGCACTGTTCAGAGAAACTTTCAACATTGCAACCTGAGGTTTGAGTTTTGCTTGGGTTCTTCCTATTTAAGATATACTGGGTGTTTTCTTCCTTTTTGGTTTTCTAACTCAGGGTCTTTGCCCATTTCAGCTTACTATTTGATTCTGTATTGCCAAGCTGCCCTTGGAAACTTCAGTTCTTTGACTTCATCATTGCTTCCAAATGCCTTAGCTCCTCTACGATTCAGAGCAGCGGTTCTCAACTTGTGGGTTGCAACCCCCTTGGGGTTCAAATGACCCTTTCAAAGGGGTCGCCTAGGACCATGGGAAAACACATTACGATTTACATTACAATTCAAAACAGTAGCAAAATTACAGTTATGAAGAAGCAACGAAAATAATTTTATGGTTGGGGGTCACCACAACATGAGCAACTGTATTAAAGAGTCCCGGCATTAGGAAGGTTGAGAACGACTGATTGAGAGCAAGTTTCAGTGTTTCTTCAAACATCTACTTTGATCTTTTCTTTACTGTCTTTTTAATAACCCTTTGCTTTCTTTGTGAATGATGTTGGTGGGGGCATCCGCAGCTCATCAAATCTTCTGTCATTAGTGTTCAATGTAACAAATCTTGGCTGGTGTTTCTAAACTGCCCACTTTGTGATTAGAAGCCCACCAAGTAACCACTGTGCCACCCGGGCTCCTGAGATAGCACAGAAGCACTAAACACATTATTACAACTAGTAACTGTGATGTCCCATGAAAACATCTTCCCTGCTTTTGTGATGCTATTTTCAATTTGAAACATTTTTTTTTTTTCCCTCACAGAAAGGCTAACAGTATCGCAGAGTTCATTTTCTCTGGATACCTTTCTTTGGCTGTAGTAATCAGACACTATCAGTAAATGGCTTTCCTTACTTTTGAAACTAAATTTTAAAAAGTTTTTCTGACCATTGCTTTCCTATGAGTTAAGAATATTACGAGTGCTTAATTTGTTAATGGTGACTGACATAGAGTCTTTCAGGAAAGATATAGCATTACATAATAAACACAATGTTCTCTGGCCAAATTTGATTATAAAATAAGGTACACCCCACTGTGACTTAAAAAGTGCATCTCAAAGCTCACATTTTTCTTTTTTTTCTGGTCTTAATATAACAATACAAAAGGAATACAATGTCTCAGCACAGCAATATACACTGCATGTGCGTGCTGCCAGGGCATAACTGAATTGTGCGAAGCCACAGCAGCAAGTGTGGACACAATCACAGACTGTCACAATGATTCAGCTCGGCAAAAGTCGCCATAGGTAAATAGTGTGACTGTTGCCTAACAAAATTTTATAGATAATGAATGGTGAATTTCAAGCTTTTCTTGTATTATAACATATTGGCATCTTTTTAATCTCTTCTAACCATTTAAACATGTAAAAACCACTTTTAGCTCAACTGTCATGCCAAATCGAATGGTGGGCAGGATTTGGTCCATCATGTTATCATCTACTTACTTCTTCAAGAAAGCATGGCCTTTGTTGTGCTATATATTACTCTCACAGCAAGTTTAACTGGGATTTTTTGTTCCCAAGGAGCCTTGGTGCTGTAGTGGTTACAATTTAGGCTGCAAACCAGAAGGTCAGCAGTTTAAAACCACCAGCTGCTACATGGGAGAAAGATAAGGCTTTCTACTCCCGTACACAGTGAGTTTTATGCTCTATTTAGTCGCCATGAGTCGTAAATGACTTGATGGCAGTGAGACTGGTTTTTTGTTCTGCTTTACTTCCTTTATATGTCAGGAGTGACTACCATCTTCCCCTATTCTTAACGCTCACTCTTCTTTACCTGGGTACCAATACTAGTAATTACTTCGAAAAACTGTAAATAAAAGTCCCCAATAAAACTTTCTTATTTGTAACCAAGTAAATGTCACTGTCGTATTTCAATTAAATAAATCCCCTAATGGTTCTACATCTTTAATTTGCTCTCTATTGAACACAGCAAGTACTGAAACCTATGCTGTTACCAAGAATTATTATTAATTTCTGTGTATTTTTTTTTAAACCAAGGAAGTTGGGAGGAAAGGAACCTGCTCATCCATTCAGAAATTCATGGAGTGTTTCTCTATATGACAATCTGTGTACTTAGTGATGTTCATGAAAGTAGGTGATCAGATATTTTTCTTCAACTTTGAAGTATTGTTAATGTTAGCCTGACCAATATCCAAACTCATTTCTCTGAGGTGGTCTCAACCTGTAGGTTGGTAGCTGGGCACAAATTGATTACGCCACCCAGGGACCTATTTCTAACTAAATGAGAGGGCTTCAAAAAGTTTGAGGAAAAACTCTACTGTCTGTCATTCCATTTTTTCCCACAAACCGTTTGAAGCACCCTCATATATAAACTCCTGTCTGAGATTGCATTTTGATGAGTACCACGAAAAAGTGAAAATAAAACTAAAACCTACTACTGGCTCAAAGCGACCCTAGAGAGCAGGATAGAACGAATCCTGTGAGTTTCGGGGGCTGTAAGTCTTTACAGGAGTGGGATGTGCTATATATTGTGGCTGACCTTGTGGATCACAGCCCAATCCACAACCGTTATGCCAGCAGGGCGCTGGACCCCAATGCCAGGCCAGAAGATGAGTAAATGAAGAGCTCTCTGGTTATTATAATTTAGCAATTAGAAAAATTCTAATTAGAATTTACCTATAGTAATTTTAATGTAATAGATAATATATTATAGAACTGCCTGACTTTGGTTTTTAAAATTAGCCATCTTTTCTATCCAGAGATAGAAACCCCAAACATCAGTTCTTATGACTTGAAAAATAGACACCATATTTTAAGCAGTCTTTCAGTAGTTAGCTATGTATTATTTGATTAGCGAAGATCTATTTTTCACTAAGCTCCCACCTTGTTTAAAGTATTTTCAGTAAGTGAAAAGAACATACTTGCCCACAGTTATGTGAAAATTCCCTGCTACTTTATTGACATACAGATGGCCCCGGATCCTGCATGCATCTGGAGGCTGTGCTGGGTCATCTTCCCTGTGACAAGACATAGTAAGATTACTTAGGGCCCTTTCAAGATTGTCACCATTTTCTGGTGGGAAAATTTAACAGACAAAAGTCACTTAAGATTATTTCTTCAATAATGTTCCCAATTTCAAAGAGACTTGCAATTTCTTTAAGTCTATAAATTTATAAATATCACACAGTTTTACAGAAAAATTTGTCCAAATTATGGTATAACTATTACATTTACCAAAATCTTAAAGCCCATGGTTCCTCAAATTTAACTAGGGGGATACAACCAATGAGAGAAGAAAATAGTAAAGAACTCCACAGTCCAACAATGACATACTTTCTCCATCTGTTTCTAGCATTTCAGGATGGGGAAGGGAGAATGGCATGCAAATGAGATGCCCTCTGAATTCAAAGACACAATGATATTTTTGCCCCTTAACAAAATGCACAAAATTTTTTGTATACTTTTAAAATTTAAATAGTTTCATTATTTCACTTCATGATCCAATATCAATATTTTAATGTGCAAAAATAAAAAGTTATAATTACATAAAGCAAAATCCTAGTCAAAACTTAAAGATCCTTTAAAATAGTAAATGCAACTAATGTGTTCTTGAAACAATTTTATATGGAACACATTTATTCAATTAATGAATGTAAAAAAATGTTAACAAAAAGAAAGGTTTACTGGATGCAATAAAAGAGTATTAATTAATGAAAATGAAATAACATATTTGTGATCATCTATATTATACATCATAAATATATTATGAATATAAATTAAAAGGTTATCTTCATAGTGCAAGATAATTCTATTTTCCTTAAGAAGAGTAAGATTCAGAGAAGTGAACCAGCACTAAAGCTATGGAAAAATACCTTTTTGACAAGCAGTTGCATATTTAAGAAATACACCTCACCTTGGTGGAAGTGCTGTTGATGCACTTTTAAAAGCACTTTTAAATATCACATCTTGAAGTGAATGCTCTTCTTGTAGCCGACTTTGTATCAACTGCAGCATCCTAAATGCAACACCAACAATCATTAAGGAGACTAAGGTACACAAAGAAAACAAACACTTATTTAAAAACAACAATGGTTTGATTTTTTTAGCAAAATCAAACATTTATTCTCGAAGAGAGGATTACCAATCTTTCTAAATAAAGTATCAAGCTTACTTATGGAATTTCCTGGAAAGGAAGGGCACCGAGACAAGGTGGCTAGAAGCCTAACAGGGTCTGACCTCATCAATGATAGACCTGCAGGGCCACTACAGAGCATCTGCTCCATATAACCCCCTCCCAGGGGGACGAACAACAGAAAAGTGGGTGAAGGACGACAGAGGGTGATGTAAGATATGAAAATAATCATCTATAACTTATCCAGGGTTCATGAGGGAGGATGGGCAGGAGAGGGGGGAAATGAGGAGCTGATATCAAGGGCTCAAGTAGAAAGAAAATGCTTTGAAAATGATGGCAGCATATGTACAAATGTGCTTAACGCAATGGATGATTGTATGGATTGTGATAAGAGATGTTAAGGGCCCCCGATGAAAGTATTTAATTAGAAAAAAAAAAGAGCATCTGCTCAACCTGTACATTTAAATTCATCACTCACACAGGCAGCACATACACTCACACACCTGTACATTTAAATTCATCACTCACACAGGCGGCACGTACACACACACACCTGTACATTTAAATTCATCACTCACACAGGCGGCACGTACACTCACACACCTGTACATTTAAATTCATCACTCACACAGGCACACACATTACACTCACACAACCTGTACATTTAAATTCATCACTCACACAGGCGGCATGTACACTCACACAACCTATACATTTAAATTCAACACTCACACAACCTGTACATTTAAATTCATCACTCACAAAGGCGGCATGTACACTCACACAACCTATACATTTAAATTCAACACTCACACAACCTGTACATTTAAATTCATCACTCACACAGGCACACACATTACACTCACACAACCTGTACATTTAAATTCAACACCCACACAGGAGCACACATTACACTCACACAACCTGTACATTTATATTCAGCACTCTCACAGGCACACACATTATACTCACACAACCTGTACATTTAAACTCATCACTCACACAGGTGGCATGTACACTCACACAACCTGTACATTTAAATTCAACACTCACACAGGTGCACACATTACACTCACACAACCTGTACATTTATATTCATCACTCACACAGGGGGCATTTACCCTCACACGACCTGTACATTTAAATTCATCACGCACACAAGCAGCATGTACAACCACCGTCACTTTTGCTAGTCACTGAATTAAATGTTACAAAGAGTACTGCGAGGAAGGGACCACACAACAGACTGATAGACTTGAATAAGATTACTGGGGTATACACTCACGCCACAAATACACAGTTCTCGTCACAAATCAAGCCACAGTGCCATGCAATTATCACCTGGCTCCCTTTATCCAAAGAAGCTGAGCTTCATTCTATGACAAGGTCACCATTTCAAATAAAACCTTACATCATCTTTATCATGTTGAAAAATATTGACATATAAATCACTGTATTATAGAAAACATAGTACACATTTGAGGACTACTGATGGACTTTTCTTTTTACAAGATCAAATACAGAGAATAAGATGGAAGGTTTGTTTTTTTTAAGTGAAATTTTTATGTTCGTAATCCCTCTCCAATACTTCTAATTTTAAACCCATAATTTTAAACAATTGCTTTGCATCTTTTGATGTTGTCCAACATGACCTCCTTTAATTCTCTTGTCTATAAATAACCACGACATATGTAGAAAAATTCTAATTCAGAAAGATAGAAATTATACACAAACATGGGCCCTTAAAAAATAAATACCACTCTCAGTTTCTACCTGTCTGGAGCAAAAGAAACTGAGGGTGCCAAAGACTATAGGTAGAAACTAGTCCACAGGACTTTGGTCCCAAAAGCCACAGCCTTGACTAACCTGAGACAGAAGAATTATTCTGCCCAGGGACAAAATAGAAGGTACTAGATAGAAAGC
>NW_022103918.1:16478846-16486590 GCF_000313985.2 Echinops telfairi
AGAGAATAGAGGAACCCTGAGACTACTGCCCTAAGATAACCTTTGAACTTGGTGCTGAAGCCACTCCTGGAAGGTACCTTTCAGTTAATTAATACACTGGCTTATAAAATATTCATTATCACCCATAAGTAACTGTAAAGCAATGAATTACTGACTATGGCTCCTGTAGTCATAGCCTTTGTTACTGCCACCAAAATGACCTTTGTTTTCCTGATGAGTCGGGCTAAGAAGGTAAGGGAAGATACTGACTGAATGCTAGGATTCAGCTGTGAGTGAATGTTAACAGGGTTCATTATGACTGCCATCCTGCTGGGCATAACATCAGCCATTGCAGAAAACGGAGGAGGGAAGCTCACGCCAGGACCAGAGTGTGTCCTTTGGACGCTGAGGTCCTTGCTCATTGAACCTCCTTGTTCAGGAGAAGTTATGACACACCAGAGGAACAGGAACAACGGAAGCAAGAATCAGAGCAAGATTCAGTGGTGGACTTCCCAGCCCCTAGAGCAAGTAGAGCTGAGTGCTTCAGAGCACAGGCCTGGCTTGGGGAGTAGAGTGCCTTCAGGTTGAGGAATCTGTTTGCAGGCCTAAAAGAGCTTTGTAACATTGCCTGAGCAGGGCAAAGGCTGAGCCAAGAGGCTGAGGACCAGAGGCCTGTCCACGGCCAAGGCAAAGAAACTGTCCGAACTAAATAATTATTACATCCTGAGCATTTCTCACCTAAATTAACTTCCCTAACAAACTCCATAATCCCAAATGTCAGCTGTGAGTTCTAAAACCCAGCTGAAAAGTAGTGCTGCTTCGAGAAGGACAATAGGGTTAAGAATGGAGGGTGGAGGCACGTCTGACCTCTGCCTTGTGGCAATCAGCCTTGGAAACCAGAGGAGGTCAGATGTGGGCCCCCAGGCTGTTTCTGCTAAACGTCAGCTATACGAGGCCCAGCAACCAGCATGGCCCCAAAGCAAAGACGAGAAGGCAAGGAGGAGCAGGGAAGCTGTATCAATGGAAAAGAACAAATGGAACCGAAATAAGGAGACTACATACTATTCGGGAGCATGTCAGGCTCTCTGTGGGCTAGTCAAGATCTTTATCAAAAAATATTTATTCAAGTGTAGGACATGATAACGTATGAAGTTTCCAAGAAATGAGATGCCATCTTCAGACTTACACATCTTAAGAGAAATGGGTGAAAAAAAATGGTTTTAAAATAATTGTGTAAAACAGCATTGGGTGTGGGGCGGGGAGGTGCATATATCTGACATCCTTTGCCTAAACCAGTAGTTCTCCACCTTCCTAATGCTGCAACCCTTTAATACAGTTCTTCATGTTGTGGTGACCCCCAACCATAAAATTATTTTCGCTGCTACTTCATCACTGTGGTTTTGTGACTGTTATGAATCGGGCGACCTCTGTGCAAGGGTCATGGGACCACTGGCTAAACAAAGAAGACCCTAACTTCTCACCCCCAGGCCTCAGCAGCTGTCTCCTAGACCCTCCCTCCACCCTCCGTCCTTCTTTCCTCTAACATTCCTCCATACTCTTCCTCTCTGGTGGGTCACAAAGATCCCGTAAAAAACTCACAATTACAGAGTTCTATTAGGAAAGTTACCAGCTTATGATATAGAAGAACGTAATATCCCGATTGGAGGAAGAATCCTATTCCCTAGGAAACAAAGGGTGGTGACGTGGTTCACAACCTCGCCTCAGAATCCATCCAACTTAGTTCTAAATACAAGCTTAACAGAGAACTCTCTCCAAAATGGGACTGTGACCATAAGCATAAAAACTCCACACTCTTCAGTAGATTCCAACTCCCAGGGATCCTATGAGTGAAGTAGAATGACTCATGTAGGGCTCTAAGATGATATATCTTTAGGGGAGTGTGGCTGACGATAGCTTCAAATTTCTGACCTGGCAGTAGCCCAACAACCCACTGCATCATCAAGGCTACAATTACATCACATAGGGGTCTATGGCTAGAAAGGGCATGTTAAGTAACTGACTGCCTATAAGTAATCATCGTAAAGTGACTTTCTAGGCCTAAGACAAACCCTAGAAGCCAAAAGGAAAACTTTGAAACAGTACATAGTGGGGGAAACACTAAGAACCAGGCAAAATAGGCAAAGAAAACCCATGAATTAACACTTTTACAGATAAGTACATATGGGGGGAAAATTCAGGAAGATTATAAAGTTGTTTCTTAAAAATATGCTAATTAAGATAAGTGCAATGCAATTTATCACAGAAATGGCAAAAAAATTTAAGTATGGTTAGTGTGGTTTACAGAAACAAGCATTCATAGAAGTGAATGCTTCAAACAAGTGAATGCTTCAAACAAGCATTCTGAAGTGAAAGTGTGGCACTGCTTCTTGAAATGTTTGTTAAATATGCACAGACATAAAAATCCTATCTCTATAAATTTTTTGTCTTCAAACACACTCTCACAAATCCACAAAGAAGCGGATTCAAAGATTTCACAAAAGCACTGTTCTAATGTTAAAAATCCTAGATGGGATTAAATGTGTATCAATAAGCCTTCAAAATCAAATAAACCATAATCTATCCATAAAATGGACTAACATGTACACTAAAATGGGAAGATGCCCAAAGTATCAATTTTTTAAGAAAAACAATTTATAGGACACATGTATAGAATGATCCCACTTTTATTTGAAAAATAAAAAGATAAAAAAAAATAGCTTAGGCTTACAATGCAAACATATAGGAACTTACCTATATGCACAAAAAATTTCTATAAGGCTATGCAAAAAAAATTAACTCTGGTTATTACCACCACATAGTGGCGGCAGATTGAGGAAGTAAATGAGGAGAGGGCTTCTATTTTTCCTTAACAACTTTCTGTTCAAGTTGAACTTTTAACAATATTTATATGTTAACTTACCATGAAAATTTTAAACTAAAATTTGTAATTCAAAGTATAATACATAAATTGGTATTTGTAACTCTACTAATACATGATACACCTTTTTTAATTGCAAAAAATGTGTTAATCTGTGAGTGGTTTACACTCTGACCTTCCACAAATGTGACAGGTCTTTCTGGACTATCACACGTTGTTTACTTAATTACCTCTGCCATTCTTTTTGCTGTGGTGAAAGATCAAATATTGCCTGAAAAAGAGAAAAATATGATTACTAGCATTGTCAAATGCTCTTGGCTTTTCTATCATAATTTTTTAAAAAAGTTATTTCAGGAGGAAACAAATTGATAGTATCCTTAAAAAAATTTTGTGATTTATATTTAATCATCTATAAAATGAAGATTCAAATCTGACATTTTATTCAAAAATGTCACATAGAAATATCACTAATGACAAATATCTTCCTTAAAGATACATGCAAGTAAGCAAAATGGCATGTTAGATAGTACTTAAAACTAGAAGAAAGGATAAAGGAAACCAGGAATTACAATAAAAATAAATACATAAATAACAAACAAATGTGCGACTCAGTTTCCCAATCACAGCAGTCCTACAGGATGGAGTCCGGCCGTAAAACTGTCCAGAAGTAGACTGCTGCAGCCTTCTCCCAGGGCGAGGCTGATGGGCTCAAGCTGCAGTTTGTGGGGAGCAGCCAAGTGCTTAACTAGGGCTCCCCAGAATTTCAATAATAAATGTGAAAAGAAGGCGACCACAATAGACATTCAGAAAGTGGAGCGAATGCTAGAGAAATAACAAGTATATTTTCAAACATAAATTCAAGATGATAACATAATAATACTTTAAGTCCCATCATAACCAAATTCTCACAATGCCCAAAGAAGCAGACATAATCCATATCATCACTTTAAATTACTTAAATTAGTATCTTTATGTTGGACACTTTCAAGAAAGTATAGACTAAAGATCAAATTGGGAATAAGGCTCACATACAAATTACTCCTGGGCTAGAAAACCCCACGTAAACAGTAAGTAAAGGTGACCTCTCCGATGAGTGCAGGGAAAAGAGATCATGGGAACAGTTTCAGGTGGTCAGTGAGTAACACAGACCAGTGACAGGATGCCACAGCAGCGCTTACTCCCAGCTTAACTGTAAATTCAGCAACAACATTGTTGTCACAACTGACATGAGTACTGATGACAGTCACACCAATTAAAGACGACCTACCCTAGCTACACGGTGGCTGACGAAACAATCAGAGAAGGACATGGGGTACCAAGATGAACCATTTTCAACGCAAACACAACTCTTTCTCCTTTTTAAAAACATCTGAAGCTCGAATCTGATTTAATAGAGGCTGAATATCTAAACTCCCTACTCTTCTTCTTTCTTCCAGGTTTGAATAAAAGGGGGAAAGTGAAGATTATAAACTGACATCAGTCAAAAAAGTCCACTTCAACTCTCAATCCTTTAATGAGGCCCATTGTTTTCCCAACCTCAAGCTAAAGAAGAAAAAAGAGTAAATATAAAAGATTCATTATTCTGAATGAAGTGGCCAATCTGAGGAATTAGAACGAATTTTCCTATAACATTCCTGAAAAGAAAAAGTGTTAATTTTTAAAGTTGTATTTATTCTCTGTGAGATTTAGGATAATACAGACACACACACACCACCACCACCACCACCCACCAAAAAGGGGAATGATCTGCCATAAGTTAGGGATTTAAAAAAAAAAAAAAAAATATATATATATATATATAAAACCACTGAGTGTTAAAATGTAATACAGAAATTTAAAAGAAGATTTAATCCCACTGGATCTAGGTAGTTTCCCAGATCTCAGATGCAAACTTCAAAAGATGAATAAGGAAAGGTACAGAGAACCACCTCATGAAATTCAACATCATATAATACGAATAATAAAAACAGAAAAGGCATTCCTTTGAACATTACTAAAGCAAACAAACAGGCTTAAAAATTCAGATAGTTAAAAATCACCAAGAACCATAAAACATTCAAGGGAATCTGCATTTGGATACAAAGGGTTAATATTTTAATTTCAAAAGTACATGAAAAAAAATCAATCTGGCAAAGCAGGTTCTCTACAAAGGATAAAATTAGGGTAGAAAACAATGAAGCAATGTCTTGAAAGTTTTGAGTGCAAAACAGCAGGAAGCAAGAATTTTATCTTAAACGGATCATTTATTCCTAAGCAAGAAGAGAGAGACATACAAAGTAGCTTCCAAGAGACATACAAAGTGGAGTCCTAAAGTTTGGGAAATACGGAATGAAAAGACAACTGAATTTTCCCCAAAACTTTTTGAAGCCCCCTTGTATGGTCATGCTACAACTCCCCATTGCCATGAAACAGCAGAGCAATGCTTCCCAGGATTTTCTTGGCTGTAATCATTAAGGAAGCACATCAGCAAGCTATTTTACAGAGGTACTTCTGGGCGGGTTCAAGTGGCCAACCTTTAGCTTCGCAGTCTGCAAGCTGCTGTGTCTCCCAGGGACCTTACACTCGTACAAGAGTGCATAAAACAACACACAACATCCTCCTGAAATGAGACCACTCTGAGGTCACCTCTCAGCTGGATAACAGGGCGGCTCATAAAATAAACAATATCACCTGTGAATCCTGCGCAACTTTCCTTACACACCCACCCACGCACCCACACACACAAGCACGCTTAAATGAGACTTTTTAAAGTCCATTTAAAATCCTATTATCTTTTAATTCCATTTTCCTACAAACTTTTTGAAGTGCTCTGTTATAAAAGACCAAATGGTCAACATTTATTCTAAAGCAAAGATGAGGTTAGAGGAGACAAGAAAAATGGATTAATAGAAACTGAACATCTAAGCAGCGGTTCTCAACCTGTGAGTCGTGACCCTTTGGGTGGGGGGGGTCCAACGACCCTTTCGCAGGGGTCGCCCGATTTGTAACAGTAGCAAATTACAGTTATGAAGTAGAAAGGAAAACAATTTTATGGTTGGGGGGTGAGTTAGTTAATTGTGCCAGCCTGGCCGATAATCACATGTGGTGCTGGTTGAAAGGCGGAGGGATAAATGGGTGGTGAAGCCTCGCCTTTCTAGTTCTCGGGTCTCTTGTTTTGTGATGGTTGCACCGGGTGCAGCTGCCTTAGCAGTTCCCTGCTTCAGCTGGCAAGATTGACTTCCTACAAGACATCCCCAAGGAGAAGCCACATGGATCTATCCCGATGCAGCCCTGGGTGCTGGAGCAGCCATGTGGAGACCCCTGCCAGTGCTGAGATGCTTGTTCGTTCACTGACTCAGCTTTCCTCCTGCAGTCGGCATTATTGCCTCTGTTTTGTGAGGTGAAGGACTTTGTGGACTGGTGTTGGGTATGGGTTAATGTTGGACTTGTGGGCTTGGGCAGCACTGGGTTGGGATGTTTTCGTGATGCACATTTTCTTTGCATAAAACTCTCTTATACGTGAGTCGCCATGGATTTGTTTCTCCAAAGTACCTAGACTAATACAGGGGGTCACAACATGAGGAACTATATTAAAGGGTCACAGCATTAGGAAGGTTGAGAACCACTGATCTAAAACTAAACCATGAGAATGTGGATATAATATGAAAAATGGGAGCAATGTGTCACTGACCAATATATATAGGAATTGCTAAACAGGTACAGGATTTATTGGGTAAACTTTTACCCAAAATTAAAAACTTAATTTAAAAACACAGAATACCATTGGTGTTGAGCTAGTTCCAACTCAAAGTGACCCCTAAGCACAACAGAATCAAATGCTTCCTGGTCCTGCACCATCCTCACAATTGTTTCTACGTCTGAATCCGTTGTTACAGCCACTGTGCCAATCCATCTCCTGGGGGCGGGGGTCCTTCCTTTTTCACTAATGTTCTACTTCACAGAGGATGATCTTCTCTCCAAGGATTAGTCTGGATAACACGTTCACAGTATGTGAAACTAAGCCTCACCATCCTCACTTCTAAGGAGCATTCTGGTGGTTCTTCGTCCAAGATAAATTTGTTTGTTCTTCTGGTAATCCATGTACTTTCAATATTCTTCACCAACACTCATCCAAAGCATCTCTTCTCCAGTCTTCTTTATTCCTGTCTAAATTACACAAGCAGATGAGGTCATTGAAAATACCATGGCTTGGGCCAGGTGAACCTTAGTCATCAAAGTGATATCCTTAAAGAGGTTTTGAGGCGATTTGCTCAATGCAATATAACATTTGCTCTCTTGCCTGCTGCTTCCATGAGCCCTGACTGTGGATCCACATAAAATGAAATGCTTGACAATTTCAGCCCTTTCTCCATTTATTATAACATAATGGTGTCTACTGGTCCAGTTCTGAGGATTTTGGATTTCTTTATGTTGAGTTCTAATTCATACTGAAGGGTGCAATCTATGATCTTCATCAGCAAGTGCTTCGAGTCCTCTTTACAGCAGCCAGGGTTCTGTCATCGCCATGTCACAGGCTGTTAACGAGCATTCATACAATCCTGCTATGTTCTTTATGTAGGGCACCTTCTCAGATTATTAGCTTAGTATACAAATTGAATAAGTATGATGAAAGGATACTACTCCCCAATGGGCACTTTCCTGAATTTAAATCAATGTTTCCTAAAGTGGGTGATACTGCCACTTGGGGATGGGGAGAGGGGGCACGGGAACATTCCAGGGGGGTGGGACTGCAAAAGCAGCCACCTACACTTTATTCTGGACTATGGGTTACACTACAAAAATTCTTAATTGCATGCTCACCTTCCCGACACAACCGCTGAAGACAAAGCGGGTGAATAAGCAAATGTGGTGAAGAAAGCTGATGGTGCCCGGCTATCAAAAGATATA
>NW_022103918.1:16487252-16502115 GCF_000313985.2 Echinops telfairi
AAAAATGAGGACCTAATGTCGGGGGTTTAAATGGAGAGAAAATGTTTTGAGAAACGATGTACAAATGCGCTTTACACAATTGATGTGTATATGGATTGGGATAACAGTTGTATGAGCCCCTAATAAAATGTTAAAAAAAAAAAAAGAAATTCAGGTGAAATATCGCTAAGAGAGAAAAAAAAAAATCTTAATTGCTGGGGTGTGGGGGGAGGCATTGAAAATTTTTCTGTGAAAAAGCGGGGATAGGCTAAATAAATTTCGTAACCTAAATTTAAACCATGTAGAGTCCCCATTCTGCTTTAAAGACTGCATTTTCATCTATGTAGTTTCCACTTGACCAAAATTAAGTGTTCTAGAATCTGGTAATCTTCTAAATGTTTTTTATCGATTATTATAATCCCCATAGTTGAACTCCTCTACATAGTCAGCAAAATATAAGTAACTATCCTTCTGGAATTCTGCTTTCAGCCAATGGTATCTTTATTCCACATCTTCTTATAAATCTCCTGAAATTTCTGGCAGTTTCCTGTCAATGTACTTCTGCAATTTTTTTGAATTGTCTTCAGCACAATTGTACTTGCATGCGACATTAATGAGATAGCCTGTAGGGTCAGCTGTCCTTGGAGTGGGCACCGTCTGTGGACCACAGAGCTGTCTTTCAATCTTCTTGGCACAGACAAGTGAATGTTTCCATTGCTGCATTAGTGTGTTCACATTTCCTGGAGCCTTGCTTTTTTGCTAGTACCTCCAGTTCAGCTTGGACTTCGTTTAATACCTCTGGTTCTTGATTATATGTCACCTCGTTAAATGGGTTTGAAAATCATCAGGTCATCCAAACTGACAAAAATCAACTGAAAGACTTCCTTGTTATCATTCAGTCCTGCTCATTCAGTTACTTCTAAGACTCCTCCATCACCTTAGTCTTCACTTTGCAATTGTGCTTAAAGAAGGGTTCCCAACTGTCACTAGTAAGCAAAAACACATCTAGACTTCATTTGTAAACACAAGTACCACGGGGCTGACACAGCGATCAGCAACACAAAGCAGCCTGCAAATTCCATGGTTTCTTCTCAAAAGTGTATTTATGGTCTGTACAAATCATATCTTCTAACCAGTATTCATCCCTGTAATGTAATGGTGTTTGCTAATAAATCAATTATGTTAAGCATAAGTTGTAACAATTCTTAAACTTTGGGAATCAAAGTGTGAAGGAGGGAGAAAGAAGTAAATGCATATTTACTCATCAAATCACTAGAGGAACCGAAAGAAATTTCATCCCAATAACATCTTCTATAAGGAAGAAAAAACTAATAGGAAGCATTAGCAAAAAATAGAAAATAAATGTAAGGTGAGATGATGAACTATATAATCTTATGCAAAATGTTAATGTTTATTAAAAGGTTTCAGTATTAAAAATAAATTTTGTGTGTGCTTATCTGTTTTTTGAAATTTTAAAATAAAGAACAGGAATCATTTTTGAAATGAAAGGAAATAATACAAAAACTAGCTCAACCAAAATTGAAAGCAAATATCAATTAGCTTTCAAGAACAATTTCTCAAAGTATATTATTTAAAGCTACACAGAGCAAACTTACTGGTTCATAAACTAGACCATCTGCAGATGCAATCATTGTTTCTGCTAAATCCAATACATCTGCTCCAACATCTGCATAAAAAAGAAGTTGCAAGATTCACAATCCATACTCAAGAGTCTATCCTAATATAAACAAATTAAGGTGACATAGTTCACAATTTACATAAAGTCATTTTCCTATACTGATATGTTCAATTAGAGTACGATTATATATAGCTTAGGTAAAGATTATTTTAAAAATTAATAATGCTTTTCTACTTCTTGTTAAGTTTAAAACGATGGCCAAGTCCCACATGCTGTTGTTGCCTTGGGCTGCTGAGCTGATTCTGACTCACAGTGACACTGTATCAAAAAGCAGACTGTTTCATAAGCTTTCACCCTCACAGGAGAAGACCATCAGGTCTTTTTTCCCATGGAGCTGTTAGTGGGTTTGAACCACTAACCCTCCAATAAGCAACGGACTGCTAAACCATCTTGCCACCAGGGCTCCTATCAGCCCGAACCCCATGGCCAAAAGCACAAACTGAAAAGCTCTGCAAAAATTGACCAGAATAAATCTAAATGACTAAATGGCTGTTATACAGAATATTAATTACAAAAATCAATTAGGAATAAAAATAAATCTTAAAGTAAAGCTACTGATGTTCTTTTTCAAATAAAAAAATAAGTTTATTTTAAAAACTTCTAATGGTATCCAAACAGCCAAAATAAAGGAAAATATGATAAATTATTAAAAATAAAGTTAAAATGCAATCATTGGTTTTTAGTTTTTATTGGCAATGGCTTAAAATACGCATGAGTTCATGCATTCATGGATTCACAAGTTAAAGCTATACTTACACTGACACTTCATGGCAACAGTAATATCTATATTGATTCTCAATTTGCTGAAAAACAAAGTGGTAATAAATAGTATTTAACAATAAAACATAAGAAATATGAATCAACTGATCTATGAAAAACTTGAATTCCAATCAGTATAAAATATGCAGATTAGAATTTGGATAATGTATGCTATGATAAAAACAAATACATACTATAGGTAATAGCTTTATCTTATAATTATTCTGAAAGCCTTTCTGATTTCACCAGTTTTTAACACAGTATTCTTTAATAATCACAACTCTATGATTATTAGACTCCTCACTATTATAACTCCTCACTAATTTTACATAAAATATTCCTTTAAGAATATAAAATTTTTATAGTCACCAATTAGGAATTATGAGAACTTCTCTTATTGAATAACAACATCCCAGGCATTATGCTAGAAGTGCTACAAATATTCTTCATTCTTTATAGTAGGCTTCTACAGTAGAGCACGTTACAATTTTGCTAATAAATCACAGGGGCTCAAAGTTGTGTACATGACTGGCTTTTAAAAAGGCTTTTTAGAAACTGGGTGTGCATTACTATGGACAAATGCAATACAATTAGCAAATAAAATCCATCTGATCCTTAAAGTCTTACATGGACTTTTTCAAAAGTCACAATCAATAGTTTTACATTCTACTGATTAATTCAAACTGAATTAATTTTCAAATATCAGAACTAATTATTCAATGCGACTTAAGCACTGTGAATACCAATGGGTTCAACTGAAATCAGTCCTGTGCTTCCTATCAAAACTGTGTTTATTCTAAGAATGCATCTGGCTTTACTTAAGTGGAATTTTATACTTTTGGAGTCTTAAAGCTATCTAGAGTTTCAAACTGTGGCTCCCACAAATCTTGGGGGTCAGGCTCAAGAGATAATACAAGAACCAAAGGAAAAGTAGACATATTTCTGAGTGTTCCCATCATACTTAACGTGATAGACTAAGATATGACTTAATTTGAAACTATAGTGTTCCTTTGCTTATAAAAACAAATGGAATGATAATAATGTCCTTGAAAATGACTTGTATCTAAAATAACCACATTACATATGGAGAAATTGAGGTACAAAGGAAGTAACTTGTATAAACTATATAATATGTATAAACCATATTATACAGCGATTTACCAAAATGCTACAAGAAAGGCCCTAAGATTATTATTCTCATTTTATAGAAAAGGATACTAGAGCATTCACATATTTAAGTTGAGTAACTCCCTTAAAATCATGTAGCTACTAAATTGGAACTGAAAACTGTGTCTCCCATGCATGCAAACTTAACAATATAAACTCCGTATCACTAATCAAGTGAAAAACCTGATAGTACAAATAAATACATATAAAATACATTTTATCTCTTAATAAAGCTACTATATTTTCCAAGAAATAAGTGATATTATTTACATAAAAATTTAGAGTTGATAATAATTTATAGAAATGAAATTATAGGTTGAGGTAGGTTATTGTGCCAAGCTGGCCAATAAACACATGTGGGGTTAATCGAAGGGCGGAGGGACAAATGGCTCAGTGAGCCTCGTCTTTTTAGTTCTCAGGTCTCTTGCTTTCTGATGATTGGACGAGGGTGTAGCTGCCTTAGCCAGTTCCCTGCTTCAGCTGGCAAGGCTCACTTCCTGCAAGACATCCCCAAGGAGAAGCCGCATGGAGCTACCCCAATGCAGCCCTGGGTGCTGGAGCAGCGGTGTGGAGACCCCTGCCAGCACTGAGATGCTTACACATTCCCTGATTCGGCTTTCCTCCTGCAGTCGGCATCATTGTGTTGTGAGATGGAGGAGGACTTTGTGCATTGGTGTCGGACATATGGGTTAATGTTGGATTTGTGGGCTTGGGCAGCACTGGGTTGGGATGTTTTCTTGATGTGCATTTAACCTTTATATAAAACTCTCTCTTATACATGAGTTTCTGTGGATCTTGTTTCTCTAAGTACCCAGACTAACACATAGGTATAATACAATGTATCACTAGACAATTTTACAACTCAAACAAGATATTTAAAATTCTAAAGGGTAAAAAATTCAAAACATTAAAGAGTTTTCTCCTTCAACAAACAGAAAACCACCCTTTTAGAATTTAACTAATAAATGTTTGGTTTTAAAAGGTTTCACTAACACATGCAATTAATGAGTAATTTTGAAGATTATTTCTTCAAAACTAAAATAAACCAAGTAATACATATAAAAACATAAAGACAAAAAAACCTTTTTAAGGTTTTATCCTTAAAATAATTGAATCTAAAAACACTTCAAGAAAAGTTACCTAGAAAAATCCTTGTCTACTTCATATTCATACTTCATCCATGTATCTTGATACACTGAAAATTCCATTATGGTTAATAAAGCCATAGTGGTAAATGCAATTAGAGAAACTGGAAAAAAAATCAGAAACTATTTTAAATCAGATTTAAATTAGCAAGAAATCTACCCAAGTTGATTGTCATTTGAATGAATACTACAAAAGACTTTAAAAATATTATAGATATTTTTCTAAAACCGCTCAAAAATGAACATTTAATACACACAAACATTTATACTATTGAGGAAGCATTTTATGTCTTCAATTTTAAGGACCTCTCTCACTAAACAGGTAAGCCAAAATTTTAAATCAGACAAAAGTCTAGCTTTCTCAGATAAAGAAATGCCACAGACAGCAATAATTAAAAGTATTAAGTTTTCTATACAAATCTAGAAAATTTATCACTAAAAATGTTTTCATATTAAAACAAAAATGAAAACCACCTCAGCTAATTGCATAGATCCTGAACAGTCAGTTATCTATGTGCCTGAAAATTAAATCTCTCCAACTCTGTAGGAAAATTCTTGCTGACCCTTTTTTTGTTCTTATAGATATTTCACCACCTTCGTGAAGCAAGTGAAAGACCTGATAAAAAGGAGAGAACTATACTAAAACGAAACAAATAAGAGAATCTACAACAAGAACAAGTTTTCTTACTAAAACATAATCACAGATTACAAATGGGAAGTGACTATTAACAGTTGCCAAATAAAATCTCAACCCTACATGATATGTGCTCTCTTGAGAATTCTTCACGAGACAAAATAGTAAAAAATTGTTTTTCCCCATATAGTTCATGATTTTATTAAATAAAAATGAGGGGCTTTCAATGAAGTGAGATTACTTGGTATGACTTTTACTTCTAGTAACAGGGCAGGAGCATGCCAATAAATGTAGAGGAATCTCAGGAGGGGACTGGTTAGTTTCACCAAGCTTCTGAAACAGGAAGAGGAATTCTACAAGCATCAGGGAACAAGAGCCAAGAGGGGAGTACTGTGAGGAGCTCCTAGGTGGCCACTGCAATGAACCAGTGAATCCACCAGAGAAGCCAAGGGTTATGGGAGGAACAATAGGTGTCAGAATATGATAAAAATGGGTGGAGACACGTCTGAATCATCCTCAGGTAGATGTGGAGTTGGATTCCCCTCCTTTGTATAGCCAGAGGTCCTATGTGGCCCCCATATCCGTGTTTCAGAGCTACAAAAAGTTTGTTTAAAAAAAAAAAGGAATTAAAAGATAATGGAGTTTTCCAACAAACATTTTGAAGCCCCTTTGCATAACTGTGTCAGGGCCTGCTATTAAGTATTTTATTAACTTACTTGATCACCGTAGCAAACCTTCTAGGAAAATATCATCTGTCTCATGTTAGAAAACTAAGGCACTAAAATTACTAATTAAAGTACTTTTCCCCTTAATCAGTTAGGAGGGGCAGGAGGAGGATGTGAAGGCAGTCTAGACTCGCAGTCCGAGCTCTTGCCTTCGCATTGCGTGCTGCTGCCACTCTTCAGCTAAGTGAAATGAAGTAACATTCTAATGGCTTAGCTGACTTCCTTTTAAAACAAAAATATGACTAAATAATTTCAAAACTTATATCATTTTAATATCGTTAAATAATTTTTCTACCTTCAATTGTTAATATACATAACTGAAAAGTACCAAAGCCGTAAACGGGATTAATTCATTAATATTTTCATAAGCTCTGTTAAATATATCAATTGCATAAGGTTAGACACTTTAGAGACTACAAATAAGATTAAGACTCAATGGCGAGACGTGAGGACAGACAGACCAGTTGTAGTTGGAGCACAGTTCACTGATAAATTCTTCCTTGTGTCTCTGTACCGCGGCGGACTAGAGCAGGTCTCCTGTGCACTAACACTCACCTGTACCACCACTGGCTGAAGTCTCTACATAACTCTCAGGAACCTTAGGAAAGGCATCCAACTCTTTCACCAAATTTAAGGTTTTTTTCCGATTCAGTCGCCTCATCTTCAGGAAAACCCTCCTCTTTTTCCTTCATATAGTTATGCTAGAGAGTAAATAAATTAAGAAATAATGAGTCCTCTAAAAAGGTACAAGGTTTCTTTTTCCTATCCATGAAGTATGCACCCAATTATATTTTATGATAACTGGCAAGTGTCCTTGGAACAAATTAATGTTCTTATTCCTCCTTGATAAAACAAGACAAAACAAAAAACTCTTAATACTTATGTACCAAACCCAAACCAAACTCACTGCCATCAGGTCGATTATGACTGGCAGTGACTACAAGGCAGGGTAGCACTGTTCCTGTGGGTTTCTGAGATGGGTTACTAACATGATGGTCCGCAGTTCAAAACCACCAGCTGCTCCTCAGAAGCAAGACACGGCTTTCTACTTGCATGAAGAGTCACAGTCTCAGAAACTCACAGGGGCAGGTCTACACTGTCCTTCCTATACGAGTGCTGTGAGGAGGAATCAACTTGATGGCAGTAATCATGCACACTACTGTATTATTTCCACTCTTTGACAAAAACTATGTTTTATGAACAGGCAGTTGACACATACATACACACATTAAATAGAAACAAAATGTGAAAAGCAATTAAATCACATCTGAAGTTTTTAAATACCCAAATTAAAGAAAATTTTTCTCATCTATTAACAAATATATAAAAATACTGTATTCCCACTAGTAGAGCTCTGGTGGAACAGGGGTTACATGTTGGGCTGGTAACAGCAAAGTCAGTAGTTTGAAACCACCAGCCAATCAACAGGATAAGGACGGGTTTGGTTTTCTATTCCTATACAGAGTCACAGTGGAGAAACTCAAAATCCTAATAGGTTGTGAGGAGTTGGCATTAATTTGATGGCAGTGAATTTGTTCTTTGTTTGTTCTTTTTTGTTTGAGGAGAGACTACAAAATCAAATAGGGATGTTTACCCATTAGTAAGGAGACGATTACTGTTAGCTTCTTCCTCTCCATTTAAGCAAGTAAATTCCTTTTTGAACAATGTATTCCGGGAAACAATGTAGACTGTGTATGAAATTTTATTACAAGAATATTTCTGATAGTATTTTTAAATATTGAAAATGTGTGGTATACAATATACAAATTATGGTGAAGCAACAAGGTCCGAGTCTATGTAACTATTGAAAAGCTTCTAAAAGAAGCATTTAATGACATAATAAAATATTCACTATAAATTAAACAAAAATCAGAAAGCTGTGAAGTCCTAAATTTATGGGAGATGGGTGAAAACATGTAAGAACCAACATGAAAGGATTCTAATTGTCTGCTTGCAGAATTTTGAATTTTTGAAATTATTTTAATAATAGATTATTTACAAATAGTCTGCTTGTTATAACCCTTTTGATCAGTATTCCAATTACACTAAAAATATGTTAAAGGCCAAGCAAAAGATAACTGAATTCTCAAAAATGTGCATAAATTTTATAAATCTGCTTTATAGTAATAATACTCATACAGAACTATAAAACACACCTAGAAATCAAAGTTGCATTAATAAAATCAACAGATAAAAAAGATTAAATCAGATTGCTGCAAAAGTCACAATAAGACTAATGTTTCTGGAAGAAGCAGAGAGATGTGTCTGAAATCCAATGGATAGGATGATTATTTAAAAAAAAGATAGCATAGAAAAAACATTCAAGGAGAAAAAGTAGGGCTAGAAAAGCAAGAACTAGGTGCAATCATGACAATTACAAGACTCTACTAATCAGTCCATGGTGTAGCTATTCCCTAAAGGGAAGCTAGATACTTTAATTAGGTTGATTTCATTTGCCATTAGCAATATGCAACTAACTCCCCTTGCTGATTTCATGGTCACAAAATAGTCTTCAGATTATGATGTTGCTTCTTGTGTACAGTTTTTCTAGAGAAAAAGAACATGTCGACAAACAGATGACATTATGATCCCAAAAATTGGTATTTTCATTTGCAGAATGCCTGGTTGTACAGTGTATAAGCATACGGCTAACTTGCGGGTCAGTGGTTTGAATTCACTAGGCACAATGAAAGATGTGGCCATTTGCCTTTACAGTCTTTTTTTTTTGGGGGGGGGGGCATGTGTCAGTTCAATAGAAATGTACAAAATTGATAAATGTACAAATGAGGAAAAGGTCAAGGAAACATGAGCTATATTTGTAATATGTCCTCAAAAGCAAAAGAATGGATAATAAGGAGTCCTGGAGGCATAGTGGTTATGCATTAGACTGCTAACCTCAAGATCAGCAGTTCAAAACCACCAGCTGCAAGTAGGAAGAAAGATGGGGCTTTTTACTCCCATAAAGTGTTACAGTCTCAGGCACCCACAGGGGTTCTACCCTGTGTTATAGAGATGCTATGAGTTGGTATTGATTCAGTGGCGGTGAGTGAATGAAAGAGGTATAAACTTGACCTACTGAAAGATGACGAATGGGAAGTAGTAGGATTTTGTTTTAGGAATTAAGATAGAACAGAGTATAAAAGGAAATAATTGGAAGATGGAATATAAGGGCATATTAACCACAAAGAAAGGAGAGTGCTTAATCAATTAAAAAGAAGAAACTCATTTTATATATATATTTGTTCAGCCTGTATTTTGCCTGAGTCTCAAAGTAACATTCATTGTGTGAGTAAAAGTAGTAACAAGAGCTAACACTCAAGTTGAGTTGGGAATTGATCCCCATTTTATAAGGAGGAACGGCACTGATAAGTAAAGTAGGCGTCCACACACAACCCAGCGTTTTTCAGGGAATTCCAAGCATGGCGCATGGTTCTCCCACTGCGCTCCAGGTTTTCAATGGCTGACTTTTTTCAGAAATAGATCACCAAGTCTTTGTTCTGAGGCTTCACTGGGAGGACTCAAACTTACAAACTTCCAGTGCACAGCTAAGCGCAAGTACAGTCCCGCCAATCAGGGACTCTCAAATAAGGTGCAGAGGGCTCATCGTTCGCTTCCCATCATCCAGTCCAGTGACTGGAAACCCTGGACACCTGTTAAATTGGATTTGTAGCAGGTTATCGCCTGCCTAAAAGGAACTGCTGTGACAGTTTCATCATGCTGCTTTCATTTCATCAACTCACAAACTTGCAAAGAATTTTTTTTCTTTCACCTCCCTCCCCTACCCAGACTAGGCCTGATTTCCATAAGGGACCTTCCAAAGCTTTACAATGGGTGTTTATACCACAATTCCATGCAGGAAGCTAAGTCAGTACTTTACAGACTGAAATGCAACATCAAACCTGAGTAGATCCTGTTTATTACTGTCTCTGTAAGCTACATATTAGCAAATATTATGTAACTTTGTGTTAAGTTTTGACCCAACTAACTCCTCTGTCTGAAAGTTATTCAAACGTGCGGTCTCCATCAATAACTTCTCAACTCTACTTATTACCGACACTCAAGGCAATAAAACCAAGGGTTTGACGTATACATTCCCGGTGCTTCTGGCTCGGAGAAAAGTGGACACACTGGAACCTCTTCCTAACATCTCATCCACCTCAACCCTTTCACAAGCTCCCAAGCAGAATGCCAAATTCTCCTCGAATGTAAGACCAAATTCGCGTTCTTTTTTGTAAAAAAAAAAAAAAGAGAGAACAGTGTGCTGCCTAAAATGTGGCATTTGTCTGAATCGGGGTGGAGGTCCAGGACACGACCTGGCTGGTCTTCACAGCGCAGCTCCCGTCGCGCCTGCAGAGAATCGAGCGCTGTGAGCAGCAGGGACTGCAGAGGAAGAACCTGAACTCTAAAGAGTTACAAAGTAGCGCGAAGCCATTGAACCCAGGACACAGCATCGCCCAGGGTCCGGCCAGTAACGCCCCCGGGAGAGGTGGAGCAGCTCCTGGCCAGTCCACCCTCCAGCAGGACGCGGAAGACGAGGAGCCAGCCCCGTGTCAGGTGCTCAGTCCCGTCCCTGTATCCACGCCCTCAGCATCCCCGGGACCTACGAGCAGCGCCCACAGCGGGGTGAGTAGTTTACCTTGTGTTACGGCCCCAGCCGACCGCCATGTTTCACAGAAGCCCGGGTCGCCCGGACTCCGGAGCCTCCGGAAATATCGCGAGAACACATAGCGCCTACAATAAGGAAACGTCAGAAGGGCGCTCTCGCGATATTCTCTTTGCTGACGCGTGGCCAAGCGTGAGCTCAAAGGGGCGTGGTTAAACCGAGCGGAGGCGGAGACTTCGGAAGTAGCCGCGGAGCCGCGGGAACGTGTCTGGGAAGGGAAGTTGCCTCCCAGGAGTCCTAGATGAGGAAGGAAGGGAGCGCAACTCTGCACACCTTTCTTTACAAAGGAGGACCGTGAGCCTAGAAATGAACAGTTGCAAACCTAATGCATATCACTCCAATAGACAGCATGTTTTATGTTTTTGAAGAACCCCCACTGACGTTTTGCCTGGGGCTGCCCCTTTGAACCAGCTCCGAAGACGACTAGGAGGCTGCAGGTTCTGAAACCCCTGCGTTTTCTACTCCGCCAGGTAGGGTCGCTGAGAGTCAGAAACCAGTCGATGGCAGAGGTGTGGCTTTTGTTTTTTTAAATATTTTTTCGCAGTCCTAGTCTTATTTTACCTTGTCAAGATTATTGAAACTTACTTTTTTAGACTTAGGTAATGTTCCTAATTATTTGTTCAATGTCTTCTTCCAGATAGTAAGTTCATTAAACCGTATTTGCCTTCCTCATCCTTACAGATAGCAAGCACTGTTTTAAATGATTTTCCTGCCTTACCTCATTTCACACTCGTTTAATACGCACAGTGCTCTCTACTAATAAGGAAATTGAGCTCAAGAGCTGCTAATTTGTCCCCTGCCAGATGACTTTGAACAGTATAGGAAGAAGTTCCGAATCACAGCAGTGCCCTGCTCTTTAAAGAAACAAGTTGCATTTTTTTATTTAGCTAAATTACCTTTGTTGAAACATGATACTTGTTAACTTAAAATTATCCTAGAACAGAAGGGCAGATAAGCAGTTCCATTAATTCAACTTGATTTCCAGGCTTTCAGAGTTAAAACCACCGAGACCATTACAACTCATAGCGACCCTATAGGTCAGAGAAGAGCTGCCCTCTTTGGGTATCTGAGGTGGTAAATTTTAAAGCCCAGAGCAGAAAGCTTCTCTTTTTTCCCCCCAGAGAGTGGTTGGTTTCGAACTAGCAACCTTGCAGTCAGCACCCAAGACATAACCCACACTACCTACTAGGCTCCTTTGCTATCAGGGTTCAAAAAAAACAACTCACTGTCATTGCGCCATCCCAACTCATGGTGACCCTATAGGAGAGAGGAAAAGTGCCCCTGTGGGTTTCTGAGACTAACTGTACAAGAGTAGAAAGCAGCCTCTTTCTGGCAGAATGGCTGGTGGTTTCAAACTGCTGACCTCTCTGTTAGCAGCTTAACGCATAGCAACTGCACCAGCAGGGCCTCCTTCCTATCAATGTTACTCCACTTAAATTGGCTTAAACTTGTAAACTTATACTTACTTCCTTAAGAAGACGCATAGTGAAGTAAGAGTGTACATAGACACTGGATTGAAGATTTCTGGGGTTAGAATTTGAGGTCCCAATAATGTTACTTTGGGCACTGTAAATCTCTTTGTAATTGAGTTTCTTTATTTGTAAATGCGGACGTTGTCTGTAGAGCTGTGATGAGTCTTAAGTTTAACTTAATACTTTACTGTAAATCAATTCACCTACAGCGCTGCTTTCTTTTAGCTACAAAAGCATCAACCACTCAGTTCTTTATGGTCTCTTGAAGGTTGTCTGGAAAGGACCTCTGGTTGCAGTCTTTAAGCAGTAGTTTCCTAACCAAGAGGTTGGTGATTTGAACCCACCAGCTGCTCAACAGGAGAATAACAGTCTGCCTCTGTAAAGATTACAGGCTAGCACACCAGGCAGGGCAATTTACTTTGTCCTATAGGGTTGCTAAAAGACAAAAGCCCCTTGACAAAAGTGGTTTTAGTTTGTGGTTGTCTAGCAATAACTGTCCTGTATAGCAAAACTGCCGAATTTGTTCCATCCTATTTAAGAACCAACTCACTATCTTCAAAGCTACCAAAAGTATACTCAACCTAGTTTCCCCTGAAGATTGAAACTTTGTGTAATTTTTAAAAGGGATGAATATTTTATCCTGTGATATTGCTGGTGTTAGATTTAGAGAACAATTTAGTTTGGGTTTTGCCTTCTTAAAACCCCTTCCTTTAGAATTACCTGCAGGAAAAAGGGGGGAAATCAGGAACTAGTTCATAGACTGGTATTAACAACTGGTCCCAAACAGCCTTCATTTAGTGTAGACACTCAAAAGGTCCTTTCCTGGGGTATCTTTCTTTTCTTCCTCACTTCCTTCTCTCCCGCTCCCATGCCCTCCCCTCCTATTTTTCATTTTCTTCCTCACCTTTGAAGGAGGTTTTAGCAAGAGATCCCTAAGATCATGGCTCTGAGTTACTCTTTTACAGTAACTTCTGAAGTCATTTTTAAAGAAAGTAACAGTTTAGTGGAACCCCTAAGATTATGGCCCGTAGATACCCAACCCGGAACTGTCCCCTTTCAGGGAGACAGCAGATAAGCCTATGACACCTGTAAAGTGAACAGTAACACTGTGGGAGGACGCACTACTCAGACCACGGAACCATTAGGCCAACAGATCAGCCTTTCCCTCAAAACAAGCTCAGCAGACAGAAAGAGGCAGGAGGGAAGGACCGACAAAAAGGGACACAGGAAGTGGGCAGAGTGTTGGTACATCAAAAGAACTGCAACTAAGGAACTCCAAACAAAATGTGCAGAAATTGTTCAAAGGAAAAGCAATTTATTTGGGAAACTCTCAAGCAAAACCACAATAAAGCATTTTTAAAAGAGGTGACACATGCTTAACCCACATACTCTATATATAGGCTAATTTTAATGTTAGGTCATATTATTTAACTCCAATCTATTATTTAACTCCTTAATTCCTTCAAACCACTGTTGTCAAGTCTCTTTAACCACCAGGCGGGACACAATTCCTAAAGGATTCAAGAAATTTTGTGCTATTTTTAAAAGTAGCTGGGAAGAGACATTTCTCAACTACCTGCAAATCTTAGTTTTACTTTAGCTCATTTGCCTTTCATGCATGTGTTCAGGTATGTGGATGAAGCCAATCTGATTCCACTTTCTCCATGCTGCTTTCTAGTCTCGGTTCACCAGTCCAAACTCCACACTTTTGCCTGGATTATGGTCTAACAACACTTGTCAGCCATAGGGTAAGTATAGTGATTGCAATCTGTAGCCAGAGAAATTATGTGCAGAGAAACTTAGTTTCGCTCCAGACTTGCATAAGGCATGTCATTTAACATCTCTGAGACTCAGTCTTATCATTGGTAAAATGAGAATGTCAACGCCTTTCTTATATAATTTACTTAGATTTAAATGAACATATATAAAGTAGTTTACACATAAAAAGTACTAAAGAAGCCAAGTGAGAGTATCACTCCTGAATTAAATTCACAATGGAAATTATGGATTTTGTTAAATTGACGATAAAAAATAACTAGTAGATATATATATAGAATTAAATATATAATAGCTCTACAGGTATAGATTTATAGATTTAGTATTAAGGAAACAGATGGACATTGGATCTCCACTCAAGTACTTACTCAATGCAAGAATACTTTGGTCTATTAAATTGACATACCATGATGCATACCTTCCCGACATGATTGCTGAAGACAAATGTATGCATAAGCAAATGTGAAAAAAGCTGATGGTGCCCAGCTATCAAAAGATATAACTTCTGGGGTTTTAAAGGCTTGCAGGTAAACAAGCAGCCATCTAGCTCAGAAGCAACAAAGCCCACATGGAAGAAGTACACCAGTCTGTGTGACCACGAGGTGTTGAAGGGATTAGGTATCAGGCATCAAAGAACAAAAAATCATCATTGTAAATGAGGGTGAGTGCAGAGGGGAGACCCAAAGCCCATCTGTAGGCAACTGGATACCCCCTTGCAGAAGGGTCATGGAGAGGAGATGAGCCAGTCAGGGTGTAGGGTAGCAACGATGAAACAGACAACTTTCCTCTAGTTCTTAAAATGCTTCCCCAACCCCCCACGCTATCATGATCCCAATTCTACCTT
>NW_022103918.1:16502708-16508743 GCF_000313985.2 Echinops telfairi
GAGCCCCCAATAAAATGACTTAAAAAAAAAAGGAATAAGAGAAAAAAATAAATAAATGAAATTTTGAGTCCATAAGAAAAAAAAATTCTCCAAATGCTATTCACTGCCAATATAACACAACACAGCCTCTGCTTTCCATGTTTAACGGTTTATTACTAGGCTTTGAGAATTCTCAAATATGAGAGTTGAATCCGATTTTATCCATACTGAAAAAACAGCATAAGTAATAAACACTGTAACTATAAAAGAGAAAAATCTTTATTGATGTATATGTTTCATACCATAAAGCTCATCCATTATCAGTATACATTTCAATAAATTTTCTAACTTTATGCAATTGTCCAAAAATAGCTACAATCCACTTAAACATGAAATTCCCATCACCCTTTAAAAATGTTTCCATTATCACTCCCAGACTAGTAGCCATTGTTCTTTATGCCCTCGCTCTAATTCTCTTTGCTAGATATATTTAATAGAAGTGGAATCATATGTAATCTTTTTTCCTGGCTTCTTTCACTGACTATAATGATTTTAAGGTATAGACAAGGGGGATTTGAAAAGTTCATGGGAAAAAAATGATATTTTAATTCCATTGTTTTATGAACTTTGCAAAGCTCTCTCAATTTTTCCCCAAATTACTTTAAAATTTAGTATTTCATTGTGCTTTAAATGTAAGTTTACACAAAAAATTGGTTTCCTATTTAATAATTTTTATACAAATTGTCTTATGACATTGGTTACACTTTTCACAATTTGTCAGCATTCTCAATATTTCCATTGTATTTCCATTAATTTATTTTCTCTACTTAACCTTCTCCTTCTCCTATTTGTGTTAGGTTGAATGTTGACCATTTGCTTTCATATAATTGATGATTTAAATCCTGATGGGTGATATTATTTATTTTATAAGCCATTCTAGTATTTAGAAGAAATGCCTTCAGTCTACATTTTTCTCTCTTCATATGGGGACTGTTTTTTTAACAGTTTTATGAGCATTTCGTCCACATGTCATAAAACTCAATAACTCATTCATATTAAGAAGTGCTGCACAATGATCACATTTGGTTCTGGAACATTTTCTTCCTTGTATTCAATGTTATTCATGTAATCATTTTTCTTCTAATTATGGCAAAAATATACACATGACAACATTCTCCAAATCCACGAGTTCTACCTGTATAATCCAGTGCCGTTGATTATATGCTTCTTGTTATACAACCATTATTGCCTATCAGGACTTTCTGTAGGTATACATGCATACTCATACACTCACATGTACTGTCCTATGTAAATGTATGTATACGTAACTACACCTATATTTTATTACTGCTTCAAAATTGAATTTCATTTACCAAAATTATTCCCTATTTTGAGTGTCTTCATTTACCCTGGTCGTGTTGTGTAGATTTCGCACTTTTTCCCCATCACCAAAAATTACAAGTCTCTACTCTCTAGAAAGTGATTCTCTATCCCCCCACCCCCCCACCCACCCCCGCTCCCCTTAACTAGCAATCATCAAAGAGCATTGCTTTCTGTGTGTATACTTATTCATGACTATTTGATAAAATGTGAAGCCATACAATATTTATCTTTTGTGGAATTGACTTCTTTCACGCAGCAAATGTCCTCCAGATTAACCCATGTTGTGTTTCCTGGACACAGTCTTCGTTATAGTTATGTAGTATTCCATTGTATGTATGTAACCTAATTTGTTTCTTCATTCATCTGGTCATGGGCACTGAAGTTGTTTCCAACATTTTTGTATTATGAATAATGCTGCATCAAACATAGATAGACATATTCATATTTACTTTGGACCACATTTTAGCTCTCTCTTTAAAAATGTAAAGGATTCTCAGGGAGAAGAGATGTCTCTTACAAAGCCCTATATTAGGGAAAATGCACGAGATAATAATAGTTAACATTTATTGGAAGCTTAGTAGGTAGTAGTCACCATGTTTAACTCTTACTATGTGTCATCCACTTTATCTTCAAGATGTCCCTACAAATAGATTTAGTTACCTCCACTTTATATATGAAGAATCGAAAGTACAATAAGTTTAATTTGGTCAAAGTCATTGTGCTAGCTAATGATAGGGATGGGGTTTGAACCCAAGAAGTCTGGTTTCAGAATGTTAATACCTATCCCCAGGGTTTTGAAATGTGATACTAATTATTAGTATTACTTTTTTTAAATGCAAGGTAGTCTGTTATTCCATATAGTTAATACCAAATAGACTCAAGTATAAGCTGACCCAAATATCAGCCGAGTCACCTAATTTTACTACAAAAACTGGATTAAAAATGTGCTGAAAAACTCTGCTTATACACGAGCATATCTGGTACTTAAATAAGAACAATAAAAAAGGTATACAAAACTAGATTGTTATAAGAGTTTTAAAACCTTTTTATAAGATTAAATGATGAGTTGAATCCAATGTAGTATTAGAAAGTATATAGCTGCACTGTAAGACCCCTCTTCCCTAAAGGAGCACAGAGGGTAGAAAGTATATCTGTCCATGTAAACTGAGTCATTAAACAGACTCTTTGTCTCAAGTGACATCAGCAAGCACACGCCACAGAGACATTGGGTTTCCTAGACAGAGTGAACCAGGGACGAATGTAAGGGTCTAATGATCTGAATGCGTGTGGCACACATAATTATCTGGACAGGAGGAGGACACATTCTCCTCTAAAGTGGTAATACCATCTAGGCACGTTGACAAGGCCTTTACTTATGTTTACATTACGCAGTACTTGATAAAGGAGCCCCGCTGGCTAGGCTGTTGACCATAAGGCTGCTCACTGGGAGCCAGATGTTGCACTCAGCTTTCCTAACGACTGATAGCCTCAGAAACTATCGGGGACTGTTCTACAACCAGAAGTGGATGTAAGTTATGGTTAAAGATAATGCATGTAAAAGTATCACACACACACATCCACGGCAAGAATGAAGAACATTCTAAGTCCCCAGAGTCTCGGCATTTTAGGAAATGTGTGACGTCCCTCTGAAGAGATGCAGTTACTGAGAAGGATGCCTGAGGAACTTGGTGGAGGGCTTCCAATCACATCAACAGGACGCAGTCTCCTGGGTGTGGGGAGGTTTGCGTTGATAGAAGGTGGGGGAATACAGAAAGAACTAGTTAGTTGGCACTATGGGTTGCCATGTACAGAATAGGATCCCAAATGTTACACTGGGCTTCTGTTCTGAGCTCTGTGTCTGCTTACTGCCCATCAGTCAGGAGAATGGTCTTGGGTAAAAAGAACCTGTGTGGGTTTGGAGCCGGTCAGGTATTATTCATTCAGTGTCTCAAAACCAGAAAGGAGAGGTAAGTCTTAAAGGAAATGACCTGAAACTTGTACCAAATTCAACAAGTCAGGAGAGTTAACCCTATCTGATGAATACTGTGTGGTATCTATCTTTGAAACAGGAATTACTCAAAGGCTGGTGACGAAAATATAAGAATTTTCCAGCTACAGGGATGAGACCAGATGGTTCCTAAGATCTATTTTTAAAATGCAATAAGGTTCATCCATTTATTTGGGTCTTTATATTTTTAAAAGTGGTCTTCATCCTAAATACTGCTAGAGATATGAAGTCAATAAAGAGTTGCTGTCCATCTGAATAAAGAACTACCAATGAGAAGATTATTAAACGTCATGTGCGGAAACTACATACATGTAATTCTTCAATCCTATTTCAATCTATCCCCACTGCTCTGAATGGCATTATCATTCTCTGCTCTTGCATTTTTAAAAACCATGTAGGCAAGTAAGCCTAAACAAAATACTGTTGAATTTTACTTTTGAGAGTCATATCGTACTGAATTGCTAGAATTGTTTTTTTTTTAAGTATATCTTACTTTATTCCCCTCCAAATATTTTTTTCCATTTATTATGATGTTGTCTATTGGTCCAGTTGTGAGGATTTTTAAAAATCATCTTATTGGGGGCTCATACAACTCTTATCACAATCCATACATCAATTGTGTAAAGCACATTTGTATATGCCTTTATTTAGACCGCTAGAGACTTGTTTTAACTCCTTTTTTTTTCTACAGTTTACCTAAAGAGCTTGTGACACTGTATGTTTTTTACAGCTCTGTGTGCACAGTTTGTTTATCCAGACTCTTTGTGTTGGCATTTCCAACTTTTTGCTATTAGCAATGTGTCTATACATGTTTTTGTGTATGTCTAATGGTCTATCATTGTATCACTTTCCTTTGCAGCAGTACATACTAGAATCACACAAGAACTTAAAAACGTACTCCCCATGTTTTAAATTTTTTATTTAATTGCAGTCTCGATTGAAGAAAATGCTCAAAGGCATATGCCTCGAGGTAGAAACACTGATTCTGAAGATATTGGCATCTTCAATGTGAAATGATACTGCCTGAGAGTTTTCCATGTCTGGTCTACCTAATTATTTTCTGCAACCAACAATCAGGAAAATTTCACTCCATGTCCTCATTCATATTTTGATGTTTCCCTATGATGCAACTTTTGATAACTTAGGGGCTATGTAAAAATGACATCTGACTGTGCAGTCCATTTGTATTTCTCTGCTGGCCTGCAAGTCTCTGAGACACCCTGCAAGAAGCAGTGCACAATGGGTGACATAACAAAGATGGCTCTTTCTTTTGCATTTCACTATCAACCTCTATGATAGACTGCAATTCATTGTGAACTAATGTGTAAGGACTAATTAGGAAAGTTTAGAGAAAGTCCAGATCTGATCAGTTCACTCATGAACATAGTAAGCAAACCCTACTGGAGGCAGCCACTGAGTGCCAAGAAGTTCCTCTCAGGATCTCAGGCTCCAGTGGAAATGAGCAATATACAAGCAGATCAGTATCATTCAGTATGGGAGGTATACACTTCTTCTAGGAGTTAAGGAGGAAACTGATTTTCTGCATGGATGGGTGAAAGTTTTGCAGAAGTCATAATATTTTAGTTGATTTTTAAAGCTTTGGTAGTTTTTTCTTTCTTTAAAATATACACCAATCGCTTATGTTATTAAGGAAATCTATAGCATAGTAAAAGCTCCATCTACTGGTTTCTTATGTCATTTGGGTTATTGGAAAATATTTTTTTGTTAATTCTCATACCTGAGTTGCAAAACTTCATATCCTCTAGCATAAAATTTTGCTTTTATGTTAAACGTTTGAATGTTGTAGTTCTACCATTTCATATACGTTCTATGAGCCAGCTTACAAATACAGTCTAATTAGAGTCCAATTGACACCAAACATTAACCACTTTGGACACATCTACTTTCATCTTTGTCTCAAGTTTACAATCAAGGAGGGAGGGAGGGAGGGTGGGAGGGTGAGGACGAGAAACAGAGTAAAGAGAAGGACTGAGAGGAAAGAATTGAGAGAGAGAAGGGGATTTAAAAGCAGTTTATAGAAACTAGATGAAAAGTGTACAATATAATACAGGTGTTTTCTCCCCTTGAGGTCTGTGTAAGTAATGCTAAGCATTTTCCCCCATGGCAGTCTGCCCACCCAGTTTACCCACTAGCAGAAGCGTCATCAACTTCTCTGTGGGACATATCTCCTACCCCCGTCCCCCACACTATCTCTCAACTTGGATTTCCAGTGAGGTTCACTAATCATTCTTATAGGAGTGTCTATTGATTTGGGGTGACCTTTGAACAATGTTATAGGGCAGGAACTGATTGATGTGCTCCCTCTGCCCCAAACATAAGAATCTGACCTCAGGCGAGGTGAGGAGATTGTGCAGATGATTGTGTAACTATGATTGAATTATTAAATTGCATGATATGTGAACTATGTGCCAATGAAACTGTTTAAAGTAGAAAAATAAAAACCACCACCCACCAAAAAAGTCCCTGCATTTAGGAGGAGAAAAGGGTCGAGGGAGATGTTGAAAAAAGTATAAATTTGAGCATGTAAGAGGTCAAGAGAAAATTGAGGAGAGGTTAAGCAAAAGCATGAAGGAGTAAGAAAAATATATTTTTAATTGCTGCCATGACAGAATATCCTGTTCTCAGAATCATTAGATAAGGAGAG
>NW_022103918.1:16509923-16511561 GCF_000313985.2 Echinops telfairi
GTGGATTGTGATAAAGAGTTGTATGAGCCCCCAATAAAATGATAAAAAAAAATAATTTAGGAGGACAAAATCTTCAAAAAGAGAGTATGTTGGAATTTAGCATCTTGATGCATAATTATAATCACTGAATCATAAAATGACTACTTTCCACTATATTTTATCTACAGAAATATCAATTTTCATGATTCAACCCTATTGCCTAATTCCTCATATGTTGTTCTTTTGGTTTGATGTGGGTTTACATAAAACTAAACCTTACTCCTGTTCTGAATGCTTGAATCTTGCAAATCAAATGATGAATGTTGATAGAAATGTGTGCAAGGCGCAAAAATGTTGTCTTCCTGCTCTGGGACTCTATTTCGCTCGTATGCTGGCTTTGGCCTCCATCCTTACAGTTGAAGGCCTTCTTGGCTTCTTACTAATTTGGGTTATAGCTTAGGGCAGTGGTTCCCAACCTTCCTAATGCTGCAACCCTTTAATACAGTTCCTCATGTGGTGGTGACCCCCCAACCATAACATTATTTCTGTTGCTGCTTCATAACTGTAATTTTGCTGCTGTTATGAATCATAATGTAAATATCTGATATGCAGGATGTATTTTCATTGTTACAAATTGAACATAATTAAAGCATAGCGATTAATCACAAAACAGTATGTAATTATATATTGTGAAATATTTGTGTGTTTTGCGATAATCTTAGGCGACCCCTGTGTAAGGGTCATTCGACCCTCAAAGGGGTCGCGACCCACGGGTTGAGAACCGCAGACTTAGAGAGATGAGGGTGTTTGCCAGCTGTATTTCAGATCAGTAAATGATGTATAATCCATAGAAGTACTTTAACATTTACTCCGAAAAAACTCAGAATGACAATGTATACTGCTTAAGAAATTTTTTATCAAGTATCCATTGTTCGCTAAAATGTTGAAGCTCATAGGGGCTTGTTCTAACTACTCAGGGCAGAGTTTCTAGACCGTTTCTTCTTAAGAAAAATTTAGAATTGTGTGTCTCTCAAAGATTATCAAATTAAAAAGAGTAAAAGTGTATCAATAGTTTAAATACCCAACATGGAGGTTTGTACAAGATATGAATTTTTTTTAAGATATGAATTTAATGACAGTTCAGATCATAATTCCCAGGAGGCATTCACCAACGTTAACATTCCGTGACCAGTGTTTCATACTAAGCACACACAAACACCACCTCCAAAGATAAGGTTGGAAGAAAGGGAGGTTGAACGGAAATGAGCAAGGTAATTGACAGGAGACTTATTTTTCATGTCTGTTATGTATTTCTTTTCCCGCGGATGCACGTAATTCCACCACACTACTCTTTGAGTGATCACACCTCTCCTCCAGTGACAGATGAGATCCCGTCCCTGTAGGAAGAGATGCTGGTGAGGACAGATGGTGCAGTGGGATGACAATTGCTGCTGTCTCAGCTCACAGTGCCAATAAGCTCATACTGCCCACCTTCAGCACACTGCAGCAAGCCTCCAGAATCTCCCTGCAAGCCGAAAAAGGAGACCTTCTCCCAGATTGATGGTGGATGCTAATCCCAACTGCAGGGGACGAGGAGCCATTGCGCAAGTCACTCATCTGATTTTTGCTCAAAATAGGATAAGGAATTAGGGCCACTCA
>NW_022103918.1:16512798-16514166 GCF_000313985.2 Echinops telfairi
GTTTAAATAAATTAAAGGAGTGTGCAATCTTTGCCAAAGTTAATTTTAGATAATTTTTTTTCTTTCTTGTAGCCATTGTTATTTGTTCCTCCCGACTTAGTTACTGTCTCAACCCCATTAATTATCCAGGATTTTATATTTAAAAATCATGAAATCATGCAAAAAAAAAAAAAAGATTAAAAAACTCCACCAGCAGCAGCAAAATAAAACACAGGTAAACTTCAACCCACCAGAAAGCAGAAACTAAAACTAGAATAAATTAAAAGTGTGTCAAAAGGGAAAACAAATGGTAAAATGTTAAATTTTAAGCTCTCTGCAGTAATCCATTTGCACTCTGTGTGAAAACAAAACTATTCACAGATCTGATCCGTGGTCTGAAGAAGTTCAGTGTAGACTTAGATCATGTGGGGACTCTACACATGAATTTTGGGCTTTCACTGCCATCTGTACCCTTCTGCAAACCAAATGCTCAGAATTTAAGCTCCATTACAATTCCCTCCCCTGGCTCCCGAATTTTATTATTTCTGATTCAAAATGTGTTTAATGTTTAAACATTAAAAACAAGACATTAAGAAATATTAAAAAACAAAACCCAAAACGTGTTTAAAATTTTTAAATGTTTCATAATTGATCAATGACATTTAGTCATCCAACAATCAAAATATTAAAGTTCATTGATTAACTTTTAAAACTACTTTTATAAAATAAGTCAAGTCTGTATTTTCTTCCAGTAGATTCACAGCACTTTCTTTTGAGCTGATTTTTCCAGAACAGTCAATCGTGTGAGGACTGGAAACGTCTGGAAAGTGACCATTGAAACTGCATTCCAGTTCATTAACTGGTTTTACTTATCTCTAGCTATTTGTAACTTGCTAACTCAGGCATGTATTTTAGTAGAAGTGGGACCAGTCATGTGTTTGGTCTCTTCATGGGCAATATATTTTCAAATAAGTTTTCCACCCTTCTACTCCTTTAATCAGCCAATTATTTTGGGAAAATGCCTCACATGTTGAGAATAGGCTTATACCTTCAAGTATGGATTTTCATTGTGTGTAAATGTGCTTTTAAAGTGCAACTGGGAAATAATTGCAGGTAGACCCTGACTTGCAGTGTTCTTGTTACAACAAACTTAACTTTTGTTGGGTGTTTGTGATTTGGTATATTTTATCCAATAGAAAGATGTTACAACATATAATTTGGTAATGTTATCATGCTTAGATGTTCACTCCCAGATATTCAATCATATGATTTCCTATTCAAAGCATTGCCTGATTTATAAAGATAATCACAATAAAAGGCAATAATAATGAAAGCTTTAAAGAATTGGCTGCAACCACTATAAAAAATATTCTGTCACTTCATCAAAAA
>NW_022103918.1:16515576-16541972 GCF_000313985.2 Echinops telfairi
TAACCAGATATCTTGCTGGAGTGAATCCCTGGGCCTGGGGTCAGTGTAATAGTCTCAGAGACACAAAGACCAATTGCCATAACATATTCTTCAAGGACAATGTTTACGTAGCCTAATTTGGTGATTAATGACTAAGATCCCCAAAGCTCATGAACAGCCACATAAGATGCAATTAGAGGTCTCTCCCTGTGTGGAGGAAATGATGATTAAAATCAAAGTGGAAACAGTTAGTCCAGTGAGCTAACAGACCATGTCAGTAGCAATCTCCATGACCCCAAGAACCAGAAGAATTAAATGGTATCTGTGTACCATTACCCTTTGCTCTGAAAGGCCCTGGACAGAGTGGGAGAAAAAGGGGGCACAGAACTCAAAATCATAGAAGAGACCAGGATATTATAGAGCAGTGGTTCTCCACCTCCCTAATGCCGTGACCCTTTAATACAGTTACTCATGTATGCTGACCCCCGGCCATAATATTATTTTTGTTGCTACTTCATAACTGTAATTTTGCTACTGTCATGAATCATCATGTAAATATCTGATGTGCAGGATGTATTTTCATTGTTACAAATTGAACCTAATTAAACATAATTAAAGCATAGTGATTAATCACAAAACAATATGTAATTATATATTGTGAAGTATTTATGTGTTTTCCGATAGTCTTAGGTGACCCCTGTGAAAGGGTCTCTCGACCCTCAAAGGGGTCATGACCCACAGGTTGAGAACCACTGCTACAGAGCTCTATATAGGATGACTGGTAAGCTAGAGACTGGTAGCATATTGAAACTATGCTACCTTTAGTCACCTTTCCAAGTCTAGAACTGGCTCAGTTTAACATCAAACAACAGGTAGGTTAATAAGGGGAATAATAGCACCAGTTACGTATGTACACCACTGAGAATGAGTTGAGACCAAAAGAGCAATATTTACCCCCAAAAGAGAGTTATCTGACTTATGATAAAGGCTTTGAAACAAAACTCTGTTGTAGATCAGGGACTCCTATATGTAGAAATGTGATATATAGGTACTAGGTAATAAAATAATTGGATTTTAGTTTTTGCTTGTTTTAATGAGTTAGAATTAAGAATATGAAGTCACTCTTAGATCTAGTTTTTAAAGTATTTTTAGTATTATTAAAACTAGAGAAATATGAATAGAGAGTACATGCAGACTGCACACATGTTCGTCCAAATCCTAATCGTGGAAGAGGTGGTGGATGTACTCACAGTGTGATGCAGTTGTTGCCCATCCAGCGGTCATGCATTTGGAAGAGAGATTTATTTTATCTTTTCCCTAGCAAGCATATTGGAAAAATAATCTCTCCTAATTAAAGGAGCAAGAAAGGAAAAAAAAGCATATTATCACCTAGTCCACAGTATTAACAAAATTTACATTGTTTACTCTTTAAAGATGGTTCTAGAAAAATCTACTTAGATATGACCGTACCCTTTTAACCTGCAGTTTAATAAACAAGTCTTCCAGAAGACGTACTGCATAAATCACTCAGAATGGATCATCTTAATTTATATTATCAGTTCGTGTATTATCCTTGTAGGCCTCTAGGAACATGTTTGACACAGGTGTGCAGCTCTCGGTCATAACTAATTTCTCTTATACATGATTTTTTAAATCTCTGTGCCTCTATAATATTACTTTGTTGATTTGAGGTACAATAGAGAAAAATGTAATTATCTTTCTTTGAGTTTATTATATGAGAAAATGGAGGCAGAGGGCACACGCAATACTTAATGGTTTTTGCACTGTGTGCAAATCAAATACAGATGCATTATATTTCAATTTCTTATTACCAAATTTTATTTATTAATTTGTTAAAGCTTGTTATTACCAAAATTTGCATATGTATAAACATCGTGGGTTTGTATATGTGTCTACACACACACACACAGAATAAATATAGTGCTGTTTGTTTTCTTACTCCCTTCCACACTTTCACATACTTAAATGCTTCCATTTCTCGGCTATTGTAAATAACTTATATTAATAAGTCATTATTCTACTCCTGTCTTAGAACCCTGTGAAACTCTTTGTGAGTCTCCATCTCAGTTCCTGCACCTATGCCAACTGCGACCCAAACGACATGCTTTGCTGCCTTCACTGATAAGCATTCCTCTGTCGGATCAGTTCCTGCCATATTTCTTTATGCGGAAAAATTCAATATTTTCCTACTACCAACATATTACACTTGATCATAGACTTCTTTCCATATTCTGTTTTTTTCCCATTTACTAGATTATAATCACATCTAATATATCAAGATTTAATTCCTTTTTGAAGCATGCAATGTTTGGATATTGAGAGTACCACAATTTATTGCCTCACTGGTAAGCAGAGTATTTTCATTTTTTCCTATAAGCTGCATCAAGCACCCCAGATAAAAAATTCTTGCATTTGTGCCAATAGGCTGTAATGCAGAATCGCTGGTCCGTGAAACACTCGCATTTACAGCTGACAGCCATATTTTTCAATGTGCCAATTTTTACCTACCAAGCAGAGTTTTTAATTCAGAAATATGTTGAGTCTTAAACATATTCATGTTTCCAACTCAGAAAATTTTACTTTAGGAAAAGTTATCTTAAAGCAATTCTAGACTAAAGAAGCATATATACAAGGATAGTGAATTTAGATTTAAGATAAAAATGAAACAAACTATATTCATAAGAATTATGGAAAGGTTCCAATTTTGCCACTAAAATAATATATTCTCTTAAAAACAAATTTTATTTTGTTGTTACTGGAAGTATACATAGCAAAATATATACCAATTCATAAAATTATACATATGCAATTTAATAACATTCTTCAAATTGTATAACAATTTTCACTCTCCACCCTGACTTGTTCCTAGCTTACTAACAAAAATTTACTTCCCTCTAAAATTCTTCTCTAATCTTCTGGGTTATAGTTATTGATTTGATCCCATATGGAGAGTTCTTAAATGAGCATAATGGTCACGGTAGACATTTTTTACTAGTTATGCTAAACTATTGTTTGGCTTTTATAAGACTCAATTTAAAAAAAAATTTTAGTTTTAAAGATTATCTTAGTACAAAACTTTCAGGAATACATACAACCTGGAATGGCTCCTGGAAGTCCACAAGAATTTAGCATTCCGTTCCCCTTTTCATCAGGATCCTTTTATAGAATCTTTAGTCAAAAGATGAAGTATTAGTAGCTGGGCACCATCCAGTTCTTCTGATCTCAGGCCAACAAAAGAGGCCTTTGTTTATGGAGGCGATTAGCCACACCATCCATATTCTCCCATTATTTCTGCCTCTGCTTTTCCCACTGTTGTTCCAGGTGAAGAGAGACCAATTGTGGCACCGTAGACTGTTACTTGTAAACTTTTATGCCCTTCAAGACTATACATCATACTAAGAGGTATAACAGAGGCTCTAAACATATTATTAAGCCAGTTACTAGCTTAATATGACTCTAAAGCTTTGTGATAGGTAGGTTTATTGTACCAACCTGGCCAATAAGAACATGTGGGATTTGATAAGGTTGTAATTTGATTGGAGGGCAAAGAGATGAATGGCTCTGCAAAGCCTGCCCCCCTCTCTTTTGCTCTCTGGTGATCGAAGTGTGCTGGAGCTTGGGTGCTGCTGTTGTAGCTAGTTCTCTGCAGCAGCAACCTGTGAGCTACACTACCTGTGGGCCTGTTGTGGATCATGTCGCTAGAGCTTGAGGTTCCTTTGAGACCTGCTTTGTCACTGTTGTTGTGTACATTGCTTGACCTTGAGGCTGGTGGATTCCATCGCCTTGCATTGCTTGGATTCCATATCCCATCTGGGCCTTCTTCCCTAAGCTCCCCGAGCTACTCACTGTTGGTGACCCACCCTGCTGCTTCCTGCCTGTGGGAAGACTCTGCTTGCCTTGCACCAGGGAGGACGCTGCAGTGTGCTTCCTTGACCTTGGGTCCAGCAGCCCACGTGAGTTGAAGGACTTTCACTATATTAACTATTCCATGGAAGTGAATCAAACTGAACCCTCTGTACTGCTGTGTGGATTAATTAGCTGTTTATTCCTTCTCACTGTATAAACATATATATATGTTCATATATAATCATAATCATAAGTGTTCTGGTTTTGTTTCTCTGGAGAACCCTGCCTAACACAACCTCCAGACTTCTAAATCAAATTCCATGACATTTTTGGTTGTACAAAGCCTCAAAAATTACTCTTTTATGGTTGCTGCTACAAACGGATCTATCACACAACTTTTGCCAACTCAAGCAATTCCAACAAGAAGCTGTGTGATACTATCCTTCATCAATGTGATATTTCCATACCCTTAATCTCCCCTCCTCTCACCCTAGTTTTCTGTACATTTGTCTTTTCTAGTCTTTTGATATCAGTGAAACCACACACCCACACAAACTCTTTGCCATTTATTCTGACTCACACCTCAGACTGACTCTCTAGAATAGAGTAGAATTGTCCCTTTGGGCTTCTTAGACTTTGAAAATCTTTACAGGAGCAGAAGGTTTGTGTTTCTCTCATGCAGTGACTGGTGGGCTGGAACTGCTGATCTAGAAGCTAGCAACTCAGTGCATAGCCTACTATCACACGTAGGCTCCTTTGCTATAAGTAAGTTAATGCAATGTGTTTCCTTTTGTGAATGATTTCTTTTACTCAACCCCTTGCCTTTTCAGCTCCATCTACATTGTAGCACGTATCACCTCTCCTACTCCATGAGTAAGTAGTTCATTGAATATACAGACCACATTTTGTGTATGCACTCATCTGCTGGTGAGCATTTAATTTGTTTCTACTTTTTTGCTATTGTATATCTTCAGAGCCTTCAATAATCTAGGGTTGCTATTAGTGGGAATGTGTTCCACGAGAGTAGATTTAATAATATGAAATAATGTTGATAATTTTCAGGGAAAACATGGAGAGATGAAGACTTACAATAGATATATTATTGCAATTATTTAAATACCCACAAACACATTTAGTTGTATGAAAAAGGCAAGAAAAAATATATTTATAGGATGGAAAAGGTGTAGTGGTGGAGTCAGGGGACAAGAATCATAGGTAGACTGTTTATTGTCTTTAATGGTGAAAATGACAACACTGTAAAAGAGAAATGAATGGGTACAGATAAAGTTGTTACTAAATGTGCAAAGAGACAAAAACAGAAAATGTCAGGTTACTGTTAATAACCATTGATGCCATGGGATCAGAGTTATTCTTGGACAACAGGAAAAGAAGCGAGGCAGAAGGGCCAACACAGAGGCAGGGCCGAAGTGAAGGTGCATCTGTCCCATCGCCCGTGGGCAAGGAGTCACGCTAGCTTGCGCTCGGGATTGCTGGAGGCTCCTGAGGCCTGAAATACCAGTGTCCTGAGGGTACTGAACCGCATGAGCTAGCTCGCTCGCTCTCTCAAACGTTTTATTGGCTCATAATCCACATATCATACAATTCAATAATTCAATTATATAAAGAGAGTTGTATAATCATTACTATAATCAAGTTTAGGCCATTTTCTTCTTTCTTGTACTGATTGTATTAGCTCCCATTTCCCCCAGCCTTCCCTGTCATAACCCTCAGAAGGCATTAATCCAGTTACTGTCTCTGTCACTAGATCTTCACCCTCATTGAATATGAAATATCCAGGGGAACTTCATAAAATAATGAAGCCAAGTCTAGAAAGGTCCAGGATGTAAGATAATAGATGGACATCAATTACATTTTATATACATTAAAATCAGCCTATGACTTGTGATCAGTCTAAGGAAAACAAAGTACTACATATAAACTTAATAGCTATAGGATCTCTATGCTGACAATTACAAAATGCTGGTAAGCAATGTTAAAGTGTAATACACACCCATGCACATGTGCACTGAACAAGATGAGTAGGCAAAAGAATACTGATGGCAAGTCTGTTTCCAAGATTCTGATATAATTGGTTCAAAATGTACCCTACGCAAAAGGTTTTCTACAGCAAACCAAGTGCTGATCAAGGTTAAGACACATTCTTTTTTGTTTTTTTGACACATTCTTCTTGATGTTATCGGTACAGTTTTAAAAAACGCAGAAAACAAAGAGTGGATTGAATCCTGATGGGGTTTGCACAGAAGACAGAAAGGGAGAAAGAAAGAGAAGCCTTGACGAAAGTGGAAACCCGGGGAGAGCCTGAGTGAGCTGGAAAGCTATTCCGTATCGAGGAACGCGCGTGAGACCAGGCCTTACTCATCACAGTGTTAAAGTAAGAGACCAAATAGCGGACCAGGAGCAGAAACCTGGAACAGAAACACAGATAACGGTGGTTCCCTTCCGGGACAGGAGCTTAGACCTCCTCTCACGTAATGAAGTTTTAGGTTATTTTACACAGACACTGCCTCAGAGACTGACATCATTGCCATCTTGTGGACTATATCTCACTCTTGGGGCTATGTTCCCTGGAATCCCTTGTACCCAATATAATCTAAAGGGAACAGAGTACATTTTCACCGAAATTCATTGCATCTCATGTATCCCACAGCAATCTCCCATGGAACCCTTAAAAAGCTTTGGCATACTGGTGCAAGTGGGGAAGCCAAGTGTTGGCAGTATTGGTTAGAGGCTTCCTTGTTCAGGCCTAGGATCCTTTAATAAAGTTCTCCAGCATTGCCTCTATGTCCAACCAAAGTAAACCTTTCTCTTGTCGAAAGAGAAGAAGCTAATCCCAGTAAAAGTGCCATTTTCTCCAATATACTTTCTCACTCAGTAGGTAGGTCCTCTTATTCCCTCACTGCAGATGATAAAACTGAGGCTCAGAGATGTTAAAGAACCTGCTCAGTATCTCATTGACCTCTTTCTCTACATGACAGAACCAGAGTGGATACTTCATCACTAAACTTTCCTATTACCTTTGCCTTGTTGTTGTTGGGTGCCAATAGATCTGGTCCCAGTGCTTCGTGAGCCTGTGTGCACTAACAGGATTTGCACCACCCTCTCAATTATTGTGATGTTGGAGCCCATTGTTGCAGCCACTGTGTCAACCCATCTCTTTGAGGGTCTGAAGTTCCATTAAGGAAGAATAAGATTTCACTAAGCCATGAAGGGAAAGCAAACAACATCTGATGGTTCAAACTCCACCTTTACCTATTAGGTTAAACGCATAGAACAGGAAGAACCTCAAAGAATAAACAGGACACAGGTAACCATTTCTTGGAAATCTTTGCTTGACCCGCAAAAGGAAACTTACCTTTTCGAGAAAATAGCTTGGAATGAAAAAAAAATCATTTAACTTCAGAAATGTATCACCTTTAAAGTAAATTGTAAGCTATAACCTTGGCAAGGTTCAAAGTACAAAAGAGAGTTATGCCTAGTTCAGTGGGTTTTTTCAGCTGCAACAGTGATGGGTCATCATTAGGAGAAATGGTGAGAAGCCAGGGTGAGTGTACACAGCTTTGCTTATTTTCAGTCACTAGTTTCTGTGTTCTTTGAGAGGTAACTTTTCCTATTACCAGGTCGTCTGTGACAGAACTTGCCATAAGAAAAAGGAGGGAAGAATATATACCACTTTTAATGAGGTGAAAATATACTTTTCAAAATTATCAAAAAAATATATTCTCTAACCCTTGAAATCTATATTAAAATCTCTACTTTGGATTCTTGGAAAATTGAGATTCCTCATTAGTTCCTTTAGTGATTTAGGACAATTTTAAAGCACCTACTTTTATACCTTCAAAATAGCAAGCAAAGTATGATTTATTACTCCTTTGACAAGATTCGTGATGCCTCAAGGTAGTGACTCTGCACATGATTACTACCATCTTATACCAAACTGAAACCAAAATGCATCACCATCAAGTCAATGCCAACTCATAGTGACCCCATAGGACAGGATAGAACTGCCCCTGAGTTTCTGAGGCTGTAACTGTTTGGGGGAGTAGAATGACGCTGGGTGGTGGTTTCAAATTGCTGGCCTTGGGCATCGCAGCCCAATGCGTAACCAGTACGCCACCAGGACAGGAATCCACAGTAATTGATCAATGTATGTTCTAAGTGTTCTGGTACAAAAATTGATGTGATAATATTAAAATATCATTGTCTTAATGTTATAGATAAGGAAAAGGATCGTTAGTTATTAAAGAAAGACCTATAAGCAGGAAGCAGCTTCTGATGTTAAAAACAACCTATTCCTGTGCTGTGGGGAGATCAGGAGTACACCACCGTGAGCATCCTGGAGCCCCCGAGGGCATCACACAGGAACATCTCTGAAGTTATAGTGCACTGCTGTCAGGCCCCGTTGTGTCAACATCAGAGCCCTGCCACGGTTGTGTTCCGCATGGCGCTGAACACTGAGTAGCCAGGGCCATGACATTGCGGGTACTGTGTGGCCACCAACCATCCTGGGCTCCCCGAGCTCTGCTGACAGGGCATGTGGATTTCCTTCAGACTCCTCTGTTAGAAATGGTCAATGACTGGAATTCCACATTTGTTTTGGATTGGCCATCTTCCTGTGCTTTTTTCCCACTGTAATTGCTTAGAAAAGTTACAATACTCATTAGATAGAAATCTCCTTTATAATATATTATTCTTTCATAGGATCAGAACTAGAATTCTTAGCAGGAGGTGAGCTTTTTTCCCTCTCCTCTCTTTAAAATGAGTAAATCAATTAAGTGAACTGAAACTATCTAAATATTATATATAAGTATATAAATAGTATGTATTATATAAATACATATGTATTTATTATATAAATATGTTATAAGATCTAAATGTATTATATAAATTCTAAATTGTGTAATATAATTATATATGAAAGTTTTCAATTTATATATAAAACTATTATAAACATTTCTAAAAGTCATGGGGTCACTCAGGCTTGTGAGGTATTTGAATATGTGTATAATAGCCACTTTTTTAGTATTCAATATTCTTGCACAGAAAGAAATAAGGCAGTCTAAGTATTAATCAAGCGTGTCAAAGGTCTATTTAGAGACATCGAGCTGGAAAAATGAAAGAAATGGAGATGAAAGGCAGGTCCATTAGGAGAGCCGTTCTAAACAATTCGAAGCCTCACCACCTACAGGAGGATGTGGCTCTTCTATGGCTCTGATTACGGACTGTTCCACTGAGTCCTTCACTCTGTCCACTTAATACAAACAGACTTCGAGAAGAATTTTTCTTTGCAAAGTGGCTATTAGAATTCTCCTTAGAATTACACCCTAATCAAGAAAATCTCCCACAAAAAAAATTCATTCGATTTTATTGTTTTAATTACAGCTGATGTGATTCTGGCTCAAAAGGAGGTTTGTAGATAGGAAAATCATTCAAGTTGTTCCTGTTGTATACAGAAAGTTAACACATATTCAACAAAAACATTCTCCTTTGGAGCCTTTGTGAACCAGGAGATAATAAGGGTATGGAAACGGACAAGTCTACATTTGTTTTATAATGTACCAATTTTATGGAAAATTCAGTTCAACTACCAACCTCAATTTCATATATTTTAAACTGGCTTGAAGATCTTTACTGCAAGTCCACAAGTGATTGACTTCTAGTGCTTAGCATTATTTCTTAAACAAAAATAATGCACATGCACATCTAATAATTTTATTATCTTAGATGATCCTCTTAGACACTACCCAACTCTGATACTTTAAAAGCAGTGCTTCATTTAGTATTAGGGCAGGGTGGTTTTTATCAAGTTGGTGCTGATAAAGCGATTCTCTGTGCAACAGAATGAAACCCTGGTGGTTTGGAACTGTTGACCTTGCACAGTTGCCAGCCCAACACATAACCACGTTGCCACCAGGGCTCCTGGCAAGGTATTCACACATAAAACACTGGTCTCCCAGGTTCCAATTCAGATCTTACATGTTACCTTTTACTTTTTTACAAACATATCCCTCATGGGCCATTGTGTCCCAGTGCTGCTTGCTTTTGATGGCTTCCGACTCATCTCTTCTAATGTAAGTTTGAAACCTCTTTCTCCCACAGACTCATCAGTCTTAAAATACAGAGTCAGGTAAGCACCACCGGAGATCATGTCAAGTTCTTCTTTAGAGCCACATACATACATGAGCTACAGTGTGAGAAATATCCAATAATTACTTCTGCTGTGCCATAGGAAAGCTCAAAGAGGGAGACCTGCCAATATTAACAAAGGCATGACATGCAGGATAGAATCCATGACTTGATGACAACAATGGGAGGGGAGAGATCTGGAAATATCAAGGGTAAAAAAAGCTGAGGGGCACTGGAGGTGTAGGGGAGTCAGCGCTGGACTACTAAACCTTTCGCTGTTAGGTAAAATAAATGACTATTAATTAACATCATATCCTTCCTCTAGTGGGCCTTCCCTAGGAGTGAGCTCCACAATCATGATTTCATCCCGGCAGTATCAATCCAAAGCAAAGTCTATTTCCTTAGACCTTCTCTACTCAAACCAAAGCTTACTCAACTGCCCATTGCCCCCATCAGGTCTGGCTTCTCACTCTGCAACAAGCCAGAAACCTAGCTTGTTTAATGTCCCAGGGGTCTTCGGTTAAAGGGGAGTGACAAAAGTTAGGTGCAGGGTCTGATACTAGAGAGATTTCATATTTATCTTAAGGAGAATGAATAACACGGCATTTTGTATCTTACCTTCCCTGCTGTCTAATTATTTTAGAATCCCTAGTAAGAAGCAAACTCACTAAGTTAGGAAACTCTGGATATTCAAATAAAAATGCTAAATTTACTGGTAGTATAAACCCTGAAATATCACAGGCCAGGTCAAGGTCCCTGGAAAAGGACAGATCCCAAATCCTCTTGTTTGTTTTGCAGTGTTAGCCTGAGGGGCAGGACTGGGTGGAGACAAAAGATGATGTAGTACAAGCTGACAAAATCTTGGAAAATTTCTCTCTGTGAGTCAGTCTCAGGAGAGGACATTCCCTGCCCCCCAAACACCTGTCCAATTAACTCCCAAAGATTATTTAAACCAACTGGCTTCTTTCCCTTTTAAAATTTATGATAGTCTAGCTAGTCTAAAACAAATCAAAATCCAAACTCAATGTCGAATTTCAAATCTTAGTAACCCTGTAGCTCGGGGTATAACTGCCCCTATGGGATTCTGAGACCAATTTTTATGGGGGTAGCAAGCCTCATCTTTCTCCTGCAGATCTGCTGGTAGTTTCAAACTGCAGTTCTTACAAGTTAACAATGTATAAGCACTCAAATGAAACAAAACCCAAACTCACTACCATTGTGTGTGTGTCACCAAGCTCCCTACCATTGAGTCAATGCTGACTCATAGCAACCCTATAGGACCGAGTAGGAATGACTTTGGGAGTTTCTGACCTGGTAACTCTATGGGAATAGAAAGCCTCCTTTTGCTCCAGAGGAGTGGTTGGTGCTTTTGAACTGCTGACCTTCTGGTTAACAATCCTACTCATAACCACTATGATACTAGGGCTCCATAGACCACCTTAATTAGTATAGTAGTAAAATTAAAAATAATTAAACTTTTGTTACTTAAAACATGTTTAGAAAATGAAACCCCTTAAAACATCTGACCTATGAAAAAAAACAAACAAATTTACAGTGGCCCCAATGGCAAAAAGAGATAAAAATCACAGGATGAAAATTTTTAAAAGCTGGGATTAGAAGTCAGTCTGGTGAGTGTGAGCTCATCCTCCTGTCATTTGCTCAATCATACTCTGCTGGAGCATCTGGTTAGAAAGCACTAACAACAAAGGACATTGTTCCTAAGGCAGACAGAGGTCATGCGGTCCTTGCTCATGCATTATGTAAACCCTTGGTGCCACTTAAAATAGGTCATTTAAGAAAGGCCAATTTACCAAGTAATCCAGATTTCTGATTTGGCCCATCAAAAACATCAAAATAATCTCCACAGGTCTGGATTATTTTCTTATGAAGTCTTCAAGCACTGCCTTCATTCTACATCCTGATACTGAATAGAAAGTCCAAGTGCAGTTCAGCCGGTTGGGGTTCATGTTGGGATAATTGGGAGATGTGATCTCGGCAGAGCCATCTGGTATCAGATTTAATTCTACACAGCCTTGTGGCCAAAAGGGAGAACAATGAATACAATGATCAAGATACCAAGCCACTTCTTGCATATGGTATTAGTCTACAACAAAGTCATTAACATCTATGCTGCTGTGTATTTTTATTCATGCTATCAAGAGTCCTTTGGTTGTCTTATACATGGTCTCTTGTGTATATTGACAAAGGGTTTGGCTGACATTTTTTGTTTTTTTAAACCTACCTTTTTTTTCTTTTTGAAAGATACACTGAAGTTCTTTGACTTCAACTCACCAATTGTGAGCTCACTAACTCACTCCAATAGCTGCAACTCAACATCATTTTGCTGCTCGTATGTATTAACGTCATTTCACATAAGGTTCACAATCATTAGAAATAGGTATTGTTGCCTTCAGTGCAGAAAGGAGTGAACTGGCACATGACATTGAGCGGATGTGTCCGAAGTCCTGTAGGCATTTTTTTTGGTATATCCTTCAAAATGCCACATTAGGTGGTTCCCCTCACAAAGCCAGTGAAAGACAGTGTCAACACTGTGGCACGTGAGCAGAGAACAAAGCCAAGTAGTTTGAGAAGTGGATCCGAGTGCCTGCTTGGACTAACTGAGCAAACCGCATGCTCCCAAAGCTAAGTCTCATAAACCCACAAGTCAAATCCTTGATAGCTGAAAGCTAAGGACATTTGGAGCACTCTCAAATGATGGCAACAACTGTACAAATATGCTTGACACAATGGAAGTATGTGTGGATTGTGATAGCAGTTGTACGAGCCCCCAATAAAATGATTTTTTTTAAAGAGAGAGAGATCAAAGGACATACTGCATTGGGTAAATCTACTACACAAGGCCTTTTTTAAAACTGTTGAAAAGCAAGTTTACTTTGGTGACTAAGGTGCACCTGACCCAAATAATGGTATTTTCCATTGCATCTTATGAATGTGAAAGTTGGATATTGAATAAGACTGAAGAAAAATCCATGCATTTGAATTACGGTACTGGCAAAGAATATTGACAATATCATTGACGACCAGAACAACAAACAACTCCGTCTTGGCAGAAGTACAGCCTGCATGTTACTTAGAGGCTAGGACTGTGAGACTTCATCTCACGCACTTTGGACACATTATCAGGAGAGAGCAGTCCCTGGAGAAGGACGTCATGCTTGGTAGAGGAGCAGCGAATAAGAGAAATGCTCTGGAGAAAACGGACTGACACGGTGGCTGCAATAATGGGCTTAAAGATAAGAACAATCATGAGGATGCTGCAGATGACCAGTGTTTCATTTTGTTGTACACGGGGTCACTATGAGGCAGGACCAGTTCAATGACACTTAACAACAATGCTTTATGAGCAAGAAAATTCTTTTTTTTTTTTTTTTTAATTTTTAAACATTTTATTAGGGGCTCATACAACTGTTATCCCAATCCATACACACATCAATTGTGTAAAGCGTATTTGTACATCATTTCTCAAAACATTTTCTCTCCATTTAAACCCCCGACATTAGGTCCTCATTTTTCCCCTCCCTCCCCGCTCCCCTCTCCCACATGAGCCCTTGATAGTTTATAAATGGGTATTTTGTCATATCTGAGCAAGAAAATTCTTAATAAAAATATATACTGAGGGCTACAGATCATTCACATGCTCTTTTGCATAATAAATAGTCCTTCCTTACCTTGTAGTGGTTCCATGAGAAGAGCTAGGAATCGGTATGATTCCTGCTGGTTTGGTCAATACAGTATCCTCACCAGGGACCAAATGCTCTTCCATTGAGCTCTCGGCAAATCTGGTTGTTTTACCGCCCTTTGTACCTAGAAAGAATTATAGTAAGGAAGAAAAGGAAATGAGAAAAAATACCTTGGTTTTTAAGTGGTTCAATTTATTTTCAGATCAAAGCAATCAGTTCTTCTAATTATTTAGAAAAATAATAATAAGAGGTGTTTGGTTTTGCTGAAAGTCGATCTTAGATATTCAAAGGTACAAAACATAGTGCATTATTGTATGCATGAGCCCAGGGTCTGTGGAAACATGGTGGAACAAGTATAGATGATGTTTCCTATTTCCTGCCCAATTTCATTCAAAAGTTGAAGTCTTTTTAATTTAGTTTCCCAAGGGGAAACATTCATATGGTTGTATTTGACACTTATTTCAGATTTTTTCAAATGTGGAAGAGACCCACATCTAGAATACTATGTTCTGGGTTATGCTCTTCTAGACCAAGAAGTGGAATCAGCTTTCAGTTATCCATACTTGACAAGAGTCCAGTGGCTAGACAAAATTAGATATTCAGCATGTAAGCGGACAATTTGAGTTACATAGAACTTACATTTGTAATGCTATCATCTAATATGTAGTTTGTTTTGAAAATAATTTTTAACTTTTATTATGAAAATATCACCATAAAAAAGCAACCCTGACACAGATGATGAAGTGTTCAGAGCTGAACAGTCCGCTCAGATTTAGAACCAAATCATCTGATTCATAGGAATTACCATTACTGGATAGGCCCTCTGTGGTGAAATATCTCATTCAGACTCATAAATATGATCTTGAAATGAAAATATGCTAGCCATGCCCAGAAATCATAATTCTTCATGACTTATGAGTTAATAGAGTTATCCACAGAACATTTTCTCCTTGCGACCTGATCAAATCTCAGATCACTTAAAAAGATTTGTCTTTCATGCATAGACTCATTCCTCACAGAAACACAATTTCTTATAAAGTACATGTACATTTAAATTTTTGCCTACAAAGAAAAACACTGATTTTTATCTTTTATAAGCTCACATGGAGCCCTGGGGACACAGGTGTTAAACCCTTGCTGGAAACCAAATATTCATCAGTTCAAACATAGCAGTTACTCCATGGGAGAAATACAAAGGTCTCACTTCCTTAAATACTGTTGTTAGTGCCGTCAGGGACTGTTGATTCAGTTTAAACTCCGAGAGACACCAGGCACAACAGAATAAAACACTGCCCAGGCCCACACCACCCTCTCAGCTCCTGCTTACATTTGAGGGCCCATTGCTGCAGCAATTCCATCAATCCATTTTGTGGAAATCATCATTTTTACTGACCTTTACCAAGCAGGATATGTCCATTAAGAATAAGTCCTCCAGATAACACATCCAAACTAAACAAGAGGAAGTCTCTGTGCTTGCTTCTAGGGAATATTCTGGTTGTACTAATTCTATGACAGACGTGGTCATTCTTCCGGTACTCCATGGTTTAATCTGGGGGTTTGGCCAACTACGGTTCTCAAGCCGTATGCAGCTCTTTCAGTACATGTGGCACTGAGGAAAAGTGAAAGTAAAATAAAACTAGCATAGTTACATTTACAAAAAAATTTAAAGGATAAGATTCAGATGATGATTTCACTCATTTGTAAAAATATACTATGGCTCTTGAATAATTTTTAAACTATTGTGCGACAGGTATGGCTCTTCTGCCTCAAACATTTGTGGTCCCTTGCCAATATTTACCAACACCCTAATTCAAATTCATTGGTTTTTCTTGGATCTTCTTTATTCATTGTCTTGATTTTGTGGGCATATGAGGCAGTTGAAAATATCAGGATCACCTTAGTTCTCAAAGTAGTAGCTAAGCTTCTGAATACTCTAAAGAGTTTTTTAGCAACAGAGTAAACTAATGCAATACTGTACATTGTTTGATTTCTTGGCTTCTGCTTCCATAAATATTGTGTATCCAAGTAAAACCACAACCTTGATGAGTTCAGTCTTTTATCCATTTATCGTGATGCTACTTGCTGGTCCAGCTGTGAGGATTTTTGCTTTCTTTATGCTGAAAGGGAAGGAATTCAAGATGGCTATAGGCTTAGCTCGACTTCAGTAGTGCTTCAAGCCCTTTTCACCCTCTACAGCGTTGTTGCTTGTTAGTAAGTCTGCCTCAAACCCCATACCATGTGCTTTTTCTTTTAGATCAGCTTCTCAGATCTCTTTGTCAGCTCATAGGTTGAATAAGCATGGTGAAACGATATAATCCCGATATATACCTTTCCTAATTTTAAAATATGCAACATTCCCTAGTTGTGTTGGAACAACTGCCTCTCAGTGTATGTACAGGTTCTGCAAGAGCACAATTCAGTGCTTTGAAATCCCCCTACTTCACAATTTTGTCCATAATTATTATGATCCACGCAATCAAATGAGTTTGTGTGGTCAATAAAGCACATGAAAATATCTGTGTGATTGTGATAGTTACATAATGTCATGTCACCTTAAAAATAGATAAAAGTGTAGGGGTGGTATCAGGTCACAGCCTGGTGGTGCCTCCTTGTGGGCATGGCCTTCTCATAAGGAGGGCCCTGGGAACTTCCCCCCCACCTCGCTCTGCCTTCTGATGAACTTTGGTTGCTGCCTTCTTTCCTGCTGATGGACCCTGGTTGCTGCCAGAGCCCTGGAGATGTTACCACTGCCATTGGATCCAGGAGACTTTGTACCCACTGTCTGTGATCTTCCTGCAGTCTGCATCATTGCATGTGACTGCCTAAGTCTGAAGAGGGACTTGTGGACTAGTGTTGGACTTATGGACTTGAGTTGGACTGGGCTGGGATGTTTTCTCGATATGTAATTATTTATTGATATAAAGCGCTTTCTTGCACATATATGAGTATCGCTGAATTTGTTTCTCTAGTCAACCCAGACTAACACAGTGGCTCTTATTCTCTGCTTTCAATCAATTTGCATCTTCTATCAGCAAGGATAGCTTGCATTCCACATTCTTTGAAGAATCTTTCTTGAATTCCTGACAATTCCCTATCATCGTATAATAGTTATTATTTTTTAATTAACCAGTAAAATTTTACTTGTGATAATAATAATATTTGGGGATAATTCTCACATTCTGTGGGATCACGTTTATTTGGGCATGGCATGTGCAAAAGGCCTTCAAAATTTTGTGAAAAAATGCAATGAAAAGATAGCAACATTTTTCCAAACTTTTTAAAGCCCGTTATGTATGGGTCGCTTACAATCACTTAGGCAGCTTCTAGGATTGCATCTGTTTATTGAAACTTCCTGGAGCCTTGTTTTTAATTTTTGTTCTGTTTTTTTGCCAATGCCTTCAGTGCCTCTGGGATGACTCCTTTCCAAACCATCCTTGGTCATATGCTACCTCCTGAAATGATTGAAATGTCAACCAATTGTTTTTGGTACAATGGCTCTTCTATTTTCTAATGCTTCTCACAGTCTTCTTCTTTTCACTATAGAATCCTTCAATATTGCAACTCAGTGATTGAATTTTCTTCAGGTCTTCCAAGTTGAGAAATGCCAAGTGTGTCTTTCCTTTTTTGACTTTATGAGGTAGTTCTAATCTGTTCTGTATGATTGCTATGTGTTGAAATCAACTAGTTGATGATGTTTATTGTGCGGGAAAGTCTGAAATATATATTTATAGAGACCAAATCTACCTGGTACCTAGAAGATACTATAGCTAATACCAAAAGCACCTTGTAGATGGAAATGAAATAGCACACTCACAAATGGCCCAGAGCTCTTGAGAATCACTAGGTAAAGCCTTATTCCTAATAACTCATCTATTTTTTGTTTCGTTTTAAATAAAATCTGTTAAAAAGCAAGAACACAAAATGTTTAAAACATATTCTGTATGTTAGGCATAATAAGCTCTCTAACCCAGGACCTGGGAATTCACTCCATTCTCCATTCTAAAATAAGGTGATAGGGCTTGAGAAGTCAAGAAACTTTCCCAAGGTCTGGGAATAGTGGAGGGTGGGGAGCCAGAATCTAGTTCCATTAATCTAATGCCCATCATAGGCTAGTATACCACAGCATGTCCTTGAAGGACAGGAGGTAGTAAATTATTTTCATCTTTCTTGTGTCTTTTTTCTACTAGAAAAGCAACCTGTTAATTTCAAATAACCAATACCTAAAATATGTCCATCACAGAAACGAGTTTCTACATGAAAATTACTCTTTCCCTGAAATAAATTTCTATTGATTGACTTACTTTGAGAATCTAAGTCAAAGAAAGTCAGGACAATTATAAATGTAATTCTAGCATGATTCATGGGTTGTTTATGATATTGAATGAACTTTGGAGCTTTTTAGACTCCAACTCTTCTACTACTAAGAATACTTGTTTAATGTATTTCAATGCAATTTATTAGAAAGTTATTTTCTGGTTACATAATTTATAATTAAATGCCATCAATATCCCAAACACTTGCTACCTTCCTTTCCAATTCAACTTTCCCCTTAGCTTTCCATCTATAGTATACATTTTATTTTTGTCTTATTACCTGCTTAGCCTTCTAGAATATAAGTTTCATAAAGGCAGAAATTTTTATCTCTTTTGTTCACTAATGAATCCTCATATCAAGGGCAATCCAACCACCAAGGACATATACACACACAAACACACACAAATACATGCATACACATATTTACATATATATTACAACAAAGAGTAAGAGGGCAATCCAACCACCAAGGACATACACACACACAAACATACACAAATACATGCATACACATATTTACATATGTATTACAACAAAGAGTAAGTACTCAACAAATAGTTTTGAGGAAGAAGAATGAGATGGAATTATATTCAAAATGAAAAGAAGAAAAAGCAGTAGTTGGCAGAACATATTAGAATAAATGATGTTGAAATACTATTTGAAGATTCATAAAATATGTATTTGTAGGAAGTACTATTGCTGTTTAATGAGTTAGTAGCTCCCATGGGGGAAGATAGCATTTAGTCATTGTAGAAGACTACTCTATGAGGAGTTGGGAGTGAAATGTTATCACAGACTTCCAGTTCTGCTACCCTGTTTCCCCGAAAATAAGACAGTGTCTTATATTAATTTTTGCTTCCAAAGATGTGCTAGGTCTTATTTTTAGGGGATATCTTATTTTTCCATGAAGAAGAATACGATATACATTTATTGTTTTATTAAAAGAGACCTTGCACTTCTTGTCTGCTCCAGCTGTGCTGCTGCGTGGTGGTGCCCGCTGCTACAGTCCAGAGTCCAGAGTTAAGGTAGCTTCGGGTGGCCTTATTTTCGGGGAGGTCTTATTTTGGGGGGGTGCCTTATATTTCAGCAAGAGGCAAAACTGTAAGTAGGTCTTATTTTTGAGGGATGTCTTACTTTCGGGGAAACAGGGTAGCTACAAAGAGTGATGTAAAAGTTCCAATAAAATTCAAACTGACCAAAAAATACTAGGTTGTAGAATTATGAGTTCTTGTAGGTCAGCGGTTCTCAAACAGTGGGTCGCGACCCCTTTGTGGGTCGAACAGCCCATTCACAGAGATTGCCTGATTCATAACAGTAGCAAAATTACAGTTAAGAAGTAGTAATGAAAACAATTTTAAGGTTAGGGGTTTACCACAACATGTGGAACTGTATAAAAGGGTCGCGGCATTTGGAAGGTTGAGAACCGCTGTTGTAAGTAATCCAGAACAAAGTCATTTTCATTTTGACAAAGTCATATCATTTTCAGTAGGTAATAATGAAAAATGGGGGAAAGTTTCTCACTATATAAGATCCTAGAATATTATAAAGTAGTATAAACTGGGAAGGAAAATTATCTAAAAGAGAGAGAGAGAGACATAATGATAATAATTTTACCATATGAAAATACATTTCATTTGGATTAAAAAGTTAAATTTTAATTTAAAAACTACAGAAAAAAAGGTTTTCTGAACTTATAACAGGAAATGAATCACTAAATAAAAATATCTATGAGATAAATCAGATTATCAGAAACATACACCCATAGATTTAAGGAAACATCTAAAACTTTCATGTCAACATACAGCAAACAAAATTTAAAAGCAAATGACAACTTATGAGTGAGCATTTATAACATGACTTGTGTAATGTCATGCGTGGTAAAGTAAAGAATCAGTAAGAAAAGGATGGCCCTCCCCAAGATTGTCCTGTTGTATCTATAGTTGCCGTGAGTTGGAACTGACACTGGAAGACACCTGTACATACATACCACGCACATGCGTGTGCACAAGCACACACACATGCACACACATCAATAAACAGAATGCGCATATTGAAAAATGGACAAGTCATAAAAAATATAAAGAGCTAACCAACATGAAAAAACATTTATCTTCATTAATTTTAAGAAAGTTAAAATACCTGTCAAAATTATATAAAGGTCATGGGCTGGGTGAAAGAAGTGTTCAGGTACTGCTGATGGCAATGAACACAAATTTACTGATTTAGCATTTCAACAGTGATATAGTATTTATATAAGAATATTCATGTAAATAAAAACTAAACAAAAAGTCTCTATTCTGAGTCCCCAAGCATTGTCCTAATTTCGAGGGCTCTAGGAGAGAGAAAAACATCAGGGTTCTAGCTCCCATGAGGCTTTATTCATGTAAATAAAATGAAAAAATGATTTCAGATAGGGACAAAGAATATATGTGAAACAATTGCTGTAATATGATAGAAAACGACTGTCAGTGAATGTGCTTGATACAATTGATGTATGGAATGTTATAAGAGCTGTAAGAGTCCCAAATAAAATGAGTTATTTTTTAAAAGAAAGAAAGAAAATCACTGTGAGACCGATGGGTGATGTTATTTGAGATTGAGAAGACCTCTTGAAGAGATGATGTTTCATTATTTATTAAATGTCTTTTATATGCCAGTGACTGTTGTGGTCACCAGCAATGCAAGGCCTTGTGAAGTTCACATTCACCAGGAGAAACACACGTAAGCCCTTGCTTACTTACAAGTAAGCTATATGCATATATCTTACACACACACTAAGGAAAGGGGATAGGAATTGATGCAATTTATACTAGCCAAGGAAGGCCTCATGCAGAAGGCTGACTCTCGACTGAGGACTTGTAGACGGAAAGGACAAGTGAAGACAAGGAGGTTTTGAAGAGCTAGGAAAAATAGAAAAGGACCTTGGATGGTGATCGGGAGAGGCAGGCAAGACATTGTGGGACATGTTAGGAAAACTGAGTTTTATTCCAGCTACACTGAGAAGCCCTCGAGCAGTTGTGGTAAAGGGTTGGTAATAATCTAAAGGGGAGTTGGATAGGATGAGCAAAATAGACCAATAAATAGCCGCCACCCCACCCCCAATAATAAATAAGGAATTATTTGTAAAGAAAGATTCCTTAAATAAATTTTGTGTGTCTTCTAGTGCAATGAAAATCTCTCAGGTCTTATCCTAAAAAAAAAAAAAATTAGTCCTCAACTCTCAAAGTAATTTACATAATCTCCTTTTAGATAAAGCACATACATGTCCGTGTCTTGCACACACTCATAATAACATACATAAACTCATTTTATTTACAGGTTTCCCTACACCCAAATTATTTCTGTCACCTGTCCACCCCTACCTTACTGAAAGCCAAGAGAACCTCCATTACACCTACGCAATAAGCAGCTGGCAAGTTCATTGTGTGTGTGTGTGTGTGTGTGTGTGTGTGTGTGTGTGTGTATGTGTTAAATAGATTTGCTTACACATGGAATGAAATGATAGCTGTCATTCACAAATAATTTGAATGTTAATATAGCAAAGTCCCTTTGTTGGTATGTTTTACTTTTCATTCAACTCTCCCCTCCCATTTTTGGCATTCTGGTGGTTCTAGTATGACAAGATTAGGTTCCTCCGATCTTTCCTCACTGGTGTGTGTGCACGTACGCACAGGCTCTCTCTGTCTCTCTCTCTCTCTCTCTCTCTCTCTCTCTCTCTCACACACACACACACACACACACACACACCTTCAATCTTTAAATTAAAATTTTGAAAATATTCTGTGTGCCTAATGGGGAAAAAAGACATGCCTATTATATGACAGAATATGTTGGTGGCATGAATATTAGCCACATTCTCTGATCCAAAACTGCCTTTACAGAAGAGACTCATAGTATAAAGTTTAAATGTTAGTGAAGATTAGATTTCTTCATAAATAGTTAGAACTGCATCTCGGCACATATAGGACTCAGGGAGAAACAGATAACCATAAATTTGGCCATGCCGCTTGGTGACACTCTGAGCCCCCAAGAACATTCCAGTTTTCCTGTATAATCCAGTGGCTACATTGGGGTTGAAAAAAAGCCTCTCGGCTCCTTTCGCTCCACTACAGAGTAACAGACAGCAACCCAGAACATACACCAAGGACCAACAGAAATGAGCAAAGAAAAATGAGTTACTATCATAGCAGTAAGTTTGAACAACTTAGGCAGCAAGAAAAAAATGAAAAATAAATAAAATTGTCAGTTTCAAGTTCTTCATTAAAAAAGAACATCCCATTTAATGTGCCCTATTTTCTTGAAATGAAATTGTAAAGATTGAATTTAAATCATAATTATTTAAAATTAATTTTAACTGAATCTTGAATATTTCTTATCCAAAAAGTGGATTGCATTCTTTACCCTCAATATGTTTTAATTTTTCCTTCTTTATGAAGCAACCATAACTGTGTTCCTGAAAATTTTCCCTAAATTAGAGAGAATTTATAATGGTGGGACAAATTCTCATATTCGTGGAGCTCGTGATGGAGGTCTCCGAAAGGAGAATGTACTGAATACATCTGTGTGTCTCTCTGTGCTCAGGAGCTCGTAAGTCCATGGGCACCTGTGGACCTGCAGGATCCATATGCCAAGAAGTGTTTGGCCGGCTGGTCATTGATTCTCTTCTCGCTCTCTCTTTCTTAAACCTCCTCCTTCAGGCCTCATCCTGGACACTTTCTCCTCTAGTTTAGTTCCTCGACAAAAACTTTCTGCATGATTACAAAATGAAAGGCTCTGGCATGTATTCACAATTTTGATTGGATCCGAAACACATGCTCTTAGAAACAGCAATTTAGAAACCAAATGGCGTATTGAGGTGTCACTTTGAGGACTAAGGTGTGCTTGACCCAACCAATGGTATTCTCAGTGGCTTCCTGTGCCTGCGATAGTTGCACGCTGAATAAGGGAGGCCACAGAAGCACTGAAGAGTGCTGGAAGGACTGTAGGCTACCCGAAGAGCCAACAAGTCTTAGGAGAAGCATAACTAGAATATGTCTCAACCACTGAGACTTTGTCTCATGCGCTTTGGATGTGGTATAAAGAGAGTGCAGTCTCTGAAAAACAACAAAGACAAAGGGATGGAAACACTGGCTGCAACGATGGACTGAAATATATCCACTGTAAGCACACGGCACAGAACCTGGTAGTGCCCTATTGTTGTAGATAGAGTTGTGATGAGTTGAATCAGTACCTACCACCACCACCACCATTAAAAAACATACTTCATTGTGTTCTAGGGGGGAAATAACAGCAAATTAGTGTCTCCTGTTTTTACACAAACTGTCTTGTGCTGTTGGTTGCAATTTGTCAGGATTTTCATTCTCTCTCTTTCGTTTGCTCGGTTTCCATTTATCGTGCTTCCCTTCTCTGCCTGCCTTCACATCTCTGTTTTTGAATAAGTGTTGACTGTTCTCATGTTTAAGGGAACACATTACTCACAGTTGATACTTTTTATGAACCCATCTGTTATTTGGCTGAAAGGTGATTTATAGAAATGGCTTCAAATCCAAATTCAAAGCTGATTTTACAGCAGTAATCTCCAGAGCTCCTGTAGTCTCCTTTAGTCCAACAAATTTGACCTTTAGGAATTCAAGTTTTGTTCCACATTTTCTCCCAGCCCGTCCCAGACTTTCTGTTGTGTCCCTGGTTAGAACCTGAGACGTGGGTATCAGTCAGTTCTTCTGGTCTGTGGTTAGGGAAGGCAGTAGGTGGTGTCGGTTATTACTCAACCCGTGGATCAGTTTCGTCTTTAAGTCTGTACTCTCTTTGGCTCTATACAAGCAGAAGCGAATAGTTTTATTCTAGATGTCTGCTCCCAAGCCTGGACAACCGCAGCTGATACTGCCCAATCTAGGATGTAGAACATTAACTTTGTGAACTGTTTAATGGCAATTAACTAAATTGTACCCCGAGATTATGGTCCAAAACTTTCTAATCCAATACATGAGTGGATACAACTCATACAGTTATATCTACTTGTAGATACACAAATATCTACAAATGTATATATGCACATGTATTTTATTATATATGATTATCTGTGCACATAGGAGAGAGGCTTCCAAAAGTTCATGGAAATGGAATTTTAAAGACCATGAACCTTTGGAAACCCCCCCTTATGTGCACCCATATATTCCCACATAACTGCACACACATTTTTGGTTGTCTTTAATGTTAGAAAATTATATATTGCCAAATTCTTCCCTTTTGTGGTATGCTTCTTAGTGTCTTTATTTATTTTGGTTAAATTATTTGACTTCACTATGTTTAGTCTTTCTATCATAGAGATTAACAAAAGTCTACTATCTGGAAACTGATTCTCCTTCCAATCTTGGTAACCATCAAAGGACTTAATTTTACCATATACATGTATTATTGGTATAATAGTGGGGCTGGATAATATTTAACTTTTATTACTATTTTACTTAGAAGTAATGTCCTTTAGATATTACTTTTATCAAAAGTTGAAAACTGTTTTGTAGACCCATTCTGTGATTGGAGAATAGTTCATTGTACGTATGTGTCAGAGTTGCTTATCCACTGAGAGGTACTTAGGTTGTTTGCCCTTCTGCTATTGAGAATCATGAAGTAATGAATATAGATATGCATATGTGTATTAGTGGCACTCCTCTTAAATACCTACAATGTATACCTAGGATTGAGATTACAGGATCACAAGACATTTTTATTTCTAGCCTTTTGAAAAATAATTATACTATTTTCCAAAGTGGTTGAACCATTCACAACACCACCAGCAATATATGAGTTCCAATAGATATTTTCCCCTCAGCGCTTACCAGCATTTATTGTTCTTTATTATTATTATTACTACCATTTTGCAGATGTGAGATGGCATTTCATCATAGTTTTTATTTGCATCTCTGAAATCTAGGAGTCCTGGTGTGGTGGTGTTTTAGGTTCTGCATCAGACTACTAACCACAAGGTCAGCAGTTCAAAACCACCAGCTGCTGCCCAGGAGAAAGACCAGGCTTTCTACTCCCATAAAGAGTTACAGTTTGGGAAACCTATGAGGTCATTTCTATTCTCTCCTGTAGGGTTGCTATGAGTTAGAATCAACAGTGAAAGTGCCTTTTTGCTAATGGATAATTGTGAGCATCTTTTCCTGTATATGTTGGCTGTCTGAATGGATTGGTGTTGGACATATGGGTTAATGTTGGACTTGTGGGCTTGGGCATCACTGGGTTGGGATGTTTTCTTGATGTGCACTTAACCTTTATATAAAACTCTCTCTTATACATGAGTTTCTGTGGATTTGTTTCTCTAAAGTTCCAGGACTAACACAGGTGCCTTCCTCTTTTTCTTTTCTTTCTTTCCTTTAAAAAAAAATTAGTTGGGATTTAATACATGTAGCATAGCATTCCATATTTCCGTTATGTCAAGTAGAATTGTACAATTGCTACCACAATCAGTTTCCAACCGTTCTTTTTCTCCTTGTCATCGTCTCCCATCTAGCCCCACCCCCATAACGGTACTGCCGCCCGGTGAACCCATTATTCTACTTGCTGTCCCTACAGGTTCATCAATTCTGGATTTCATATACCGAAAACCAAAAAAGCATATAACACAGCTTCAAGAGGGTGACCTCCACAGAAATAACACCTGTGAGATACACTCTATTACAAATGGATATAAACCAAATCAAACAATACAAACCCAAAATACAGAAAATTTTGGAAATCAGGTCAGGTCCAGCCTGCATCATAGGGGGGATCTACTGGCAACATTTTAACTGTTCAGGTCAGATTTAGGCATTCGATCTTCTATACTCCTGTCTCCCAAGCACTCAGTTAGTGACCATGTACTCCCATCCCCTCTTTCACTGACCCTCTGCTTTCCCAAGTGTGATGTCCTCCAGGGATTGGGCTCTCCTGAACACATGTCCAAAGCACATGAGATAAAGTCTCAACATTCTTGCCTCTCAGGAGCATTCTGGCTCTACTTCTTCCAAGACAGAATTTTTCCTCTTTGGGCAGTGCATGGTACTTTTAATATTATTCACCGGCACCTTAATTAAAACACATCAATCTTCTTTGGTCTTTTTTATTCAATTTTGAACTTTCGCATGTGTTTGTTGCAATTGAAAATACCATGGCTTGGGTTAGGCACACTTTAGTCCTCAAAATAACCTCCCTGCTTTTCAATATTCTAAAGAGGTGTTTTGCAGTAGATTTGCCCAATGCAGTGTGTCACTCGATTTTTTTTTTGGTTGTCTTTTTCTTTTTTTAAATCATTTTATTAGGGACTCATACAACTCTTATCACACGATCCATACATACATCAATTGTGTAAAGCACATTTTTACATTCATTGCCCTCATCATTCTCAAAACT
>NW_022103918.1:16543259-16544805 GCF_000313985.2 Echinops telfairi
AAGTAGACTTGTGGAAAATGATTTTCGTTGTACTCTTGCAAAGACTGCCCGGAGAATTTCTGATCTGGTGAGAAAGAAGCTATCTCGACCTTGCCACTGACATTGGCTTTTTATGCAAACTGTTGCAAACTATAGCAATGTAGTTTACTGTTGTTATATTAAGACTGCCACCCATGCTACACCATGCTTCAAGACAAAATTTCATTTATTTGTCATTAGAAATAAATATTTCACAATCTATAATGACATATTGTTTCGTGATTCGTGACTAGGCTTTAATTATGTTCCATTTGTAACAATGAAAATACATCCTATCAGATATTTACATGACGATTCATAGCAGTAGCAAAATGACAGTTGTGAAGTAGCACCGTAGATAATGTTGTGGTTGGGGTCCCCACCACATGAGGAAGTATACGAAAGGGTTGCGGCCTAAGGAAGGGTGAGGACCGCTGCGCTAGCACTAACACTGGCAATGCTCTTCTGTCTTTAGGCCGTCTGTCTCTCACAATATTTACATCCTTGTGCAGACAGATTTCAGTAGCATCTTCCTCCGAAGTGGGCAGCCAATTCCTTCTTCATAGTCTGTTCTTAGTCTGGAAGCTCTACTGAAACCTGCTCACTTTGTGTGACCCCAGTGGCATATGAAATACCAGTGACAGAACATCCAGCATCACAGCCCCACACAAGCCACCACCGTATGACAAATAAACAAATGGGGGTATAGGATAAATAACAAACAAAAAACCAAACAAACCCCTTTCATTATGTAAGGATTTTAAAGTTCTTTAGCATACAAATTAGAAAAATCATCTCTACTTAAAAAAAAAAAGTCTATTTTCCAATGGCCTGACTGGCGCAATTTAGGGAATACATTAGATGGCTGACACTACCGCAACAGATTGATCCTTCTTCTGGCCCAGATCCTTCCTGTTCTAAATGGTTTACACGCATTTACTGTTGGGGGGACAATGAAGTGTTCCGTTATCATACATCACGGAAATCATGGTCCTTTTTGGTCCTGAGGCCATCTCGACCTCAACGCCATAATCACTTTTTACACTTACACTTCTGCCTTCAATTTTACGTAATCAGACCATCTAGGTCATTCTCCCTTACTCCTAGAAGATTTGTAGTTTCTGACTTATGATCACTTTCTTCAGTAACATTCCTTTGATACGTGGTCATTTATTAGCCAATAAATGATCCTTCAGCTATTGCAGCTTCCTAATTACTCGACTCTTTCAGGATCTCTTCTTCCATGTGACATCAGCCACTCACTCTAACCCTAACTATAACCACTCACCCTAATGGTCATCCTAGAACCTAGTCATTAGAAATAAGTTAGAAACATTCACAGCCTCTGTTTCAAGCACTACTCCCTTCAACCATTCCTTTTTCAGAGTCCACCAACAATCCTGCTACCCTGGACCTATAAAATATCTGGTCTGTCAACCTTTTATGTCTTTAATTCATATCCTAGCCTTACCTTACTATTAAAACTAGTTTTAGTAAAATTGATTCTAATTCATGGTAACTTTACTTA
>NW_022103918.1:16545662-16547364 GCF_000313985.2 Echinops telfairi
TCGTGCATGGGCCATACTGGTCAAGCACTTAATTAATTCATCCCTAACGTGATGAATGGAACTCCTTCTATTGGGTGAGGTGTATGATGTTAACTAGTATTGATGATTTCATGGACCTTATATGGCTTGCCGTCAACATTCCCCACCACTGCACTAGAGTAAAGGTTAAATAAGAACTATATGTGCCTGTTCTGCCTGATCTACAAACAAAATGTTCTAGATCATTAGCAATAATATAAATGCAAATTAAAACAATAATGAGACATTACCTCACAGATACCTTTGGTAAAATTCAGTAAAACAAAAAGTAACAAATGCTGCAGAGGATGTGGAGAGATAGAAACACTTCAACCTTGCTAGTGATACTGTAGAATTGTAAAACCATTATGGAAATCAGTATTGTAAAACCATTATGGAAAGCAATATGTCACTTCCTTGAACAAATGCAAATCCAAAAACCTTATGATCCAGCTATCTCTCTACTGAGTAGATACTCTAAAGAATTTAAGAATATAATAGAAACAGACATGTATATACCTATATTTATTACAGGAATTTTTACAATAGCAAAACCTGGAAACAACCAAAGCCCCCAGCTGTCGAAGGAAGGATAAACAAGTTCTGGTACATTTATACTATAAAGTTTTATGCATCAATAAAAAACACTGCTGACTCTTAAACAACACTGATATGGACAAAACTACAGAACATTATGTCTAGCAAACTCAGTCAATCTTACAAAGATAAATGTTTAATACCACCATTGTTATTAGAAAAAGCAAAGAAGAAGAAGTGTGGTTTGAACACCAGTAGACAAGACTTTGCTGACCACAGGGGTCAGGGATGAGATGGGGGCAGGGCAAAATAGGGATAGAGGAAGGATGGGAGTGAAGGGAGGCAACAATGGAGGATTTCACAGGAAAAATAAAATATAAAGTGAAGGTGTTTTATTAAAATCTTGAGCATAATTCTTCATTATTAAATGTAAACATCCTGATAATCTAAAAAAAAATAAAAGTTGAAATAAGAACCTATTCTGCCTGATCTACAGATACTTTTCCAGAAACAGAGACTGACCTTGTTCTTAAGCTGATGACTGCTGGTAACTGACAAGGCCATTTTAACTCATTGATAGGACCTGTATGGTGTCTTGGATGCTGCTGATTCCAATTCATGGCACCCTTATGTGTACAGAGTAAAACTGTTTCATAGGGTTTTCCGGAAGGAAGCCTACAAAAGCAGAGCTGTCTTCCAAGGTGCCTTTGGATGAGTTTGAACTACAATTACTCAGCACTTAGCCATTTATTCTCCCCAGAGGTAACATTGATAGAGCAGTCATTTTGAAGTATGCCCTTGCCAAGATAAGAATTTGATGTCTTTTGTGTTATGAAGGAAAGATTCTCACAAAAGACTCAAGTACTCCCTCAATGCAAGAATATTAAATTGGCATTCTATGATGCTCACCTTCCCTACACAACCACTGAAGACAAAGCAGGTGAATAAGCAAAAGTGGTGAAGAAAGCTGATGGTGCCCGGCTATCAAAGGATATAGCACCTGGGGTCTTAAAAGCTTGAAGGTAAACAAGCGACCATGTAGCTCAGAAGCAATAAAGCCCACATGGAAGAACACATCAGCCTGTGTGATCACGAGGTACCGAAGGGATCAGTTATCTGGCATCAAAGAACAAAAAATCATATCATT
>NW_022103918.1:16548160-16563409 GCF_000313985.2 Echinops telfairi
TGTTTTGAGAATGATGAGGGCAGTGAATGTGCTTTACACAATTGATGTATGTATGGATTGTGATAAGAGTCGTCTGAGCCCCAATAAAACAATTAAAAAAAAAGACTGAACTTACTAAAACAATGATAGCTAACTGGCCTTCTAAGATTCCCCTATCATTTTAGTTTTTATTTTCTACCCCGACTCTTCCCAGGTCATCCATGTGGTTTTGTGTATGCGGTGGATAAAAAGGGAAAGCCCATTTGGAAACCAAGATTGATGACAAGATTGAACTAATCTCTTTGCAAGTCCTTTCACAAAAGAACAGCCTAACCCACTGCCATTGAGTCCATTCTGTTTTACAGAACAAATTCCTTAGTTGTTGTTTGTGTCTGACTACACATTTAAAGCAAGTGGAAACTAGCAATTGTTAGAAAATTAAGAGGCATCTGAATTCTGATGCTAGTTTTGATCATTTCATACCCAAAATCTTTAACTAGCCTCCTGGCCATGATGGATAAGACACCTGAAATTTTAAGGACTTTTTCCAGGTAGGGAAATGTGGCCCAGCAGTCACAGTGCTTCTATGCACTCTTTGAAAAGTCTAGCATTTGTCCACAGTAGCTGTAAAGATGAGGGGGAAATTATGTTCCTAACAACCATGATAAACCCCCCTTTCTCTTTCAATGTAAACTACCTAGATAATAAAAATCTGTAGTTGACTAATGAGCTCAAATACACAATACATATTTTGTTAAATCTTACTAATTATCTGATCTATATGCCTTGTCTGTTGTAGGATTGGGTAGTGGCAACTGTGGTTTTGTTAAGGTTTTTCTTTCATTACTTGTGGTAGTTACATAATCTGTTGTCCACTTGAGACTATTAAGAGTGAAGGGGTGGAGTTGAGCTTGTCACTCAGGTTGCAGCTTGATGACCTCATTTGAAGGTGCTAAGGAGATAAATAGCTCACTGGAGGCGGGACACACACTTACTCCTTGCGAGACATTCCTGTTGAGAAGACACATGGAGCTTTGCTGATGGCAGCCAGAGCCTTGGAGCTGGAGGAGCCACGTGGAAACCCAGGCCAGCACTAAGATGCTTCCACAGCCACTGGATCCATCCACAAGACTTTCCTCCCACTGGCCTGTAATCTTGCTGCACTTGGCATCATTGCATATGTTGTGTGAGTCAGAAGAGGAATTTACAGACTTATACTGGACATATGAGCTAATAGCAGACTTAGGAATTTGATCTGGACTGGGCTGGGATGTTTTCTTAATGCACAATTACTCTGTACATAAAGCTATTTCCTATACACATGTGAGTGTCTATGAATTTGTTTCTCTAATCTACCCAGACTAACGCATTACTTATCAGAAGTAAAGCAGGGCCAGAACCTGGGGAAAACATGTTAAAAATAAAGATGAACACCTAAGACAAAATGCAACATCTGCCAAAGCAGTCATTATTAAAAGAAAACATAAAGCCAGGATTAAAGTGATGCCAGGAAAGTTACCTTTACCTTAACTCCTCCCAAGAGAAAGGTTATCCTTACAGCACATTGGATTTATTACCCAATCATTTTCTTTCATAATGCTAACCTCTACCAAACCCACTCCAAAGAAGGAGACATAATATTTCTATAATACATGAAACTATTTACCTTTCATGTTGGATTGGATCCAGTCCAGGAACATTCTCACTCTGGGAAATACAGCTGCTGTCTTGGCTGGTACAGCCAGCACCTCAGCTAATGCTGCCTTAGAGGACAAAGGGGCCTTGCTCATGGCTCCATACTAAAGGGCCAGCAGAGGATCTCTGAAGCATCAAGAAAGTGTGTTCTAGAAAATGACTGCTTTATTCAGAAGTTCCTGATTCCAATTTGGGAACAAGAATGGCTATAGCAAAGCTCCTTAATTTTAGAAATATTTCTATTCTTTCAGTGTTTATACTTTAGGAGATATAATTGTATGTTCCCTTTTCTGCACCAGGGAACAAACATTTTGTGGCCCATCAGATGGCAATGAGAGTCGAAAGGCAAGCAATCAGTTTACCATTAGCCAGTTTAAATGACAAGAGAACAGTTATTGTGTCCTCCTAGCCTCACCGGAGGGGTAACTGCCTTAAGTTACACTATCACCAATTAATAAAGCCAATATTTAAAACTTAAACTGCACCTTAAAAAAGAAAATCAAGACACCACCCAGTAGCTCAAATAAATCCAACCTTGTGAATGTAACTTGTCCCTTTAAAGTATTTGGATGAGGATCATTACTATGGTAACTTCTGTCAGGTTTCCCGGTGGATGGTTACTCTTGGCAGTCAATGTGTGATAATCCCAAGAATACATTATAGCATGTCGAAGGGCATAAGATGTTGACAGGATGACCAAAACAATGTGCCATCCGACTTGTTTCCAACTCATAGTGACCCTGCAGAACAGAGCAAAACTCCCTCTGAAGGCTTCTGAGACTGTAAATGTTTCTCCCGTTAAGGCTGTATTATTACTACAGTTTGTTGTGAGTGACCTTCCAGTTAATTTCAGTTCGTATAAATGCCCTGTGTGCAGTGCAGAGCTGCTCCACCCTCACTGCCACGCAGTCAGTGCTGACTCATAGCGACCCCTCTGGGGTTTCTGAGGCTGTAACTGTTCATGGGAGGAGAAAGTCCAATCTTTCCCCCGTGGAGCTGCTGGTGACTTTGAACGGCCAACCATACCACCCAGTGAGGAAGCACTGTGCTACCAGGCCTCCCAGAACGGATCCTTAGGGTTTTCAATGCTGAGACCCTGTAGTTGCTGGTCTTTAGGGTTCCTCTAGGTGAGTTAGGACCCTGGGTGACATAGTTGGTCAAGTGTTGGCTGCAAACCACAAGGTCAACAATTCAAAATCACCAGCAACTCCATGGGAGAAAGAGGAGACTTTCTATTACCATAAAGAGTTTTAGTCTCCAACCCCTACCAGGGCAGTTCTACTCTGTTCTATAGGGTTACAATGAATTGGAACGGACTCAATGGCAGAGAGTTTGGTTTGGGATTCTAGGTGGGTTTAAAAAGCCAATCTTTTGGCTAGTAGTCAAACGTAATTATTTATGCCATCCAGAGAGTTCTTATTAAAATAATTAGGGCTAATTCTAGTATTTTTCTTTATTTGAGCATACATGCATATTGAAGTAACACAAATTCCGTGATTTGAAGACCTAGCAAACTTAACTTACTGGAATCTGAGATGCAGAGATGCTGCTGTTTTAGGTGCTGTCAGGGTTTGACTCAGAGAGACCCTGCGTAGAACAGAAGGAAACACAACTGATCCAGTGCCATCCTCACAAGCGTTATCTTTGAGCCTATTGCAACCACTGTTGTCAATTCATCCCATTAAGGAGCCCCCCCTGTATTAATGAACCTCTGCTGTAGTAAGCACCATGTTCTTGTCCAGGCACTGGCCTCTCCTGACAACATGTTTGACGTACAGGAACTGAAGCCTCGGCACCCTGATTCCACAGAGCATTCGGCCTGTACCTCTTCAGGACAAAACTGTTCGTTCTTTTGGAACTCCATGGTATACCCAATCTGTTTCACCAACAAGATAGCTCAGAGGCCTCCGTTCGGCGGTCTTTACTCGTGATCTGCTTTCTCTGTGGTCTTCTGTAGTCACATGCCTATGAGGCCATTGAAAACACCTTTGCTTGGGTCCGATGCACCTCAGTCTTAAAGAGACAAGTAATCTGCTCAATTTCATATACATAGTAGTGTTGGGAGAATTTGAATCATGCCCCTCCCAAGGCTCTCTTTTTTTCTTCACCAAATTGACACCTACTCATTAATGGAGTTTCAGTAGAAGCTTTAGCACAAGACTTAGATATGTATAGAATTTAAGGCAAGACACATGAAGAGTACACATGAATTTTCACAATTTTAATTATTGCCATTTTGTTTATAATTAGAGTGAGTGCATATTTCAAAAGGCTCAAATAACTCCCCAAATATTGGGAGAAAATTCATAAGAGATAGAAGATTCTCCCGTGCCTCCTTCCAAAAATACGTACTTTTGAAAAAAAAGTCAATAGACAAGAAGGGAACTAGAGAGGAAAACTGATTTTTTTCCCCCTTGAGTACCAAAACCTGTATATCATACTACAGTCAATTTATAAGCACAAATATCCTCTGCATGTTTCTCTAGGTTGAGTTGTAATATCCAACAATACTTAAACACATGCTTGTTTGTATATATTTTAATTGTTTAATATACTCCACGAGGGAATGAAATTTCTTAAAATGACTCTTCTACTCTAGTCTCTGTAACTTCCAACAGATGATTGGATGGGATTATGCAAATGGGATGTGTGTAATATTAATAGAGGGGATTGGTCAGCTTTTGTTAGCACCTCTCGGCTGTAAGGATGAGCCATCTTTGAAGCAGCAGTAGAGAGAGCACCTGAGGACCTTGACGAGCATGTCCATGATCTCTGTCTGAAGTGGTCCGGAGGCTGTGGCACAGAGACTCGAAGGAGCAGTGCCAAGACTTTCTCCTCATCTGTCCTAAGACCATGGGACTGTGAGGTAGAGGGTCAGGTGGACTGGCTTCCTGGCCCATGAAAACAAAAACCAAGGGATCATGGGGCTGCACAACTGAGGCCCAGAGAGAGACTTGGCTGCTGGATAAGACGAGGTGTTGCTGTAGACCAAGGACTGTGCTCTTACTGATCCTGACTTGTAACTTGTTATCGTCACTTCTCTAATAAGTCACCTTAATTATGAGCATTGTCTGTGAGTCCTGTGTGGCCATTGCAACAAATGATGGAATTCAGCATAAAAGTGGAGCACCATGGGAAGAATTGTTGGTGTCGGAGTAGGTAAAGAAGGACGGAGAATGGAGGGATCTCTAACCCTGCCTCATGGCATTAGAGGAGCCAGAGGAGGCCATTTATTGCAATCATTATATCTTACTCACCTTTGTAGCCCAGGAGGCATAATATGAGGTCTACTATATTATAGATGTGCAATATGCTTGCTTATAATATGATTAAATGCTTTAAATTAAGTGCTTTAAATTAGATGCATCAAAACCAAACCAAACAAACAAATAAGTGCTCTGCCATCAAGTTGGTGCTGACTCATAGCCGCCCTATAGGTCAGGGTAGAACTGCCTCTGTAAGTGTCTGAGACTTCATTCTTTCAGGGTAGAACTGCCTCTGTGGGTTTCTGAGACAGTAATTCTTTTTTTTTCTTAAATAAATCATCGTTATTCTTAAAGCTTTAAAAAAAAACATTTTATTGGGGGCTTATCCAGCTCTTATCACAATACATACATCCATTGTGTCAAGCATATTTGTACATTTGTAATTCTTTATGGGAGTAGAAAGCCTCAGTTTTCTCCCAAGCTGTTGGTTTTGAACTGGTGACCTTGCTGTTAGCAATCCAACTAGTAACCACTACAGCACCAAGTGCATCAGAAGTGAGCATTAAACGGCAAGATGGCAGAGTAGTCAGACACAGGTACCTCCACAACAGACATGAGAGATGAAATAGAACATATGGATTTGTGGTAGCTGTGTGTCAATGTACTGTTGTAGCCATCTGTGAACAAAGATTTCAGCACAATTTAACTTGCACATGATATTAATATTAATTATAATAATAATTTATAAATTATCAAGGGTTCATGAGGGAGGGGGAAGTGGAGAGGGAGGGGGAAATGAGGAGCTGATATTAAGGGCTCAAGTACAAAGCAAATGCTTTGAGAATGTTGATGGCAACAAATGTATAAATGTGCTTGACACAATGTATGTATGCATGTATTGTGATAAGAATTATACGAGCCACCAATAAAATTATTTTAAAAAATAAAAATAAAGAAAAAATAAATTACTGATATTAGTCAATAATTCCTGTACTCAGTTTGGTTCTCTTTCTTTGGAATGGGGAAAAATATGGATTTTTTTCAGTCAATTGGTCAGGTAGCTGCCTTCTAAATTTCTTTGCATAGACTGGTGAGTACTTACAGTGTTTCGTCAGCTTGTTGAAATCTTTTCTTTTTTTTTTTTGAAATCTTTTCATTGGTATTCTGTTAAGTCCAGAATTCTTGCTTTTCATTACTGCTTTTAGCACAAATTGGACTTCTTCCTTCAGTATCATCAGTTTTTGATTCTCTTGAAATAGTTGAATGTTGGTCAGTTCTTTTTGGTATGGTACAGAGACTCTATGTATTCTTTCCATATTCTTTTGATGTGTCCTGCATTATTCAATAATTTGTCCATATAATATCAATGAAGGTTTCAAAAGTTTTACTCCATCTACATCATTATGATTGACTCTATTTTGAGGAGTTTGTTAGACAGGGTTGGCTACAGAAACAAATATATATACTAGAGAAACAAGCATGTATGTATATGAGAGCTTTATATCAAAGAGTAATTGTATATCAAGAAAACAATACAGCCCAGCCCACATCAAGTCTGATATTAGACCATATGTCTGATACTAGTCTATAAAGTCCTCTTCAGACTCAGACAACACATACAATGTTGCTGAATGCAGGAAGATCACAGACTGGTGGGTAAAAACTCTTGTGGATCCAATGGCAGTGGAAGCATCACAGGGCTGTCTTTGCAGGTCTCTGCCACATGGCTTGCTCGGGTCTCAGTGTAGCTCCAAATGGCTTGTCCACAGGAAGACAAAGGAAGAGAGGCAAGAGAGAGAGACACCTCTTCTGATGGCAGAATCAAGAGAGAGGAAGTTCCCAGAATCCTCATGAGAAGGCCACGCCCACAGGGAGACATCATTAGGCTGTAAGCTGATTGACTAGACTCCACCCCTTCAATCTTAATATCCTCAAGTTGACATGAGATTATGTAACTACCACAAGGAGGCAATTCTTCCTCAATTGTATCTTGAGTGGCTTTTAACCCAAGGGTCTCATCTTCCAGCACTACATCTGACAGTGGTCCACTGCTATGCATATGGTTTTCAGTGGTTAATCTGTCCGAAAAAGACAGACTATTCCTTCTTCCTCGCTGGTCTAGAAGTCTACTGAAACTTGTCCACCACGGGTGACCCTACTGGTGTTTTATATAGTGACTGGCATAGCTTCCAGCATCATAGCAGCATGGAGGGGACCACATTATGACAAAGTAGCAGATGAGAGGTGTGTTAGAATCACATCAAAACAATAATTAGAAATCACGTGACCCCAGCATTTATGTAAATATATGATTCTGTAAAAAACGGCTCCTGTGGGGCCGTTCTATTCTGTCAGAATGGGGCTGCTGAGTCAGCCATTCAGTAACACTCCCAAACACCAGCAGTTACTTACACCTGACGAGGACCCTCTCCAGATCCGTTAGCTGTTTCCGTAGCACATACCCTGGCTTTGTGCCTTGGGGCTCTGCCTCCCTCTCCACTGCCACCAGGAAGCTACCCAGTACGATGAGAAGTGATAGGTACTTCCTCCAGGGCCTTAAAGGTATCTGAACTTGTTTTCCTTGTTCATGGGCCCAGGCAGTGGTACAGTGAACCCTTGTTTATCGCGGTTAATCGGTTCTAGACCCTACCGTGATAAATGAAATTCCGCGAAGTAGGATTCCTTATATCCAAAAGTTTTACCTTTTCCTGGATGGTGAGCATCTTCCTCTGGCGCTTATTTTTATTGTCAGAAGGCTTAGAAGAAGAAGCTCGTTTAGGAGCCATCATAGGGCTTAGATAAAATTTCTTAAAAATCGCAAACAATTACAGTACACTGTACAAAAGCAAAAATGCATCTGATACGTAGCTCCGATACGTAGCGATGCAGACAGAAGCGTATACAGTATGAGCCAATCAGTGGCAGTAATGACAGAGTATGCGCTGTTACGCAAAAACCGCGATAGAGTGAAGCCGCGGAAGTCAAAGCGCGAAGTGGAGAGGGTTCACTGTACTCCCCTCCTGGGATCTTTGATGGACCCTCTTGTTTGTATACTGGCTTCCACCCACTATCTGTCATTTCATGTTTGGATTAAGTAACTCAAGTTTACTGCTGTGGGGAGGTACAGAGAAAGTTGGTTATCTGGATTCACTAGTGATTTCTTTCTGCCTATGGAGAAGCCCCAGCAGATGGTAACTTACTATTTTACTGTGCAAAATCAGAATTCTCTCACCTGGCAGAAATCTTTCCCTCCAGATGCTGTGAAACCAGCACAGATCATCTTCTCTGTGATCCCCCAGGGTGAGCAGGATAGTAAGTTCTTTCATAGACCCCTTTCTAACACAGGCACTTGAGTCTGCTGTAAGCAACCTTGCTGGGGCACTGCCTAATTAAAAGACAGAATTGGAAAGAGGGAGAGTTTACTAATGACATAAGTCATGTTAAAGAAATATATTTTAAGTTCACACTTGCTCTGCACCAAAATAACTGCAGTCATTCAATTTTCTCTGAGCTGATGCAGAATATCGAATCACAAAATAGAAGTATATTGCGTGTAGCCTGTCTTAATTCCCAGCTGTAGTGTTCTTGTGAAGTGAAACCTGCTGGCAAGCAAACAAGATCTAAAACCCTTTTTGTTAAAAACAATAACAAAATCCCCACATATTTCCAGTTTGTATTTCAGCATTTCAAGTATGGAGACAACAATAATATTGCTATAGAAAACTTGACAAAGAGAAATTCAGCAAGAATGCACAAATGTGCAGAAATCAATGTTCTTTGATGGCTATCAAGGGCAGAGGGAATCACCCTCTGGTCTAGACAATAGGCTCCCACACTTTTTTTACCTACTGCCCTCTTTTCAAAAAACAAAAATCTTATACCTACCCTCGGCAATTAAAAATGTTAGCACTAGATTCCATAATCCAGGGTAAAGTGTAGGAATCTGATTTTGCTGCCACATTGGATTGTTCCAGGGCCCCCAGGGTTAGTATAACCCACCTAGGGCAACATTGCTCCAGCGGTTCTTAACCTGTGGGTCGTGACTCCTTTGGGGGTCAAACGACCCTTTCACAGGGATCACTCGATTCATAACAGTAGCAAAATTACAGTGATGAAGTAGCAACAAAATTAATTTTATGGTTGGGGGGTCACCACAACATGAGGAACTGTATTAAAGGGTTGCAGCATTAGGAAGGTTGAGAACCACTGCTCTAGACAGCAAAAAACAAACATACAGACCCCTACTACCCTGAGTTGTTTCACATTTGCCTCCTTTTCTCCCAGAACTTTTAAAAGTGATCCCTTCTCAGAGCAGTTGGTGGTAGTAGGCAGGCATCATCCGACTGCCCTCCAAGCCCTTGAATGTCTATGCACCATACCTTAACCACCGGACAACTGAGAAGTGGCCTTGGTTGGGTTACCTGGAACTGAACTCACCCTGTGACTTAATTTTCAGCCAAACAATAGACAGGTCTCTCATGGGAACAATAACATTATAGAAGTACCGACACCTAGAATAATGATCCAGGTGAGATCAACAGGGCAGCTTTTACCCAAGGACAAAACACAGGTGGGTTAGAAAGGAGATGGGGAGACCCTGGGTGGGAGGAGGATAAGGAATATCACATTGAGGGGAAACAAAAGGCAAATGGATTGTTTGAAATAAATCTGCTCTGTAAGCTTTTAGCCAATTCCCAATAAAATATTATTAAAAAAATCAATTTTCTTGCCCAGCTTGAAAGAATGATTTTTAAATTATTATTATAAAACTGCAGCTACTTCTCAATTGTTTGGCGTTCAAGGAATTCTTATAGATTGAAGGTTTTAGGAGCACAGATATTTATTCAAATGTTTTGAAGGCAGTCAGTCAACAAATATTTCCTGAATGTTTATTTTATTCAGGTCTGTTTCCAACTCTGGGGTGCTGAAGAAAACATAAGTCTGTCTCCAATAGACTCCTGTTCCAAAGGACAAGACAATTATACAGAAACACAGCAGTTCTACTGCAGAACAGAGGTCTGAGCAGACGAGGCATTTGAGATGAAAATGAAACATTGGCGAGGCAGCCGTGAGCGGATAAGAACAAGAGTGCTCTAGCATGAGAGAGAGCCGGACCGGCTAGGTGTGATGCAGAGGAAGAAAGGTGGCTCTAGTGCCTGGAGATTAGCCGACAAGGAAGCAAAAGACAGATGGGAGACTGGAGCACTGTGTCAAACCAAAGGGAAGCTTTCCCACTCAGAGGAAATAGTTCCACGTGTAATGGAAAGCTGTCTAAGGATTGTAAACCCAAATTGATGTTAAATTCTGGCTTTGATATATATTAACCAGGGAAATGAGCAAGTTCCTTAACGTCCTCATTTACATAATGAGGAGAAAGTGCCTTTTATAAGGCAGATTTTATGAAAAAGCAATTTAGCTGCTGGTAGCACATAGGAATGCTGGGAGCAGTCAAAAGATAAATTCCATTCTTCAAACTCACAGATTATAAGTAAATGATACAAACACAAAGAAAATAATCTTGCACGGTGAGTAAAACAAAATGAAACATCATTCAGAGTTCGTATTTTAAGAACATGTAAAATGGTGGCATCAGATCTTGTTGAAACTCAAGAGCAGAGATGAAAAATCAAGACCCATATAAAGCTTATTCCTATGCAGAATTAGATATGCTTCCACTCACCAAACAGTTTATTAATGTTGACACCGGCACCCCAGCCCCACTTCTCTGCCATTGTGATGGCCACACAATGTACAACTATTCTCACAATTATGGAGTTTTTAAAGGCAAAATTCAGGAACAGGATAAACTTGGAAGTAGCATGAATTCAGCAAACAGGATACTTCAATCAGGTTGACTTCCAAGCAAGACAGCATTTCTACTAGGGGCGTGGGGTGGGGGGCCCTACTGCCATAGCGCCTTTGTGCTTGGGCAGGGTTCCAGTTCTGCAGCTCTGCCCAGACTTGCCCAGAGGCAATTGTTCTGTGTGAAAAGGTGCTCACTCAGCTCTTTTGCTTCATGGATCTGCAGCCATCGACATCTTACACCACTTTCCTGGTCTTGCTGCTGATGCCATCTTGTGCTATCTGTCTCCAGAGTTAACAGTGTGCTCACTCCCTCTGGGTGTGTGTGTGTGTGTCATTCTGTCTGTCTCTGTCTCTGTCTGTCTCTGTCTCTCTCTCCCTCCCTCCCTTTTACTCACTCCATCTTCCCTCTCTCCTCTGTCTCAATGCAAGGTCCACAAGCCCCAAGGATGTACGCTGCTCCCTGCTCTTCTTGATGGTAGTAAGGCCCTGTTCAACTTCTGTGATAATGGCTCTTTTAAACCTAACAGGAGGGCAAACCTGACCAATCCCCTCAGTAGGAGAAAACTTTATTTGCATAGCAATTGAGGAATCCCTGCAAGAATTTCATATACTGTGTTAGTCTGGGTTGACTAGAAAAAAAAATCATAGACACTTATATGGGTATAAAAAGCTGTATATACAAGAGCAACTGTACATTAAGAAAACATTTCAGTCCATATCAAGTCCATAAGTCTGCTATTAGCCCATATGTCCGATACCAGTCTATAATTTCCTCTTCAGACTCATGCAATGCATGCAATGATGCTGAGTGTAGGAAGATCACAGGCCAGTGAGTAGAAAGTCTTGTGGATCCAGTGGCCGTGGAAGCATCTTAGTGCTGGCCTGGGTCTCCATGTGGCTCCTCCAGCTCCAAGGCTCTGGCTGCCATCAGCATAGCTCCATGTGGCTTGTCCACAGGAATTTCTTGTAGGGAGTGAGTGTGTGTCCCGCCTCCAGTGAGCTGTTTATCTCCTTAGAGCCTCCAAATGAGGTCATCAAGCTGCGACCTGATTGACAAACTAAACTCCACCCCTTCACTCTTAATAGTCTCAAGTTGACAACAGATTATGTAACTACCACACATACCTTATTTACATAATGAACTGTTCAATCACTGAAGGATTGTGACCTAGAACATCATCTTGGCAGAGAGAATATACATGTATATATCCCATATATATACATATATACATGTATATATCCCAACACACACACACACACACAAGGCATACGAGGGGATACCTCCACAAAAAAACCCAGATTTCTTTTTCAAAGCTATGTGTTAAAATTTTTTTATAAAACAACCTTTATCACCTTCAAAGTACTCTTCATTATACATTTGTCAAATCTGTGATTCAATTCTTGGAAACGTTTTTCAAACTCATCTGTTTGGATGGCTGACAGCACCTTCCTCATTTTTTTCCTTCACCTCTTCTACGTCATTGCCATTAAATTGCCGTGTTTCATGTCCCTCTGCATTTGTGGAAACAAAAAGAAGTCCCACGGAGCGAGGTCGGGTGAGGAAGGTGCATGGGGCAAGAGAGGCAAAACTGGCACACTGAGCTGGCTCCATGAGCAGGTGCATTGTTGTGGTGGCAAAACCAGTCCGCTGTGTGCCACAAGTCAAGCCTTTTTTCTTGTACACTGTTAAGCAACCTTTTAAGAAGCTCTAAATAGAAAACTTGATTCACAGTCTGGCCTGGTGGAATGAACTCCAAATGCACTACAAACCAACATTTTTGGCCATTCAGGAAGTTGATGGGCATCCAGAACAAGCTTTGTCATCAATCAACATTTCACCTTTTTTGAAATGAGGAAGCCACTTGTACATTTGAGTTTTTCCCATAGTACTGTCCTTGTAAGCTGTGTTCAATATCACAACAACTCTGCACCATTTTCCCCCAAACAGGAAACAAAGTTTCACAGCCACTTGCTATTCTCTTAAATTGCCCATCATAAAAAATGAGGTTCGAGCGAAACTGCTTTTTATAAAAACATTCACTGTGACCAGAGAGAACCTTCCCAAGGCAACGGCACTGGGAGCACTAACTCCAGCGAGTTGGTCGAACGATGACCACCTAGTGGGAAATTGTGTACTACAAAAGCTCCACCCAGCAGAGCTCTTTTCCATTTTGGGATACACACATGCACATATATATAAATTCTTACAATGTAAATTTTATATTCTTGTCTTGGAAAACTATAGCAAGTAGGCCAACTACAGGTCTTTACCCTTCTGATTATTTTTGTAAAAAGCTTGAGTTAAAAACACTTTGTACAATTTTAAATGGTTGAAAAATCAAAATAATATTTTGGGTCACATGAGCATTATATGACATTTAATTCTTGTAGATGGTCTACGATGGCTCTTTGTACTCCAATAGCAGAGGTGAGGGATGGGGACAGAAACCTGATGGCTTGCAAAGCCTCAAATATTCATTAGCTGGTTCTTCTCATGTAAGCTTGAAACCCGGTATCTATTCCAGCTATAACCCAAGTCACAGAAGGAAGACTGTAGCACAGCTCACAACTAATTTTCTAGCCACTTGCCAAGCTAATACAGATAAATTAAACCTAGATTCTACCTTTCAAATTAAATGCTGCTTCTATCTCCTTCCAGACATGTCTTCAAAAGTAGTTGTAGCAGTCATCTCTACATGACAGTAAACCATTTACCTTCACTAGTGCTTCCCCACCCGGTCAGTGTACAGATCTTGGAAGAAAGCAGAGGCTCTGTGCTCCATGGGAGGCACATTGGCCTTACCAACTGTGGGATACAGTAAGGTTTTCCCCAGGTTGTCCCCCTATAAATATATGCCAAACCTAAGAACATATGCTCATTGACGGTATGCCTGGAGGTCAGCTGCTTAAAGGCGATCTCCCTGAGGGTATCAGCCATCTAGAGCAATCAGACCCTATAATCTGTCCCACCCAAAGTAGAGCCTGCTCCCTGCTAATAAGGATAGCAGATTGTTTCCCTGAAGGAGACCCCAAAGACAAGGTCAAGCCAACTCAAGGAGGACCAAGGTTAGGCTGCCATCTTGAATCTTGGGTCTGCCCATCTTATCGCATGTATGCCCCCAGTGCCTCCCCTTCATATTGCACAGCCCAATGCATAATCACTGTACCGCCTGGGCTCCTAATGTAAGGCAGCAGTGACTCCATGACAGGCCGAGCCTCTTAAAATAGGCCTAAGTTCCATTTTTCCAGCTTTAAGTTTTGTTTCTCTAACAGCCTTGAGTTTCCTTTCTCTAACAAAGTCACCCTCTCCCCCAAATGACGCTGACCACACCTGGAAAGGTCCGAGTGAGTGCAATAATGCTGACCGCACCTGGAAAGTTCTGAGTGACCACAATTGGAACATCCTGAGAGTGGAGCCAGTCAACCAAAAAGACCTGCACAACCAATTGTCTCCAGATGAAGTCATTGAACTATGGGAGGGTGAGGGGGAATAGTTTCACCCAGCTTATGTAACCTGTAAAAAGTATAAAACCTTGGCTTGTGCCCCAGGCTGGGGTCCTCGTCTCGGAGGAGGCCACTGCGTTAGTGCTCTGGGACTTGGACCCTAGCTCGAGCTCGTCAATAAACTCCTTTGTTGTTTGCAGCCTCGGTGACTCTGCCTCTCTGTTCCTGGGGCCACGGGAAAGCCGGCAGTAGCACTATGTATGAGTGATAGATGAAGATAATGATAATAGGTTAGTAAATAGTTACATGTTTCAGCTAAATATGGAAAAATATAGAGTCCAGGCACAATGACTCTGATAAAATGTCTCTCACGTGCTCTGTCAGTTCTTTCAGGGCCCTATCACGATCCCCAGCAACATTGTCCAGTAGAGTGGATTGTTTGTCCTGGAGAACATGAAATCGAGTTTGATATGAAAACTTTTCAAAATCTTTTGGCCTAACCCCATTTGGTACCACTAGAGGTATCGTTGAGTTCTGCTCTATGGGATCTGCTCTACTAGGTCAGCACACTATTCCTCCTGGTCTACAGGAGGAGTGGTTGTTTCCAAAAAACCACATTTTTTATTGTGAAGTGGGTGAAGGTTTGTAAATAAAATCAAGTTTTCATTCTACAATGCATATACATTTTGTTTCATGTCATCGATTGTAATTCCCACAATGTAACTCAACTCATGCCATATTCTCCTGGTGTTTTCCAATAACTCTCTGAACCTGAAAAGTGTTTCTTAATTGTATATCCTTTCACCTTTTTTTTGTCTCTGGGTATTTAGACCCTGTTCTCAAATGTGTAAAGACTATTTTCTTTTCTTTTTTTTAATCACTTTATTAGGGGCTCATACGACTCATCACTATCCATACATACATCAATTGTGTAAAGCACATTTGTACATTCATTTCCCTCATCATTCCCAAAACATTTGCTCTCCACTAAGGCCCCTGGCATCAGGTCCTCATTTTTCCCCTCTCTCCCTGCTACCCCCTCCCTCATGAGCCCTTGATAATTTATAAATTATTATTTTGTCATATCTTTCCCTGTCTGATGTCTCCCTTCACCCACTTT
>NW_022103918.1:16564353-16568181 GCF_000313985.2 Echinops telfairi
TGGATTTCAAACACCAACTTTTCAGTTAACAGCCAAATCCTTAATTCCCTTGGCCATCAAAAATAGGTGAACCTTACCTGTGACTTTAAAGTCAGGGCACCGATGTGGGGGGTTGGAGTGATCGATGGAAAGGGCAGGGTGGATCTGGGTGTATGTAATAGTTCGCTCTCTTGATCTTGTGCTGGTTACATGGGGGTCCACTGTATTGGAATTCTTCTAACAGTATACTTCAAAATGCATAGACTTTTAGAAGGTTACACTTGAATGGGATTTTATAATTCAAAAGCTTTAAAAAGCATCCATTGATTTGCCATGTCTGGAAAAAAATCAGGGAAGCAGTTCTTAGCTGTAACAAATGTATGGCCACTTCAGTCTGGAGATTAAATCTTACATTTTCTAAAACTGTCTCTTGAAGACAAGCAACTGAAAAAAATTTTTCCAATACACTACTCAACAAAGTTTCTTAACAACACAAGGATCTCCAATCTAGCCATAATCATGCTCATTTCAGTTCCTTGCCTGATGAATTCGACTCATTTATGTTTTCCAATAGGCCTTTGAAAAGTGCTTGGCAAGTACCTTGTAGATGGTAAGAACGCCAGGATGTTCATCACTGTAATTTTTGTCATCTGCCATGCATGTCACCTTTCCAATGGAAAGATTAAAGCTCGAGGCTCAGAGTCACCCACTGAATTATTGCTTTGCAATGAAGGCATTGTTATCTCCAAAAGCCACTCTACTCCTTTATATAGAAAATAGTACATGTAATAAAATGAAATAATAGAACACCTGGTGTAAAGTTAATAGTGCAGATCTCAACCTCTAGGGCAACTTTCCATGGACAGTCATGGCAGCACCCTTTAATTTGGTAGTGGATACTGTGCAAAAAGCACAGGACACTATGTGAGTCAACAAATATATACACCTGAGAAATTCTCTAGGGTAATAGTTCAAGGTACCAAAATGGATTAATTTCTCCTCTTCTTCTTCCCACTTGTCCGTAATCAAATTTCAACTCTTATATCCTTGGGATCTTATCCTCACACCAGACAATGTCACTGCCATAGGGGAAGAAAAGAGTCACTATGCAAATAGAAAAATACTTGCCATTGAAAAAGTTATGGTAAGAGTGTCAGGTGGAAATATCCTAATGTATCACTTCAAAGTGAGTTTAGTCCCCTAAACCATGCTTAAAATCCTACTTGAGAACAAGGGGAAGTCAGCCTTGGAAAGTCTATATAGGACGACTGTGAGTCATACTTGACTCTGTAGCAGTGGGCTTGGTTTTGGATTTTTAAACACCAGATACCCACCAACTAGGGATATCCCTGTGCCCCTGAGCTTACAGCGTTATTCAGTGCCCTACTCCCCCAGGAAGCCCAGGCAATTTAGCTAACCCCACTCCACTTCCCCTGTCCTACAATTCCAGCTTGCTATTACCTTGCCCCTAGGTGTAACTCACTGCATGTCCCTCCCTCATGGCATGGACCTCCCTGTTTCTGGGGACTGTAAGTGTTGTATACCTACTTCGTTTTCAAGGCCTCTCTGACTCTTCTTTTACACATATGTTGTACTTAACCTACCACACCTCAAAGCACAAGCCACATTAATAGCATGTACTCCTGATATGATGAGAATGGCATTTCTGTATTCCACCTCCTGAAAATCCATTACCCCAGTATAGTCATGAGAAAAACATCACATAAACTCAAATAGAGGAACGTTTCAAAAATCACCTGACCATTATTTCTCAAAAGTGTAAAGTCATAAAAAAGAAGGGAACTCAGAAAAAATCCAAAGAGCAGGAAAACCCAGATTAAATATAACGTGGTATCCTCCATGGCAGAGGAAACAGCAACGGCAAAGTCCTTGAGTGGGAACAAATTCAGCAGGTCAAAGGGACAGAAAGACTGTGAGCTTGACCACTGAGCAAGTGTGGACGTGGTGAGTACAGGGTTGGAGTGGAGGAGGGGATGGGAGGTTCTCAATTCTGGCTGTGTATTGGAAATATCTGTGTGTGTGTGTGTGTGTGTTTTAATTCAGGAATCTGAACCTACCGATAAATGATTAATGACTTACATTGTGTAACATGCTGTAAAGAAAGAAAGCAGATCCCCAAAGCATACAGACAACAATTCTATTTACATGAATATGAAACCCAAGCAAAAACCAACAATAGCTTTCAGGTATACATACATTTACATGTAAGGAAATTATTAATACAAAAAATTAGGACAGTGTTTACCTGATGGGAAGAGCACAAAGGATTTTTTAAAGGGAATTATAAAGTCCTTTCCTCAATTGGGTGGCTGGGACACAAATTTATATTTTATAATTATTCTTAAAGTAACAATGCATTGTGTGTATGGCTTCATACCATGGAATCATTCACAACTTAAAACATTAAAATATTAACCAATGTTTCTCTTTGCAAATAGTCTAATTGTCAAGGGGGTAGATTGTCATACTGGGCTATTCACTGATGTGAATTATATATTAAGAAGGAAGATGCAAAACCACTCCAGAGGCAGGGATGGGCAGGCAGCACACCTGGAATCAGTAGCACCCAGGAGGGAAAATATGGGCGAAGTCTTTAAAATATATGAAGGACCCTCAGATGAAAGAGAAAATAGACTTGTTTTCTGGAAAGACAGCACATTTTTGCCAACAGCCTTCTGTCATAGCAGAGCAGATTTTGGCTCAACATGACACTCGGCTCTCCATCATTAGAAAGAGCAACTTTGGGAACTTTTCCCCTCACTGACTTTGTTTATATAGAGGATGGACGGATAGGCAAAACATTGAAAGAAAAACTTCTGCTTTCAAATTGATCTGAACGATCTTAGAAGCTACATAATTATACTTGGGTCTTAGACATTGTGCTAAATAGGTTAGTAATTAGTTTCACTCACAATTGTACACAGTGGGCTGCAGTCGGAATCCAGATTGGGTTGATGATAATGCCTCCACACTGATAATCTCCTAGAAATCTCAAACCTACTTATCATGCCAACAGTCAAGTCTTCCCCTCCTGCAGCTCTTTTGGAATGCCAATGTGGGTGTGTTAGTTTAGGTAGACTAGAGAAACAAGTTCATAGACACTCATATGGGTATAAGAAAGAGCTCTATATACAAGAGCAACTGTACATTAAGAAAACATCCCAGACCATCCAGATCAAGTAGATAAGTACAATATTAGCCCATATGTCCAATACCAATTTAGAAAGGCCTCTTCACACTCCCAAAACACATGCAATGACACCAAATGCAGGAAGATCACAGGCCAGTGGGAAGTCTTGTGGATCCAGTGGCGTCGTAAGCATCTCAGTGCAGACAGGAGTCTCTACATGGCTTCTCCAGTTCCAGATGCCTGACTCCATCACCTCTCTCCATGTGTCTTTGCCACAGGGATGTCTCGCAGGGAGGGAACAGAGAGAGAGTATGTCTCCTCCCTCCAAGGAGGAATACCGGAGTTCCCAGAATCCTCAGGAGAAGGCCATGCCCACACAGAGATCTCATTGGCTAGGACCTGATTGACAGGTAAACTCCACCTTTTCACTCATAATCCTCTCAGATTGACAACACATTATATAACTAATACAGTGGGCTAAATGGGACACCACAGACATCTACAGCAAAGAGATGGCACTAATGACACAGCAGCTGAGGTAATTCAGAATACAGTGAACCCTCGCCACTTCGCACTTCGACTTCCGCGGCTTCACTCTATCGCGGTTTTTGCATAACAGCACCCACTGCCTACACCCGCTCCTTCAGAGGAAAAAGACGGCGACCCACCTGTAGAGTACATCCCTTAAGTCATTTCAT
>NW_022103918.1:16569930-16571308 GCF_000313985.2 Echinops telfairi
ATCAGGTAGGGGTAGGCTGGTGTATGCACCTGTTTTTGTCTTCAGTGATGATGTCTGGAGGGTTAACATCTCAGACTGCCAATTAGACCAAAATATTCTTGTATTAAGGGAGGGTATGAGCAGAGGCCAGAAGTCCCATCCCCTACCTCAGTGTATTGCCATATAAATATATGTACATGGGCCAATGCCTCTGTTTTTGTGGATTAATGTATTTGCATATATACACCCCAATGTTTACACCTCTATCCATTGCTTTGCTTCCTAGGTCCTTCCTCTGTTTCCTTTTACCTTCCTCCTGCCCCACTGTCCCTTTCCCCTTATTTCTGCCTCTTGGTCCCTCCTGTTAGCTAGTTTGCTGTTGCTACACCCACCCCCCTTGGATGCCTATCTCCCCCTTTTTATTGACACCAACACCCCAGTTGTTCCCCTGTGCATGGCGCAGCCTGCTCACCACCCCTTTCCCCCACTGCCCTCACCTCCCAGGTCTCCCCAGCACTGATGAGCACATGAAACACATTTTTCATGGGAAGAGTTGAATGAAATTATGCTAAGCAAAATCAGCCAACCACAAAAGAAGTACAGCATGAGTCCCCTGAGGTAAGTGGAATCAGCATGGTGGGTATAGAAGAGATACAGGTTGAGCTACAGGGAGTTGGGAGGAGGTTGGACCAAACCCAAGAAGGTACATGTTGGCCCAACACAAAAATGGGAAAAGGAGCGAGGAGGGAGGGAGATAGGGTGGAGGGTGAAAGTGAAATGATGGAGGGAGCAGGGCACTGATCCACCAGGGTGAAGAGAATTGGTCTTGTCTCCACAGAATTGGGATGCACCAAACCATGACAGCATGGCCACTTGGAAGAATGCATGAAAAGAGAGAGCTGGCCCTAACCAGAGTCAAATTGACCTTCCCTGGAAGCGGGTGTGGCAGAGAGCGGCACTGAACCTGCAGGTTGGGGACAGCGACCAGCATGCCACACCCACACAGAGGCAGGCCGGGAGGGAGGAAGAGAAAGAGAACCGGACTGGACCCCACGCGGGCACACCAGGCTCCGAGGATGACGTCCCTGCCGGGAGCTAATGGGACACAGAGGGGACTGGGCAGCTGACAACAGCACGTGTCGCTCTGCCCCCTTACTGGAGCAGACAGCGACAGAGGACATTTCTGGGGTCACATGGTGGGGAGGCAGCGCGGTCTGAAACCCCCAAAACGGAGCGAACCAAGAAGGGACGTACCAGATCAGCAGCTGGAGCAAGGCAGAGCTAGGAAGCCTCTGAGGACCCCCAAGGGGCGCTCCAGGCCGGGAGGGGCAGCTCCTGACAGTCTTGAAGGCCAGCGAATAGACCTGGGATTTTTGTATATTTCTTCTTCTTTTTTTTT
>NW_022103918.1:16571757-16573753 GCF_000313985.2 Echinops telfairi
CGGCCCTCAAGACTTGAAGGACTGCCAGTGTCTCACAACTGTCTCACGGGAGTGAGTTGCACTGAGCCATTTGTGTTACTTTATAATTTAATTAACTGTTTATTTCTTATGTTATATATCTATGTGTATAAATATATATATAATTATTAGCATTATGGTTTTGTTTCTCTAGAGGACCCTGTCTGACACACTTATTTACTGATTTCTTTTTATCAGTTTGGGCTATATCATAGTCCGTGTGCCTACCTATAGGGAGGCATGCCCGAGGAGAGAACTGTTTTTTTGAACTATGCTATGTCAAATGACCTTGGTCTTGAGACACGGTCTCAAAATGGTACAGTGGTTAATGCACTCAATTGCTAACTAAAATGTTGGAGGCTCATTCAAATCCACACAGAGGTGCCTCAGAAAAAAAGGTTTGTTTATCTACTTCAAAAAAATCAGCCATTGAAAATCCTATGACTCATAGCTCTATTCTGTCACCCTTGAGATAGCTCTGAGTCAAAATCAGCTCAATTAACTGGTATAATGTTCTTAAGCCAATGCAGATAACTTCCAAATTTCTCTCTTCAACTGAAACCTCTTTCCTGAATTCTAGACCTAGAACTGGTATGCAAAGGGCTTCATAAAGTTCGTGGGAAAATGGAAATGAAAGATAATAGAATTCTTCCACAAACTGTTGAATCCCGTCTATATCTCTCCACCTGGATGTGCCATGAGCGCATCAAAATTCACCTGCACCACATGATCTTCATCATCCATGTGGTCTTGTCCTTATTTTTCCCTGCATCAGTGGATATTTCCCTCCTCGATCTAGCCGGCCAAGCTACAATCCTTGACACTGTGCTGGGTTTTCTTCTTCACATTCCTGCTCATCATTATCTAATCAATCCATGCAAGTTCATCTAGAATGAACTCTTAAAGTAAATTTCTCACTGTTCTTCTTGCATGTCAGTTTACCCCAGATGCCTCCTTCCTTCCCGTGTGTACATTACTCTGGTATCAGAGCAAAGGAAGTCTGAATTCTAACTCCATCTCTTTCTAACTGTGTCTTGGGAAAGTTATCTCATCTTTCAAACTCAGTTCCTACTCTATACAAAAGGGATAATGCTTTTAAGAGGGATAAATGAGATAATGTATGGGGAAAACTGCTTGGTTTATACCTGATACATAGCAAGTGGTCAACAAATGTTAGCTAGTTTATCACTCTAGTACTTCAAATCTAATTCCCTCCACCTATAGTAATCGAATTCCTGCCTTCTCCACCATTTTTTCTATTGTTCCAACACTATTAAATTATTTGAAAAACATAAATTATTGGTAGAGTCTCTGTACATAATCCCTTCTATTCACTACAGTTTTTACATGATAATTATTTTGTCTGGATAAAGGAAATTATATCCTCCAAAGTATCTAGAAACTTGTTATTTTTTCAAAATCCTCTATCATCTCTAAGTAGTGCCAGATCATCTCACTTCTAAGTTCTAACTCTTGGTTTTACGTGATGCTTGAAATCATTGTTTATATGCTAGTGAATGCAGTTTCTTGAGCATCAGCTGAAGTCCATGTTAAAGCACAGACTCCCAGGTCCCATCCCAGGCCTACAAAATCAACATCCCTTTGGAAGAGCCCAACAATCTGCATTTTTGTTATACCACTCAGATGACTCAAAACTCCCTATATTAACAGGGCCATGGCTAAATTATCTGCCCTATAACCTGTTTCATAAGCAAAAATCATGATTACACAAATAAACAAGTGTACATAAAAGAGTACACAGTCCTCATCTGAGGGAAAAAAGAATGACTCTTGCTTTGAAGCCATGAAAGTTATTTTCAACATCACTTTTTAAATATGCCACCACCACGCTACTAGGACTCCATGCGGGAGGAGGATTCAAGAGTCCACAAAATTTAGCTGCAAACGTTGGAGGGAAGTTTTACTTGTCATTATCGAAATGCAAAAAATAGAGATAAAGTGTCATCCAATTAATTTT
>NW_022103918.1:16575131-16576295 GCF_000313985.2 Echinops telfairi
TTATATGAAGAAGAATGTGGCATCAGGATTGGAATAAGGCTTATTAAAAACTTGTGATATACAGATGACACAACCTTGCTTGCTGAAAGTGAGGAATTTAAGCACTTGCTGATGAAGATCAGGGATTGTAGCCTTCAGTCTAGATTACAACTTAATGTATGGAATACCTGAATCCTCACACCTGCACCAATAGGCAACATTATGATACATGGAAAAGGGTTGAAGTTGTCAAAGAGTTTGTCTTGTGTGGATCCACAATCAATGCTGATGGAAGCAGAAGTCAAGTGATCAAAAGGCTTATTGCATTAAACCTCTTTAGAGTGTTGAAGAGCCAGGATGCTATTTTGAGGACTAAGGTGTGCCTGACTCAAGCCATAGAATTCTCCCTTGCCTCATATCCCTGTGAAAGTTGGGGAATGAATAAGGAAGACCGGAGAAGAGTCACTGCATTTGAATTGGGGCGCAGGAGAAAAATATTGAAAGTAACATGGATTGCTAAAAAAACTAACTGGTTTGTGTTGGAGGAAGTAAGACCAGAGTGCTCCTGAGAGGCAAGGATGGTAAGATTTCATATCTTACACACTTTGGACATATGGTCAGGAGAGACCAGTCCCTGAGAAGGATATTGTGCTTGGTTAAGTGGGGAGCAGAGACGGAGGGGAGGCCCTCAGGGAGATGGATGGACACAGTGGTTGCATCAGTGGGCTCAGGCACAGGAGCACTTGTGAGGGTGGCATGGGACTCTCTGGGGTTTCATTCGGCTGTGCACAGGCTCACTATGGGTTGGAGCTGACTCAATGGCACCTAACAACCACAACCACAACTCTTCCTGAAAGAATTCAGCATCCTTCAATGTACACCATATCAAAAAAAAAAAATGGAAAAGGTTCAGCATTCCATGGTGTTCATTTTAAATGTTCTTTAAGTCCGGGGAACCAAAAGAAATGGACGGGACAATATCAGGGCTGTAGAGAGATGGGGTGTGAAGCTCTCAACGGAGAGGCCTTGCAACTCTTGACGAGTGAGCAGTGCACTGCTGTGATAAAACCAATAATTCCTCAGCACAATTTTCCTGACATTTCTCTTACCAATTATCAATTTTCTTAAACATGCTTCATAATAAGCTCCTGTGATTACCTTATGTCTTTTGAGAAAATTGTTGAT
>NW_022103918.1:16577720-16579275 GCF_000313985.2 Echinops telfairi
AATGAACCCATGACATGGTACATTGCTGGGACACAAGTCGGGATATCTGGCAGAGTGAATTGTGCCTTCCTCTACCAGTAGAGCCACACTCCCCTAGCCTGAATCTGTGCAGGTGTTAGAGAGATCCTCCTGAGTGAATAAGCCTCTTCCCATGCTTATTCCCTTATCTACGGAAAACATGAAGGAATTAAATACTTGAAATATTTGCCTTCTTCTGTGTTCCTCTGCACAGCAGTACAGGTGAGCTCACAGCCTCTGCCACCATTTTCTGTATCTAAAACAAATGTTAAGGTGGCCTCATTTGTGTCTGTCAGCAAAGGGGAGGGCAAGGTATCTCCACGGACCCTACCTTAGAAAAGAAAGTGAGAGAAAGCATTCTTTCAATGATGGAAATAAACACACACATTCTTGGCTTCCTATTTTCCATGCACTCTCTTTCTTAAACCTAGCAAACTGTGTAGAGGTCTCCTTAGTCATTGCCTACCTCTGTCTCACTCACTCCCCTGGAGTCAATGCTGACTTGAACGACCCTACAGGACAAGGTCCTTGTGAATTTCTGAGGCTATCACTGTTTTGGGGAGTAGAAACCCCCATCTTTCTCCCACAGAGCCACTGGGTGGTTTCGAACTGTGGCTCAACGAGTAATTCCTGTGCCACCAGGGGTCCCCTACCCTCTGTGGTGAAGAAAAGTACTTGGTACGACTCTTCTATCTGTGGTCTTTGTAACTCCCACCGAATGACTGGGTGGAAACATGAAAATCGGGCATAGAAGATGCTAAAATAGAGGATTGGTCACTTTTACCATTCCAACAGATGCAAATTGAGCCATCTAGGAAATAGAGGGAAAGAACCCCACAACGACCAAGAAAGAAGAGCCGGGTGTGGAATGCTTCCACGAGTCTGGCCTGGGGAGGCAGCAGACCAGCAGCATTGAGACCCTGAGACAGAGCAGCGGGCTTCCGGCCCTGCTGACTGCAGTGCCTTTAGTTGGGAGGCTGGATTGCAGAATGAGGTCCCTTTAGGTACTGTCAGCACTAAGGAGCTTTGTGACACTTTCCGGGACATGGCTTACCCAAGGAGGTGAGTTGCAACCAAGGCCAGAGACATGCCTGCTGCCATGTCTTAGAGTAGGTGATGCAGCCAAAAGAACTGTGTTCTTAATATTTTGTGACCCTGACTGATTGTCATCTGCTAACTTACCTAGTAAACCCCTACTAATTATGAATATGATCTGTGAGTTCTGTGTGGCCATGGGAACGGATTATCGGACCCAATATAGAAATAACAGTTCTGTGAGAGGGATGACTGTGTCAGAACATGGAAAGAAGGCTAGAGGGTAGTGGCATATCTGACTTCTGCCTCAGAAATCAGCAACGGGCTGATATGAAGTTGCATTCTCTTCCCTTGTGTAGCTGGAAGAGGTCAAATGTGGTTATCACACCATTTCATCTATAAATGTACTGTTCCATCGACCTTCTCAGCCTCAATCTCATGTCTAAATTCTATTCATCTTGCAGGAACTAAGTCAAAGTCAAATTATTTTATTAATTTTGTA
>NW_022103918.1:16583550-16586681 GCF_000313985.2 Echinops telfairi
TGATTCCTGTATATCCTGCAAGGGCAACCTGCCAATCTGGATCAGATTGCAAAATGTTTCCAAGCTGATGAGCACTGTAAGGTGATATAATATTGGGGACTTCTATACCAAACAACTCTCTACTCCTTTATCTTCCCTTTATGACAAGCAATTCTATCAAGGAAGTATCAGTAGTAACCATTTTAGGAGAATTGGAAGCTAAATATAACCATTCCACGGGTCCATTCTGCCACAAACATCCCATAGGGGAATGGACAGTAGGTAGCAAAATCAAGGACCAAGGTTTTAAATAGTTTAATCTTGTTAATTGTTTATTCATTGTTGCTTTTTGCACCTTTTCCATGACCAATTTTCCTTCATGAGTCAATGCCCTAGGTGACTTAGGGGTAGGGTCCCCTTGTAAGATGGCAAATAAAGGTATCAAATCATTAGTGGTTAGCTTTAAAAAAGGACGAATCCAATGACGTCCCCTAATAATTTTTGAAAATCATTTAAGGTTTTTAATGAATCCTGCCTTAATTGTATAGGTTGAGTAATTATTTTTTCTGGGGATATTTTTAGTCCCTGTTGAGTTACAGCCATTAAAGTATTTTGTAAAATTCCTTGCAATATACCACGGTTTTGATGGGCTAAAAGAATATCATCCATATAACGGATAACATAAGCTTCTAAATACTGATCCCTAATGACTGCAAGGCTACACTTACATATTTCTGACAAAAGGTAGGGCTCTTTGGAAGCCAAAACTCAAAGGAGGCAGGGGGGCGAGGGGAGGCTGGCCTTTAGACTTCTTAATTTTAGATTTAATTGCCAAATTATTCATCGAGCCATAATGCAGCTTTTTACAATGACATTTTGAGTGAACTAAGGGGAAATCCCAATCATTGTCATGATATCGGGCAGCTGCTTCTTCTAAGTGAGCTTCACCTTCAGGCTAGAGTTTATCATCACTTTCCCCTGAGTCAGTGTCAACAGTATCAATCTGTTTCCTCTCCGCTTGTTCCGCCTCTGGAGGCGTTTTCTCATCTTGCAAAGAAAGTTTCTTGGAAAGCTGAGTAACCTCTTGTAATGTGTCTAAGGAATCTCACTAAGCTCCATAAGGAGAATGTTTCTACAGGGATTTCTTCAGGCCCATGTTCATTATAGTATTCTTTTAATTCTTCCACTACTTGAGTCCATGTATCTAAACTAATGGTACCTTCTTCAGGAAACCATGGACTGCATCGCTGTACAAAATTTTAAAACCCTGTTATCTGATGAGTCGACATGTTTTTTCCTTTTTCCGTTAACAAATTGCTTTAGAATTTCTACAAACAACAGTCGTCTCTCCTTAGACACACTGTGACCCATACTTCTCATGTTCTTTATCTGTTCAGCGCTACTTACCTGGTTGCCTTGCGCCAGGGGGTCTGCAGTCCCCTAGGTGAAGTCCTATCCACACCGAAAACGAGAAAAGATGACCTTCAGGTCCCTGTTCAGGGGGCACCACTTGGCGGAGTCCAGCTCCGGGAGGGAGGGTTGAACTGGATACCTGAAGGAAGTGTGGAGTCGGCGAACACAGACGAGACAGAAAAGAGAGATGTTCTGGTGGAAGCAATCTCTGCCGAGTTCTTCCAAACAGCTTTATTTATACCATAAAGTTTTGCAGACCACTACATATAAACAATGCCTTATGATTAACTCCAAAGTCACCCTTATTGTTTCCACTAAAACCTGATAAAAGACCATTATAAGGTCTGTACTTTTTTCTATCACTTTCTGTCCTCTTCCTGGTTCTTTCTTTCTGGACTGCTTGTCTTATACATCACATGCTATTCTTGATTGGGTGTTCAGAAAATTTGGTTAGACTCATATCCTACTCGCCTATTTTTTGCTCACAAGGTTCCTTTTCTCGTTGACTAACTTACCACAATGAAACTACCTCGTGTGCTACTTCCAAGCCTAATATCTACAAGCAGAGTTAAATGCTTCTCAGAGTTAAATATTTTCCTTTACAAACTCTCCCATGGTAACTATTCCATTGTCTACCTATGTCTCTTTTATTTTTTATACTCCTGAGGCACCATGGGGAGCCAAACCATCTGATTCTTTGCCTAAGACTTAATGTTTCCCCTTTTACATGTTTTTTTATTAATGTTAACCATTCTCTCTCCTTCTATGTAAGCCCCTGTCCAAGGTAAAGGGGCGTCAGTTGGGGGAGGCAGTCTATAAGGTCCTCTATATCGGGGAGGCCAAGAATGCCTCACTACCTAATCTGAATGGAATCCAGGGTTTTTTGGTGGGCTTTATTTTCTTCTCTGACCTCAACTTTGGGGTCTTTTCCTCACTCAATTCCCACATAGCCTTCTAAGAATTCCCAAAGATGTCTCGCTGTGTAAGCCTCTCCAATGCCTCAGTTAAGGAAAACCCTGTCATATTGAAGCAAGTTTTAGATCTGGTTTCATTCGTACTTCTCAAGACTGCCCTCGCATCCGCTCCAGGTCCGGTAAACATGACAATGCACAAAATGCTCAAGAATGGATTTAACAACAGTAATATTTGAGGGATGTTGGAAACCCTCACTGGGAAGCTCTGCTCTGCAGAAGCTTCTTCTACCAGGCTGTAGCTTTGCTAGACAGCATGGTTGGGATGGCTCCCAACAATAGTCATTAAATGTAGTGCTACTAACCCAAAGGTCAGCAGTTGAAATCACTAGTTATTCAATGGGAGAAAGATGGGGCTTTCTACTCCTATAAAGAGTTATCACATGGAAGAAGCACACCAGCCTGTGTGATCATGAGGTGCCGCAGGGATCAGTTATCAGGCATCAAAGAACAAAAAAATCATATCATTGTGTGCTCACCTCTCTGATGCGATCACTGAGGACAGATGGGTGCATAAGCAAATGTGGCGAAGAAAGCTATTGGTGCCCCGTTATCAAAAGATATAGCATCTGGGGTCTTAAAGGTTTGAAGGTAAACAAGCGGCCATGTAGCTCAGAAGCAACAAAGCCCACGTGGAAGAAGCACACCAGCCTGTGTGATCACGAGGTGTCGAAGGGATGAGGTATCAGGCATCATCAGAACAAAAAATCATGTCATTGTGAATGAGAGGGGGAGTGCGGGGTGGAGACCCAAAGCCCATTTGTAGGC
>NW_022103918.1:16587171-16589971 GCF_000313985.2 Echinops telfairi
GAATGTACAAATATGCTTTACACAATTGATGTATGTTTTGATTGTGTTAAGAGTTGTATGAGCCCCTAATAAAATAAGACAAATAAAAGGGAAAAAAAGTGTTATCTTGGAAACTCACTGTTCTACCTTGACCTACAGGGTTGCTATGAATCGGCATCACTCCATGGCAGTGAGTTTTTTAGTTTTACACTCCTTTTGCAGTACAACATGAATGTCCTGAAAGAAGAAGTTCTGGCAATTGCAGCATCAAGTTCAGTCAACACTTGTTAATAAACTTGAAGGGTACATGATATTTGGCACCCAACCTTAGAAAAACAGTCTCAAAGAGGGCATGCGATGCAAAAATTATGGTTTGTGCAGAAGTTTAATTTTAGATGTTTAACAGTTTGTTTTCTCTTATGCACTCTAAAGTTATAAATTAAATATATGTAACATACTTACTAATAAACATTCCTTTACTTGATTGCAAAGATACATAGTCATGATCACATCTAAGTTTATTTTCTATGTCTAAACTTGTAAATTTTATTAGGATAATTTTGTCTTCTGGAACCATTATTTTCCTGGTACACAAGCTGGCATATGGAAGGGTGGAGAAAATATAGCCAATGTCAGAAACAAGTTTGAAAAATAAGATCTAATACCTGTTCATTAGCTTACAATGTAACAAATAATAAAATTCTATAGACTATTAGAAAAAATTGCAATATGAATTATTAGCATAACATTTTATGCTCAAGTTGTTGACAGTTATCCAACAAATAGAAAAGTATTAATTAGCCAATAGCTATAAAACACCCTTTCAATTTTATTTTGTCCATAAACTGAAGTAATCTAAGATCCATCTTTCTGTTTTATTAGTCTAATTGAAAATTCCTAATATTTGCCACATGATAGATTTATGGATTGTGAAATCTTATAAATTATGTATTGACAGTACAGAATATATTAACCCTAATCCTCCATATCCTTAAGGTCAGACTAAATAATACTCCCTGGTATTGTAAGGATATCTCTTTAATCCTAGCAAGGTCAGCTTTGACCTTTCACTAAATTGTGAGAATCATGTCTACACATTTAAACAATAGTCTTTTATAATTCAGTCCTTGATCCTTATGATCCCAAATGAATTTATATCCTCATTCAAGAAGAGAAACCCAGAGACCATAGATCCTTTAGTCTCTTCCCATTTATCAGCATATAAAGCAGTTTTACCTGGAATCAAATATAATTGAATAAACTTCTTTCCAAAACACAATAGTCTTTCTCCCTATCATTAGAACTAGTAACATTACTAATATCCTCCAAATAATAAATCAATCTTTTCTGTATGCTTAGTTCCCAAGCACTAAATGCTAACAGCTCTTATCCAAAGTCCTCTCCTTACATAGAATATCCTCTCTCTGGCCTTTGGCTATTTAAGTGCATCATCCTGAATATAGATGTAAAAAATAGCCTGCCTAAAATATTATTAAAATCACTTCTTAAGCACTCCAATTTAAAAAGCAATAAGCTAGCTAAAACATTATAAAGCTCACTCTTCTGAGCACTTCAATTTAAAAAGCACTCCATATCCACCAGCCTCCTTGAGACTCATTTTATACCCCTCTGATGTAGGCAGGTGAGAAATTACTCTCCTTTTCTAAATGAGAAAACTGCCATTGATATAAAAGACTTGTCACGTCTTTTCTAGACTAAGAACTATAGTTCAAGCTTGATGATTTCAAAGGCTTGTACTGTCCTGTTTCCATCAAATTATTTTCTGCCTCAAAATCTCTTAAGTTAGAGATGGAAATAGGCTTCATTGGGCAACCTTGATTTATTGTTCGTGATTGCTGTATTTAAAGGATTCTGAGATTTAGTGAAGCCAAGTAAGAAAGAAGTGTCCAAATTCTTCACTGCTTTACTCATTCAAATATCGACGGAGTGTTTATTAGGTGCCAGACACTGTTCTAGGCTCTGCAAATGGTCGGTCTGCCAGGGGCATGGAAAGAAAAATAATGTATGTGCCATCTATCTGCCATTTCTAAGAGTCTAGCTCCCACCTTATGGAATACATACAGGCTTGAAGACACTATATAGCTCTTTCTTCCTCCTCCCAATTTTCTTTCCCCTTGACCATGCCCTAACAAACTATTTGGAATGTACAAGACCTTCCCAATCAAGGTTGTTTAGAATACAGGAAGTCAGTATGTGATGTGGCTCCATTTATTATATATCTAGAACATATGTCCTTTTGCAATTGAACATTTCTGAAATACATGTAATCATGCATCTACTAATTATTGGAATGCTACAATTGACGTAAGTGTGGTGTGAAAAATTCCTCTGGGAGAGATGTGTGTTCATTGTTTTGCCAATTGCTGAGGGGCAGTACCAACTTTATACTAATTTAAAATAATCATTTTAAAATGTCTCAAAATTGTAAAGGGAAACCCAATTTGCTGTGTAAATATTTATCTAGAACACAATATTAAATATAATCTCCCTGTGCCCCATAAAAGTAACACCACTTGAAATAGCTGCATTCTAATATTGTGACTATTTACTTTTAAAAATAGTGGTTGTGCTGCTTGCTGTGCTCTGCACTGTTCAAAGGTATTATGGATTTAGACTGCAGAATCGCATGAGTATATTCTGTGATTCAGGTGCCGAAATCAGCTCCATCGTCATTTCCTCGCCCTTCCATAATAGCCTCTGCTCAGAAGGACCTTCTTCCCTGTTCTCCACTGTTGAAACATCTTAGAGATCAGATGGATAAAAGACCGCATGAATTGTAAAAGTATAACTATTCTTCAGT
>NW_022103918.1:16591011-16612400 GCF_000313985.2 Echinops telfairi
TAATAATAATATGGCCTGGTAGTTTAGATTATAAAGTTTATTTATTCTGTTTTGTATTAATCATTACAGAATCCTCCTCCTTTCAGATTTTAATCATATAAGACTGTCATCTGCTTTTACTTAGTTAATGCTACTGTAATTAAAAAATAAATTTAGATAACTTAAGGATTTGAAATGCTTGCAGTACAAATTTCTAAACCTTAAAGATATCTTTAACCATACAGAGGATGGGGTATGTAGAAAGTATTTAAAAGCTACAGAAGATTATCACACCTAAACTAGGCGATGCTTAATAAAATATCACTATAATGACAGAAATAATCACTACATTCCAATACAAACCACATTTCCAGATATTGCTAATATATGAATCAGGTAAACTCCAGTCTTAGTACCACTTAGGTTGATGGTATCTATATTAATGGGTATTAGAAATATAAGAAACGTGCCAACAAGGTAATCTCAGATGACATATCTAGACTTTTATGTTTTATCAAATAGAGAACATGATATGTTAGATAAAAGTGCCCGGATAAACACTGTTAAGTGGCCTGACTGGGGGGGGCAGGAGACGTAGGGGTTATTTGTACTTGGGATGCATACCAATTAGGAGAGTAGTTGCCTTTTTTCGAATGTGGATAAATAATCACTCCACTTTCTCCAATCATTACTGTCCCATGAGGGCTACAAGCTTCCAAAATCATCGGGTAGATGTTCACATTTTGTCCCACCTATGGATATTTCGAAAGAGATGGCACAGAGGTCAGTCTGAAGCTATATGATATATATTTACATGGTTTATATATTTGGAAATGCTTTTGATTGAGCTACGACAGCAGGCATTGTATTTGCAAATAACTTTTGCTAAATATGCATTTTTTTTCTCTACTTGAGGTTCTTTAGATTTAACATCATTTGCTATTCTCAAATCAGAAAACACATTGAAGCTGCAACATTCATATGAGAATGCGATACGTAAACATTGATTACACATCTTGCACATATATCAGTTATGGATTGGTTGTTGTAATCAAAATGTGCAGAAGGGATAAAGAGCTTCAATATCATTCCCAATAATAAATAACATTCAAGTAATCATCTAAATAAAAGTGTTTAACAATGTAAGAGAAAAAAATACTATTCATTTTACTTCAATTAATGAACAAGGAGTCTTCTCTGTGACTTACCAGGCCTGGAAGAACAGAATTAAAGGTCACATGGAAGCACCATTTATTTGAGTTGTTGGCTATTAGGACAAGAATGCAGGTACAGAGATTCAATTTTCAAGGTGGGTTCCGAGAACTCTGAAAGCACGGTCAATTACGGGACAAAAAGTGGCTGGTAACACAATAGGGGCCGACAAGCTTCCTAAGATGAACTTAACGCAGTCTTATCTAAATTACTTGTCATAGTATGTATGATACTCATTTGACTGTGGAATTAACTTATTGCCTGATTTCATTGCTGTTTTCAAATATTTTTATCATTAACCTTTTTTCAGGGCTTGTTAACCTTTTAGCTTTCTCTTCCAGCTGATCACTAACTGAGTAGAATTGCCACCTGGAGAGAATTATCCCTGGTGGTTAAAGCAATGAACGGAGCACCTGCACATTGAAGACCAATGAAAATGCACTTCAAAGCTACCATAGTCTTAGGCAGGGCAGGTATTCAGTCAACAAGTGGCGTCAGTGTTTCTCAACATGTTCAGCTACATTCCCAGACTACAATGAAGGCCGGATGGAGAGAATACTATGTACATTGCTTTGGATTCTGGCCTTTAAATTTCGTTGTTTCCTACACTAAACTATAAGGCCATGGTGGCAGTGTAAGTTAGGTGTTGGGTTGCTAAAAACAAGGTCAGTGGTTCAAGCCCCGCCCTCTCACCCCTAATCACTCTATGGAAGGAAGATAAGGCTCGTGTGAAGATTAACAGTCCAAGACTTTCTGAGAAACTCTGAACAGGTCATCATGAGTCAGAATGGACTCAGTGGCAGTGGTTTGGTTTATTGGTCTGTACTAAACAATTTGTTGCTGAAGCTGTGTTCTCTCATGCTGCTTCTGCAGAGATTGAACTCCTGTGTGATAAGCCTCCTGATTCCAGAGGCTTCTAGCTCAGTGCTCTCATATCTATGGGTGCATGTGCCCTCCACCGTTTATTGGCAACTGTTTACGCCTTTGCTTTCCAAATAGAGAGAAGATCCATTGTGGACAGGAGTGGCATCTGTAGACCCATTTTCTCTAATCTAGATTTTAGTGAATGCGAACAAAGTTAACTCTCCAAAGTCTTCCTCAATCTCCCTCTGCCATCAAGTAAAATGAACATGGCTTATAATGTGGGCAAGTGAGAGGAGTGATTTATTTACAGTGATCTTAAATAGGGCAGAGAAAAAAAGTAATTCAATAAATGAAGAACTTAATTCTTAGATAAGTTTATTCTCAAGGATGTTTTAAAATCCCAAATACAGCTTTTTAAAAATCTCATAGAAAGTTTCTTATATAGGGATTCACCTTGTCATTACATAATCTGTTGCCAATTTGAGACAAGAGTGAAGGGGTAGTGTTCAGCCTCTCAATCAGGTCGCAGCTCGATGACCTCATTTGGAGGCGCTAAGGAGATAAGCAGTTCACTGGAGGCGGGACACAGACCCACTCGGTGTGAGAGACACTGCTTCGTCTTCCTTCTGACAAGACATGGAGCTACACGCTAGATCCCTGAAACTGGAGGAACCAAGTGGAGACCCCTGCCAGTGCTGAGATGCTTCCACTGCCACTGGATCCAGGAGACTTTCCACCCATTGGCTTGTGATCTTCCTACATTCAGTGTCATTGCATGTGTTTCATGAGTCTGAAGAGGAATATATAGATTGGTATCGGACATATAGGCTAATATCAGACTTACGGACTTGATCTGAACTGGGCTGGGATGTTTCTTAATATATAATTGCTCTTTTATATAAAGCTCTTTCCTATACACATATGAGGGCCTATGAATTTGTTTCTCTAGTCCACCTAGACTAATACACACCTCAAGGTCAAGTTGAGTTGACAGATAATAGTGCTCATGAATTCAAAGATGAGTTTTCATAAATATATATAATGACTTAGAAATGAAAACCAGCTATAGTCTTGCTTTGTTTTAAAACTATGTTCTGATTGTATCTGTAGGCGATAAGAATAACTAGCCCTGAATGAAACATGATCAGGTTTTTACTTGGAATGAAAAGGGAAGAATTCAGAAAAAGTACACATACCTGTGATCATGGCACAGGTGATAAATTCCACTGACTCCAAAACCTTAGTTAAAATGAGGAATGAAAGTAAAAGTTCAAAGAACTGGGAGAAGAAAAAGTAGAGTATTACAGTGGGAAACCTGGGGCTTGAAAAACGAAAAGAGACGATCTCCGTATTTCTTAAGTGGAAAGAACTAAAGAAAAAGCTCAAGCCCTGAGCTGAAAAGTTGGAGAATTCTATGGACAAACATGGAGTTACTTTACCAAAAATAATTGGCCAATATTCCACCATTTCAGGATGTAGCATCTGATCAAGGACTGAAGTCCAAACATTACTGAAGTCATTGGTCAACAAGGTTCCAGTAATGGACTGAAAAACCCCCCAGATATTTCAACAAATGGATGCAACTCCAGAGGCCCTCACTGGGCTATGTCATGAAATTTTGAAGACAGCTACTGGACTAACCAACTGGAAGAGAAACGGATTTGTTCCATTATAAAGAAAAGTGACCCAATAAAATGCAGAAACATATTTTTAATATCACATGCAAAACTGGTGAAAAACAAAAATACAGTTGCAGCGGTACATCATCAGGGAGCTGCAAGAACTTCACCTTGAATTTGGAAGAGGATGGAGATGAGGGATATCAGTGTTGATGTCAGATGGATCCTGGCCGAAAGCAGAGAATAACAGGAAGATGCTCACTTGTGCTTTATTGACTAGGCTTAGGCATCCAACTATGTGGAGCATAACAAATGATGGATAACATTTTAAAGAATAGGAATCCAAGAACACTTAAATAGACACAGAGGAAGCTGAACAAAGCAAGGGACTGTTTTGTGGTTCAATATCAGAAAAGGTGTGTGTCAGCATTGTATCCTTTCACCATAGGCATCCAATTTGTATGCGGAGTAAACAGGCCGAGAAGGTAGCCTGTGTAAAGATGGATGCAGCGCCTAGATAGGCGGCCGGGTCCCTAACAACCTGCCATATGCAGATGATCGCTGAAAGATGCCATATGCTTGCTTGCTGAAAGAAGAGCATTTGAAGCACTTACTCATGAAGATCAATAATCACAGCATTCAGTATGGATTATACATTAATGTAAAGAAAATAAAACATCATGATAAATGGAGAAAATACTGAAGTTGTCAAGGATTCCATTTTACTGGATCCCAAATCAATGCTCCTGGAAGTAGAGAATCAATGCTCCTGGAAGTAGTACTTAAGAAAGTGAATGAAGCATTGCTTTAAGCAAATGTGCTGCAAAGGGCCTCTCTGAAATGTTCAAGCAATGATGTCACTTTGAGGACTTCCATGTGCTGCACTCAAGTCTTGGTATTTTCATGTGAAATCTGGCTGAATAAGGACGTGAATAAAGAAAAGGGAAGTAGAACTGGTATCTTGGAATTATGGTGTCTGAGGGTGCCCTCCTCCATGGCCTTTTGAGGGTTTTTTCAGAAACAGAATTGTGTGTGACAGATGCAGGAAGGAAGCAGCCTTAACTTGTCTGTGTTCAATTTAGAAAGAAGCATAATTTTAGTTTCATTTCTTCCCTCTCAGAAACTTCTCCCATTCTTTGTCCTGTCATCACCAGAAGCAAAATTAAAATGTTTCCAACAGACAATTCCAATGGCCTTCCTATAGCAACGTCAAGTTCTCCTTGCTAGCAAAGAATGATAAGTTAAAAGAATAACAGGCATTTCCAGGCAAAGTGTTCTCTAACTAAAACTGAAAACAACAAAAACTCAGGCATTTTTTCAGATTGATTCCCCTATTCTCTATGTTTTGCAAAGATCACTTTGAGTTGTGTCAATCTTGAGAAATTATCATTTATAACATCTCTTAACTCAGCAGTCACTTTGGTTTACAATCTTTGGCCAAATCTTGTGCAAGTACTGCATTCTGCACTAAAAGCAAAACTAAAAATAAAATATTTAACAAAACATGGAATGAAAAACAACTGTGAATGGGCACAGTTAGCTTGCTGTAGTGTTTATCTTGTGGCGTTCCATTTAAATTGGACAAGTTGTAACCACTAACGCACCATTTCTACACAGTAATAGAAATGGGTCCAGAGATGGGGAAGAATTCTCTCTCCAAGTCAAGTGAATTTTTTCAATAGAAGACATGTGGAACGAGGACAAGAAAGAATTCCGAAACCTAACTTCCCAAAGGAAGCTTTTAGACCAGGCAGAATTAAGTGAGACGGCATATCCTTTTGTACCTGGCCAGCATCCTTTTCTTCCTCAGGAAAATCGGCACACAGCAAGGTCCCGTCTAGGGGAGGCAGGTTCGTCGTCTTATGCACAGTATTACATGGCTTGTCCTCCACTTCTTAGAGGGCACTGGAATGTTCTGCAGACTGAAAGCTCAATGATGGTTGTCATGTAAACAAGGTAATCAGAAACCCACAAGTTTAAGACTAATAAGTAGAGTTTTAACCAAAATTGTAAATTTTTTTTTCAGATTTGAATTATATTCTTTTCAATGATCAGATATGTGGTAAAGAACTTTTTTTAATTCAGCAGATATTTTAAGGTAATAAGGCATTGTGCATAAGATAGGAAGCTGTATTTCCTCCAGACATATGTTTGAATGAAAGTTTTCGTCTATCAAACAATACGTTTTTAATCATATTAAACATCACAATATTGAAGACAAAAAACTCCCCAACCCGAAACATAACCATTGTTTCCTGACTCTCCTTCCACTGTATTCTGACTCATCAGTTATAGTTAGCTTCAGCTTTCTTTATCTGATAAACTTAACCAAAATAGCAGCAGCACAGTGGTATAAACAGTCCACACAAAAACATTCCATTTTCCCATGGTGAAGACAACTGGGTCAGAACCCAAACCGGATAAGTTAGTTACTCATGAACAACAAATTCTTCTGGTTTCCACGGGATATAAAATAGGACCTGGAAGAAATATTAGATTCAAAAAAAAAGAAATATTAGATTCTTCTGATGCCTCTTACTGCCTGGAATTTTGCCCCACCCACTGGCCATACATAGGACCCCTGCTTCATCTTTACCTTCTCTTGGGAAGATGGATTGGCTGAACAGCAGTTCCTGCAACAAAAAAAATAAAAGGAATAAAATCCATAAGGTTCCTAGACGGACAATGATGCTGAATATCTTTGTTCCATTGGAGCAGTGAACGCTGCTCCCATGCTGCAACATCTTATGGGTTTTACAACTCCATGCTCCTCCTAAAACAATACTGACATTTTACCCAGAGTTCTCTTCTGTAATATAAAACTCTTATGTTTATATTTTAAGAATGCAACAAAAGCATCACTGACCCTTCTACTCCTAACCATGGTCCCCAAAACTACCATTTTAGAGGATGACCTTTGCCTGAAGGATAGTTTTCCATGAAAGAGCTGCTAAGTACTGCTATTTTCTAGGCCTCTGTAAATGGGGGGGGGGGAACCCCTGTGCTGGCGGTGCTTACATGAGTTGTGGGTCAAAGGAGATACAAGCATTAAATAAAATATTTAGTCCGTTAGGTGTTACATTCTTGGGAACCACCAGAGCAGTCAGTGAGTGAGATAAAGAGTGGGCAAATTGGGGGGTGAGGTGGGGTGAGAGAGGTCACTTTAAATACTGTGACCCTAGGAAGTCCCCTTGAGCGGTGACATTTGCGGAAAGCTGAGAAGGACCAGGGCAATTATCTGGGCAAAAAGAGAAAGGAAAATCCGTTCAATAAGACATGCTACATATGTTTAAGGAATAGTGGCAAAGTCAGGCTATCTGGAGAGCAGATTAAACAAAGGGCAGTTTTTTAAAAAGAGAAAGGTTAGATTAATTGCACTGGATAGGAAATGCCAGATGAGAATAATAATTTCTGCATGTGATGTGGAAGCACCGAAACGTCTTGAACAGAGCGATATACTTTGGCTGCCGACTTAAGACAAAGCCAGGGAGGCAGAAGCAGCCGCTGAAAGTGAGTAGAGAGACCATTAACACTAACGGAGGCATCAAGTGGCCGTGGCCTGAAATGGGATGGGAGACAGGAACGGAGAGCAGGGGGTCAAAATGACATTTCTTTTAATTGGGTGTACAGTGTGAGAGGAAGAAGAATCAAGAGGAGTCCAAAGGTAACTTATATCACTGGAAGGATGGAGTAGACACTAACACACTAACAGAAAAAGGAAAATGTGTAGAGAAGATTTGGGATAAGTGATAATCAGTGTCCTAATTTCTTTTTTTGTGTGTCAAACCAAGAGAAGTATCCATTTTTATCTGAATTAAATTTTAGATGTCAATAACATTTGTCTAATACTAAGCAATGGAATGCAACAGTATGTCATATTTTTTTCTGAGTCATTTTATTGGGGGCTCGTACAACTCTTATCACAATCCAAACATCCATCCACTGTGTCAAGCACATTTGTACATTTGTTGCCATTAGCATTCTCAAAACATTTGCTTTCTACTTGAGCCCTTGGTAGCAGTTCCTCATTTTTTCCCTTCCCTCCCTCATGAACCCTTGATAATTTATAAATTATTATTTTGTCATATCTTACACTGTCCGACATCACCCTTCACAGGGTCCTAATTTCAACATAGGAAGTTCCAGATGCCTCTTAGCTATCCAGCTAGCTGTCAATTCCCAGTCTTTGAAAGGACGTCTGTTGCACAGTAGAACTATATTATATATTAGGATGATCAAAAGGGGACCCATCTTCTAGGTGTGCCCAAACTACTAACTTTGCAGCAGTCACGGAGTGCTTGATCACTTGTGCCACCCAAGTGGAAGACTAGTAGACGTTGGTTATATAACTCCCATGAATCTCAAAGCAATATGGAATAGAAAGAAACCTGGGTTACATATGCATAACTTGGAGTCATCTTTAAGTAGGTTGTGTTTAAAGACTTGCACTTAGATGAGCTCAGGACGTCTGGATGTCAGCGGAGACAGAGAAAGGTCTAAGGCTGAGCTCTCGGGCAGCTCAATAATAGGAGGTCAGGAGGAGGAGGAGGGAGGACTCAGTCAAGAAGATTAAGAAAAGGTTGCTGGTGTTAGGTGTGATCCAGTCAGTTCCAAATTGGACCATCCCTACATACAACACTATAAAACATTCCCGGTCCTGCGCTCTCCTGACCATTGTTCCTAGGCTTCAGCCCATTGTTGCGGCCACTGTGTCAATCCATCTCATTGAATGTCTCTTTTTTTGCCACTGCCTCCCGAGACTTTATGTTCTTCTCTAGGGACCGGTCTGTTGTCCTAAAAACATGTCCGAAGTACATGAGACGAAGTCTTCCCATCCTTGCTTCTTCCAAGGCAGATTTGTTGGTCCTTATGGCAGTATTTTCAATATTCTGTGCCAGCACCACAATTCAAATGCGTCAGTTTTTCTTTGGTCTCCCTTATTCAATGTCCAGCTTTAACATGCATATGAGGCAATGGAAAATACCATGGCTTGGGTCAGACACAGCTTAGTCCTCAAAATGTCATTCTTGTGTTTCAATACTCAAAAGAAGTCTTGTGCAGCAGATGACCTAATGTAATGTGTCTTTCGGTCACTTGACTGCTACTTCTGTGAACACTGTTTGTGGATCCAAGCAAGACAAAAATCTTGACAACTTCAATCTTTTCTTGATTTATTATGATGTTACCTTTTGTGCCAGTCATGAAGATTTTGATCCTCATTATATTAAGGAAGGGTAGAAAATGTATAAAGGGAAACAAAGGAAACCCTTGGATCCACGTAAACAAAATATTTCCAGGAAGAGAAGTGTCAAACACCTTTATTGAGAACTTAGCAATTTAGAAGCTGTGACAAGAGCAAATTTGTTTCAATTGGAGAGTGAAAAATTGGATCAATTTGGTTGTCTAATACACATCTCAAACCAAATGCCTTCAGTTGTGAGAAGTGAGGAGAGGAAATTGGTGTACTGAGCCTAGCCAGATCTTCATATTTTTCTATAAAGGTGAGCAGAAAAACTAGATGGTAGAATCTTTTCATATACAATGCTAACACGAATTATTCTCAATAGTTTGAAGATTTTATTCTGCTCTTTCATAACTTTCATTGCTGATGCTGTCGGCTGCTGATCTAAATGCCATTCCCTTTTAGGTAATTGAACACTGGTCGTGCCCCTCCCATACCCCCAACCCATGGGAGAGTCTAAGATCCACTCTCTCTCAATGCTCTACAGTGTCCCTGGAACTTAAGTATAAAATTATTTTTAGTATCATAGGTTAGGGTTACTGGCTTCATAAATTTGTGTCTCATTAATTATAGCTAACTTTCATCCACTTCCCTCTAACTGCTCCACTATTTATATTCTTCATAAAGTTACAATGAAATGTTTACTGTACTTTTTCAATTGTTCATGTTTTTTTACCTTCCTTATCTAATCTTGAATTTTGGATACTCATTTCAGATCTCCTATCTATCTACTCTACTACCCGATTCTTCTAGTGAATTGCTAACTCCAACTAACTATTCATCTCTCATGTTTTATTGACTTTTTTCAGTGGTGTCTTGGGTTTTAGTTATTTGTAAAACATTTTCACTTCATTAAACTTAAATATGCTTTATATTCTGTGCCTTATATTAACATATAATCTTCAAAGGCCAAATTATATTATTACTTTTGACATTTTCTTTGGTGACAGTTTGCTCTGCATATTTTTAATTTGTGTGCTCATATTCATTAAACTTTCATGGGACTGCATCGAAGGTGGGATTCATGTTTCACATTTTTATCAGGGATATACTTTGCTTCTTTCAGAAACCTTAGTTATTTATTTGGCATTTCTTTAAACTTATGTCTTGAGTGGGAGTTTTTGGACCACACCAGAAGTGTGAATTCAGTGTCAAACCTGAATGAGCAGTGGCTCATCCAAACAGGTACTCATTGCCACCCAGGTGATTCTACTCATAATGACCTCAAAGATCAAGGTGGAACCTGCCCCTGTGGATTTCCGAGACTAACTGTTTACAAGAGTAGAAAGCCTTGTTTTTCTCCCTTGAAGCTGCTGGTGGTTTTGAACTGCTGACCTTGTGGTTAGCAGCCCATTGTGCAACCCCTCCCTTGATTGTGTTGATGTTTAAACGTAACTGTTTAACCTCATGCTTCAGAGCTTTGCCTTTCAGATTCCAGATTACATGGGGTCTCTAATTCAACTTCCCCTACACACAGTGCTACCTCCTATGCTTGCTTCAGTTAAGCTCTAGAGTTTTACAGACCAACTAGATTCCCTCAGGGCTGTGGCCTACTTCAGTGGCTGATTAACTCCTGAGGATTTTTGCTTTTTAATTGTTTTCCTTCCTTGTATTTCGATATTTGTATATATTATAATACTTTATCCTGAATGTTTAGTTTATCTGTATTGAGAGTGAATCAGATGTGTAGTTCATAGGGACAGAAAGAATTGTCTGAAAATATTGTCATGTGTCTCAAACTCCTTAGAGCACGGAGAAATGGCATATAATATAGTTCAGCAAGACATAGGAGTACTTAACATGCCAATTATTAAATTAAGCAGGCATAAGCTGTGGCTGGTACTCACAGCCTGCATCAGACCTTTTACATTTTTAGATTATACATTTTATAGATTATAAATTGAATGAAGTCCTGAGGGGTGCAAATGATTAAGACGTTCATCTGCTCAGCAAAATTTTGGAAGTTTGAATCCAACTAGAGGTAATTGACTTCTGACAATCCAGCCATTGGGGATCCATGGAGCCCATGTTTACTCTGATATATATGCGTCTCCATGAGTCGCGTCGACTCAATGGCTTCTGTTTTGTTTTGTTTTAGATCACACAGAGGATTTTTAAAAGAAAAATAATGTTAGTCTATATCAGTAGACATATATACAGAAGTTAAACTAATACAGACCCCCAAATTTTCCTTTTGCATTTTGGGTTATCCAACTCTACTTACCAAACTTAACTTTGTGTTTTAGATACAGTCGTGCAGTGTCAGAATTCATGTTTCCATATCTATTATACTCAGGATGACTAATAATTTTTGAAACAGGAATAATCTGTTCCTGCTTGTCCTTCTAAGAGGTTGTGCTCTCCAGCAGTCACAGTCAGATTCTTAATTTGCATTCTAAAACCAAAGAAAAATGATTTCAATAAGTAATTTCTCCCCCCCCGAGAAGACTGCACTAGTTTCCATGTAATTACATGCAAAGTGATCAATATCCCTTTAAGTACTTCTAAATCTTCGGAGATTTGTTATAATTGCTATCAAATGTCATACTTCCCTATTCTTTTCGATCTCTAAGATGTCTCGATTTTCAGTCACAGAAGGGTTTACTTCAGTGCACGCTTTCCTCTGCCATCCTTACCTTTCCACAAAGCATTTGAGTCTTTCTCGTTCACAACAAACCACCCTCTGTGCACGGTGGACAATTTATGACATAGAACTTGTTTCCCAGATCGACCTTTCCTTTCCTCGTATTAGTAGCCCTCTTTTAATTTAGCCAAATATCGGTTTCTCCCACACTATGTTTTCCCTTTGAGTGACTCAAACAAAGAGCTTTGGTGGTACAGTGGTTAAGACCTTGGCTCTTAGGAGCAAGTTCAGCAATTCAAACCCACCAGTCACTCCGTGGGAGAAAGATGTGACAGCCAACTAACATCAAGATGATGCCTTGCACTGGGACATTCTACTCCGCCGACAGGATTGCTATGATTAATGTTTCAATAAGCTCAAGTCAGTTATTAAAAATGTTAAGCATCCATTTAAGCTTTGCTGTTAATCCTTTATTAAAATTAGTAAAGCCACCCCACCTCACTCTTGAATCTACAAATGTCAGATGACATCTGGGAACTTCAGGGTCTTGATTAGTAGAGAATGAAGCAAGGGAAATCTTGGGACAGACATAAGACCTGGGGCTCCGGAAGGTCTGTGAATGAGAGGGCCAGTGGGGGAAATGAAGATCAGTAAGGCGGATGCGTGAATGCTCCCATGAAATCTAGAGACCCAAATCCCTCCGCTCCATAACCAGGAATGCAGGCTTGACAAACCATGGAGGTCTGTGACGTACGCACTGAGACTAAGCAGGCAGTGTGCTGCTGCAACCACCAGATCATCTCGGATCAAACTTCCTCCCCAGAAGTGGTGCCCACTTAATTTTAGGGAGACCTCCCCAAGAAGAAAGTTAAAAAGAAAAATTCCAATACACATCTCTCCGTAGGTGTCTTCCCTTCTGAAAACATTTTAAAATTCTATGAGCTAGCTATTAAAAGATAGTTTCCTAACAGAACAGCAAGGGGAGCAAAGCAATGAAGTCCCTGGGGAATACCAATTATAGACTTTGGGGTCAGGGCATGGCACCTCATCAGACTTGATCAGAAAACACTCCTAAAGGTCAACAAACAGACCTGGAACTATTTATAGGCTTTTCTTTTTTGGTTGGTTTTATTGTGGTGGTTTTTTGTTTGTTTTTTCTTTTGTTGTTTTGTTTTGCTTTGTCTTGTATTTATGCTTATTATTATCTATGCATGTCAATATAGATAAGATAGATGGAATAAACAATCTGGAGGAGAAAACAACTGGACTGACGGTTCTGGGGGGACATGGGAAGGAGAGGGGGGGAAAGGAAGAGCAGTGTCAACAAACCCAGGGACAAGGGACCAAGTGATCTAAAATTGATGGCAAGGAGAGCATAGGATGCCTGGTGGGGCTTGATCAAGGGCAGTCTAGCTGAGAGGAATGACTGAAACCTGAATGAAGGTTGAGCATGATAGTAGGACAAGAGGAAAGTAAAAGGAAAGAAAGGAAAGAACTAGGAGGCAAAGAACATTTGTAGAGGTCTAAATACAGGCATGTACATATGTAAATATATTTATGTGGAACAATAGGGAAATATATCTATCTACATATTTTTTATGTGTTAAGTATTAAGGCAGCAGGCGGACATTGGGCCTTTACCTAAGTACTCCCTCAATGCAAGAACACTTTGTTCTAATAACCCAGCATTCTGTGATACTCACCTTCCCTAACATGATTGCTGAAGACAAAATGGGTGCATAAATAAATGTGAAGAAAGCTAATGGTGCCAGGCTATCAGAAGATATAGAGTCTGGGGTCTTTAAGGCTTGAAGATAAACAAGTGGCCATCTAGCTGAGAAGCAACAAAGCCCACATGGAAGAAGCACAGAAGCCTGTGTGATCAGGAGGTGTTGATGGGAGCAGGTATCAGGCATCAAAGACCCAGAACAAAAAAATCTTATAAATGTGAATGAGGGGGAAGGTGGAGTGGAGACACAAAGCTCATCTGTAAACAATTGGACATCCCCTTACAGAGGGGTCACCAGGAGGAGACAAATCAGTCAAGGTGCAATATAGCACTGATGAAACATACAACTTTCCTCTCATTCTTTAATGCTTCATCACCCCAATTTTACCTTACAAATTCAGTTTGACAAGAGCATGTACACTGGTACAGATGAGAGCTCGCCACACAGGGAATCCAGGACAGATAAACCCCTCAGGACCCATAATGAGAGTAGTGATAGCAGGAGGGTAAGGGTAAGGTGGGAATAGAAAGAGGGAACTGATCACAATGATTAACATATAACCCCTTCCCAAGGGGATGAACAACAGAAAAGTGAGTAAAGGGAGACAACAGTGTAAGATATGAAAATAATAATTTATAATTTATCGAGGGTTCATGAGGGAGGGAGGGGAAATAATGAGCTCAAGTAGAAAGAAAATATTTTGAAAATGGTGATGGCAACATATGTACAAAAGTGCTTGACACAATGGCTGTATGGATGGGTTGTGATGAGAGCTGTAAGAGTCCCCAGTAAAATGATTTTTTTAAAGGTATTTTCCACAAAGTAATCTTTTATGAGAGAGGACCAGGAGAAAAAATACTGAGTGACCTGGATCCCTAATACTTAAAATAAGGGGAATATTTCACTTTTTTCTTTTTTTATTAAGAAATCAATCCTATTTACATACTGACCTTCCCTGGGTGTCTACCAACTGTTGAATTTCTCCAACTAAAAATTCTGAGGAAGAATCCAGATTCCTAGGCATTTTCTATACTTTTCCTATCACCTGCACGAAGTCCACACATCAGTCCTGCGTGGGAGGGATTTGGGGGGGTGTTTTCATTAGCACATTATGTAAGAGTTCGCCTTGGGAATTTCCTGGCCTCGGCAGCAGCAAGAGACCCCATTTCCTTTCTCAGAGCGTCCCTTTGGGCGTCCTAAGAGGGCGAGGCCCACCGCTGTCCTCGGTTGAAGAGAGCGTGCTACCTGGCCGCCCATCCCCTGTCAATCAGACAACGGCCCCAATGGCAGGGGTCACCCCTGACCAGAAGGGAAACAACGCTGGGAACTGAAACAGAGCCTATTATGGGAGATTGGGGAAGAACTATGCGGATGAGAGAGAGGCATTTGTCTTTGCTTAGTTGGTTGGACGCAGGGCTGCTAACTACAAGATGAGCGATTCCAGGCCACCAGCCACTCCTGTGTCCCCCAAAGACTGACAGTCCCTCGAGCTCCTGATAGGTGGGGTCACTATGGCTTGGAATTGAGCGGATGGCGGAGGGTTAGTTACTGCCACTTCAGTATGTTTCTTGGAAGCAGGCACTTCCAAACAAGCGTGGTCAGCAAAGAGTTTACAAATTCTGACCCGAGAGCCGAAGGATTCAAAAAGGAGAACGGTTTGCAGCCTCTTCTGTGGGCAGCTCTGTGCTTGTCCCGCCCGCCCTCTTCTGGGACAGCGTCAGTTAGCGGGTTACCACACGGGGATCCGGCCAAGGAGGCCCGAAGCCAGCGGAGGAGGGCAAAGATGAGCAAAAACAGCCAACCCGGCCCGCCAGGTCCCCAAGGCCTCCTCGCGTGGGGACCGCGGCCCCGCCTCCTCCATTGCTCGTGTAGAAATCGATCGGGAAAGGGCAGGTCCCCTGGGCCGCACGCATGGCCTCTATCTTCCCGAAGCAGCCGGTCTTTATCCCCAGGCCCGGCGCACCTGCGGACGCACCTGCGCCTCCCTGGTTTCCCTTTGGGAAGGGGTCTGGAGCAGCGGGCAGCCTCGCCCGCCTGCCTCAGCCACTGCCTCACTTCTGCCCCGCAGGGTAAGATATCCCGAGGGCTGGAAGGCCGCTGAGCAGGGTGTGTGCTGTCAAGAAGCAGCGCTCTTGAGGTTCCCACCCAGAGGGCAAGGGCGACTTCCAAACAAAACACGTTTAAAGCTGTCTCCCGGATCAGGGGACAGCAGCAGATCCGTTCTCTGGTCTCATCTCTTCTGAGTGCCTGCCAGGGGCGGGGTGGGGGCCAAGGAACCATCCCAGGGCTTTGTGCCACGAGAATAAAATGACTTTGAGGTCAGTGCTAATGTCACAGTTTTCAAAACTCAAGTAGACATCTTCAACTGTTCGAAGATTTGCAACCCACAGGAATGCTGCCCCACGTGAAACGGATTTTCAGTCGGAGCAAGCATTTTAAGGAAGGTCAGAAGCGCTCAAAGATGAATTCAAGTCAGAGAGGTCAGCTCAGAAGGTGATAGTGATGGTTTGCTGTCATTCGAAAAGGGGGCGTGGAGGGGGGGTAATCTAGATAAATTTCCTTGAAGGAATCCGGAGGCTCACAGAGGCTTACGGGGAGGAAGGTTAAGAACATTGAAAACTGCACTGCTGAGGAAAAGGCTAGTAAAAAAAAGGATTTTTCCCCCCATCACAACAATGGAAGCCTAATCCCACCCTCCAGCTCAAATCCTGTCCTTTCAGACTTCATTTTTGTTGTTCCCCATGTTCAAAGAACCTCTCAAAGAAGCAGGTTTGGAATTCCCCAGGGGATGTGAAAACTGCCAATTTGACGGAGTGTGGTTCGACGGAGTGTGGTTCGAGGCGTGTGGAATTCTTTGGGGAAAGGTTAGAGAGATGGAAGCAAACCTTTAGAGTAGAGAGGCCTGATGAAAGATGCGCCAAGATTACATTTTGATGTTTTTAATTAAGGTTTCTATGCTTCTGTAGCATTTTTTAAAGGTTCCTTCTTAGATATAGAAAAATATGGGCATGATTATTTTAAGATTGATTTTTGATCATCTTAAATGGTTGTTGGAAGTAGGCAGAAGCCCTAGAAGTCTCCACCGTTTGCCAATTCCACTGAAACTGATGATAATTCTGCTACCTAGGAAACATATTTGAAAACCCTTGTGTGTTTTCCATCAGGAAAGAAGAATATTTCAATGGTAAGCTTTAGTAATCTTTCCCCTCTCAGATGCCAGCTTGGCTGTGTCTCATGAGTGAGCAGATCACAGAAACTAGGCTTGGCCCATACCCTCGGGCCTGGAACAGAATGCATTCACTGGTCTTCTGTGCTACTGACCACCTTGCTGACCACTACCTATGAAGGCCAGCCCACATGTACTGCTACAGGTCCAGGTATATGTGCATGGGTTGAAGCAGTGTCTTTGGACGTGTCTCTGGAGTTGCTGGATGGCTTCCTGAGGTCTCTCAGTAATACACTAGTCCCAGTCTCCTGAGGATGCCTTCAAAAAAGCCAACTGAAACAGTGGCTTCCCACGGGATCTGCTAAGCTCGTTAAACCAAAGGCAGAAAAGTTAGGTCAGAAGGTTATGGTGACTGTCTTGGGGAATCCAAAGGAGTCACCTCAACAGTTTCTTAAAGGGCGCAGGATGATGGTGGAGGCTTATTGGAAGACCTTTTAAGAAACTTACAAACTGCATTGGTGAGAGAAAGCCCAGGAAAGTTGTGCTGAGGAGGTATTGTCCCATTGCAACAATGTGCCTGTATATTCTTCAAGGGTAGCAAGGGCTATCCTACAAGAATTTCACTGGGACACCTTACTTTATGTACCCTGAACTTGAGCCATCAGACTTTTATTTGTTCCACAATTCAAAGAACACTCAAAAGCAGTGGTTCTCAACCTTCCTAATGCCACAGCTCTTTAAAACAGTTCCTTATGTGGTGGTTGTAAGGTTGTCGAGAGGTGCCGGAAACCAAATCAGTCCAATTAGAGCAAACAGGCTTTATTGGGGAGAAAAACCCAGCCTGGGCGAAGTCCCACAATCCACAGCGTCCGGGCTGGGGGAGTAGCACTGCAGGCTAGAGGGGTGATGCTTATATATGGACAGGTATGTCCGGGTTTCTGAAATGTAAGGTGTTTCCTGGTTCTGGGTGTATCCGTGCCGGGTGCAGAGCAGTGGGTGAGAACAAGGCAGGCACTGGGGCCAAACGGGCCGTGCTGGGTGCAGAGTGGAGGGTCGAGAGCAAAGTGGGCACTGAGCCAAACGGGCCGTGCCAGTGCTGGGTGCAGAGTGGTGGGTCGAGAACAAAGCAGGCACTGAGCCAAACGGGCAGTGAGCAAAATGAAAGAAAAAGAAAGAAAAAACTTGCAAAGCTGCTTTCAGGTTACATAGCCAACGTTGGTCAGCTCTGCAGGTGTGTGTGGGAGATTCAATGCCACTTGCTGCTAGTTGTTTCAGCCAGCTCTAGTCAATTCTGCACGGGCCAGAGAGATTCAAGGTCACTTGCTGATAGAAGCCGGCCTGGTATTGATCCGGCCATACATTCCCAACTCTGGTGATATGGGCGATACTCTTCTGGCTACTTCCTGTGGGTACTGGGACGGCATGGGAGGGGCTTACAGGTTGGGATTGTTTGGCTCCTGTGGGAGAGGACTGTAAGGGTGCAATAACATTAGATTAACGGTAACATGGAGCATAGTGCAGATGGTTATTCAAGAGGGGTTATTAAGGAAGCAACCCAAGCGATGAATGAATTAGACCACCAACCTCCTTGTAAGACTCCAGGGGTCTGACCAGATAGCTTTTTTTCCCAACTTACGAAGTTTGTTTATACTGGTTTCCACAAACCCAGATTCGTTAACATAATAGCAACACTTCTTATTCAGGAATATACACACTCCCCCTTTATCGGCTGTTAAGAGGTCTAGGGCTTTGTGTTTTGTAAGGCTACTTGGGCTAGGGATGTTATTTGGTGATGTAAGAGATAATGCAGTGTTTTTTAATTGCCGCATGCAGTTTGGAGGACCAGCTTTGTGAAGAGCTCAGAGAGTGGGATAGGGCTTCTGCTCCCATTTCTGAGTCAACTAAGGAAGAGGCTACCACTAAACCAACCATGGCAGTGTGTTCCTCCCTGCCCTTGTGTGTCTGGTGGTGCCAGGGGAGAGATTTTGCAGAGTGTTTACCTCAGGGACTGTGTACATAGTTAGCTGGGGAATCAGGGTGTCTGGCATACATAGATGGGATGGGGAAGGAGTAGAAAGGTTTTGTTTGTTTGTTTGTTTGTTTGTTTTTTCAGGGTGCTGTTGCACCAAAAGAATCCACCTGGGGGCCATTGAGGGGAAAAGTGAGGTTACTTGTGGTGTTGTTACTACCTTGTTCTGGGTCAGAATAGCAAAACGGCCATTTTTTAGCAGTGGGTTGTGGAACAGGGAACTCTCATTACTGGTGGAAAGGCATCTTTTTCCGTGTAAACAGTTGAGGTAAAGGTACTGCTGCCAGAGGAGACCTCTGGAGGGCAGCACAAAGGAAACAAGAAGAAAGATTAACCAGGTTGGAATTGTTAAGAAGGGCTGTCCCTTCTTGGATAATGGTGAGCCAAGACAAAGGTTTTTCCTTGGACCTCTGTCCTGTAACCTGTTTTTGAAGTTCTTGTTGGGCTTTTTGAATTAGCTGGGTTTGATCGGCCAGCCAGTGTGTGCATAAGCACAATAGATATATATAGATTGATAAGGGTAAGAGGAACCCAGATACTGGTAGATTTTTTCTGGGAGAACTTTTTGCCAGCCAGTGTCCTATGGGTCAGGGATGTTGATCCCAAAAGTACCGTTATGATGGTTACCGGTAAGATGATACTTTTGTTTCCGCTTTCCTTCCAGATCCATTTGGTGTTTGTGCATCATGCAGGAATTCCATGGGCAACCTCCATTTTCTTTTACTTATTTAGCGCTGCAACCGCTAGATTTGGTTTGTTCATACAGGAAGCAAAGGAGGGGGTGGGACCACATTGGGGGAGTGCAGTGAAAGGTTTTACAGGAACCGACACCAGAGATTAGCAGTCTTCAGGCTGACAATGCTTTTTTGCCTATAACCTGGGAATTGGGTTCGCGAATTACCAGCCCAGGTTTTGGTAACTATGAACTACCATTGGTGGCTGGGTGACCTCATTTCCGTGTTTACGGAAGCCAACACCAGTTTGACTGCCAATGGGGTGGTGAGTATGACGGTGTATGGTTTTTTTCACCATGGCTGGAGTCCAAAGCCAGGTATGGGACCAGTTTTTACTAGGACCTGGTTTCCTGGGGAGAAGTTAGGAGTTGGGTGCCCAGAAGAGGTGTTTTTCTACGTCCGAAAGGTGTTGGTCTGCGGAGGACCTGAGTAAATTGCGGAGCAAAGATCGAGTGGGTAAGCAAGCTGAAAGCCGAGTTTCATTTTGAGGCAAAGAATAATTTAGGACAAATGTGTGGCTGTATAGAATTTTAAACGGGCTGAGAACCGTGGGCTCACTGGGGGAAGCCCAGAGGCGGGTTAAGGTAACAGGAAGGAGATCTGGCCAAGAGAGGCGGACGTCTAAGGAGAGCTTGGTTAACTGGGACATTATAAGTTCGTAGGAACGCTTAACCTTGCCTGACGACGGGGGGTGGCGGTGGTGGTGATAAGGAATATTTAGCTTCCAATTTACTCCCAGGGTGGCTGAGACCTGTTGGGACACCTGTGAAATGAAGGCTGGGCCATTGTCAGACAGGATAGCGTGTGGAATGTTAAACCTAGGGATTTTAGATTTTAGGAGAGTTTGAGTGACAACTTTTGCTGTTTCCCAGCTGGTATGGAATGCTTTAATCAACCCTGAAAAGGTGTCCACCAAAGTTAACAACTATTTAAGATGTTTCTGTTTAGGCATGTGTGTAAAATCAATTGCCCAGTCCTCACCGGGGAGGTGCCCACGGAATTGATGGAGGTTTCTTGGAGTCTGAGTATTTCTCTGGGAGGAGCATCTGGCCCCAGGGTGGCGACAGCGGCAAAAAGATGGGCAGAGTGAGGCTGCTGAGGTCTTAGGGAAATGGAGGCTCTAAGGCATTGTAGAATGTCTCGTCCGAGCAATGGGGCAGGATTATTAGGAATGGATGGGAGAAAGGGTATTGGTTTAAGACGCAGAGCAAGAAGGGGTTTTATTGGGTGTTGAGGAGGTGCCAGCAATTCCCATACAGTGACCATGGAAGGGAGACTACACCTGGCATATGAAGGAAGGATGGAATAGCCCGTGTCCAATAAACCAGAGGGGGACTTACCCGCTACCTGGATGGTGACCCTGGGCTCAGCTGGGGTTGTTGGCATATTCAGCTGAGTGCAGGCATATTCAGTCGTCTTCAGCAAGCCCAGTAGCTCACCAGCTGGGAAGGGCTGTGATGAAGCTCTGGCTGACCCTGGCTGCTGGGACAGCTGTGGGAAGCCAGCAAGCGACAGTCAGACTTCAAGTGCCCTTCCTAGTGGCACACCGGGCACAGCTTGGTGGGGGGTTGGGGGTTTGGGCATTGGAGGGCGCGATGTCCGTCCTTACCGCACTTAAAACAAGCCCCTGGCAGGGCTGCATCCCGTTTTGTGCGAGGATCTCTCGGCCCCTCCCCTGCTGGCATTAGGGCAGCTACCAGAGCCACCGTTGCAGGGCCACCTTTTGTTGTAATCTGGACTGTCCCGGGCTGATTCAACCACTTCCTTCCGGGCATTAAAGGCTGTAAAGGCCGTTTTTACTAGATCCTGTATAGGGGTTTGTGGTCCCTTCTCTGGTTTTGAAATTTTTTATTATATCTGGAGCTGACTGAGAGATAAAACTCCTAGCAGGAGTTTTGGGGTCCAGTTATATAAACTGGATGAGTGCCTCCTGGAGGCGGTTCAGTTTTGTAAACTGGGTCAGGGCCTCCTGAAGGCGGTTTAGGAAAGGGGCAGGATTTTTATCCTTCCACTGTGTTACCTCTTTTAAGTTTTTCAAAGTTGATTATTTTAAGAGTGTTATAGTTACTTTCGCCGTTTACCTGCACTTTTTTTGACTTTCAGAGTACTGGGCAGAAATCACATCACATCACATCAACACTCACAGCGGGCCTTTGCGATGGTTTGTTTTAATTAAACAGTCGGATTTTCCTGGTCTGCACCAGTTTTAAGTGGGGCTGGGCACACGCCG